>NW_028187932.1:0-304000 GCF_964204655.1 Triturus cristatus | reverse complement strand
GATTTGCATATGGCCATGTCTGAACGGGGGTGGTGGAGTGAGCTAAAGTATGATGATGGATTAAACCCGGATCAGTTGACTGGGGGTGAGTGTTTGATTTGCTCAAACGCTTCGTCCATCATCCCCTTTGGTATCGCTTTGTTTGCCCTAAGTTGGCAGGGTACGCCCAGACATGGGTTCCTTGCTCACTTTGCCATTGGATTCAATATAGCCAGGCTGATGAGGGTTATGAAACCAAAACCGGTCCCAGGATGCTTGTTTCCGGTCCAGGGAAGACATGGCTTGGCAATTCGGGCTAAACTGTTCACATGAGGAACAGGGTCAGACTGATTTGCATATGTCCATGTCTGAACTGGAGTGGTGGAGTGAGCTAAGGAATGATGATGGATTAAACCCAGATCAGTTGACTGGGGGTGAGTGTTTGATTTGCTCAAACGCTTCATCCATCATCCCCTTTGGTATCGCTTTGTTCTCCCCAAGTTGTCAGGGTATGCCCAGACGTGGGTCCCTTGCTCACTTTGCCACTGGATTCGAGATAGCTTGGCTGATGAGGGTTGTGAACCCGAAACCGGTCCCAGGATGCTTGTTTCCGGTCCAGGGAAGACATGGCTTGGCAGTTCGGGCTGGACTGTTCACATGAGGAACAGGGTCAGACTGATTTGCATATGGCCATGTCTGAACTGGGGTGGTGGAGTGAGCTAAAAAATTATGATGGATTAAACCCAGGTCAGATGACTGGGGGTGAGTGTTTGATTTGCTCAAACGCTTCGTCCATCATCCCCTTTGGTATCACTTTGTTTGCCCTTAGTTGGCAGGGTATGCCCAGACGTGGGTCCCTTGCTCACTTTGCCACTGGATTCAAGATAGCCTGGCTGATGAGGGTTATGAACCTGAAACCGGTCCCAGGATGCTTGTTTCTGGTCCAGGGAAGACATGGCTTGGCAGTTCGGGCTGGACTGTTCCAATGAGGCACAGGGTCAGACTGAATTGCATATGTCCATGTCTGAACTGGGGTGGTGGAGTGAGCTAAAGAATGATGATGATTAAGCCCAGCTCAGTTGACTGGGGGTGAGTGTTTGATTTGCTCAAACGCTTCGTCCA
This sequence comes from Triturus cristatus, assembly GCF_964204655.1. Taxonomy (NCBI): domain Eukaryota; kingdom Metazoa; phylum Chordata; class Amphibia; order Caudata; family Salamandridae; genus Triturus; species Triturus cristatus. The sequence continues at coordinate 302,899 of NW_028187932.1, read as the reverse complement.
TCATCCCCTTTGGTATCGCTTTGTTCGCCCTAAGTTGGCAGGGTATGCCCAGACGTGGGTCCCTTGCTCACTTTGCGACTGGATTCGAGATAGCCTGGCTGATGATGGTTATGAACCCGAAACCGGTCCCAGGATGCTTGTTTCTGGTCCAGGGAAGACATGGCTTGGCAGTTCAGGCTGGACTGTTCCCATGAGGCACAGGGTCAGACTGATTTGCATATGGCCATGTCTGAACGGGGGTGGTGGAGTGAGCCAAAGAATGATGATGGATTAAACCCGGATCAGTTGACTGGGGATGAGTGCTTGATTTGCTCAAGCGCTTCGTCCATCATCCCCTTTGGTATCGCTTTGTTTGCCCTAAGTTGGCAGGGTATGCCCAGATGCGGGTCCCTTGCTCACTCACTTTGCCACTGGATTCGAGATAGCCTGGCTGATGATGGTTATGAACCCGAAACCGGTCCCAGGATGCTTGTTTCTGGTCCAGGGAAGACATGGCTTGGCAGTTCGGGCTGGACTGTTCCAATGAGGCACAGGGTCAGACTGATTTGCATATGTCCATGTCTGAACTGGGGTGGTGGAGTGAGCTAAAGAATGATGATGATTAAACCCAGCTCAGTTGACTGGGGTGAGTGTTTGATTTGCTCAAACGCTTCGTCCATCATCCCCTTTGGTATCGCTTTGTTCGCCCTAAGTTGGCAGGGTATGCCCAGACGTGGGTCCCTTGCTCACTTTGCGACTGGATTCGAGATAGCCTGGCTGATGATGGTTATGAACCCGAAACCGGTCCCAGGATGATTGTTTCTGGTCCAGGGAAGACATGGCTTGGGAGATCGGGCTGGACTGTTCCCATGAGGCACAGGGTCAGACTGATTTGCATATGGCCATGTCTGAACCTGGGTGGTGGATTGAACGAAAGAATGATGATGGATTAAACCCAGATTAGTTGACTGGGGGTGAGTGTTTGATTTGCTCAAACGCTTCATCCATCATCCCCTTTTGTATCGCTTTGTTCGCCCTAAGTTTGCAGGGTATGCCCAGACGTGGGTCCCTTGCTCACTTTGCCACTGGATTGAAGATAGCCTGGCTGATGAGGGTTATGAACCGGAAACCAGTCCCAGGATGCTTGTTTCGGGTCCAGGGAAGACATGTCTTGGCAGTTCGGGCTGGACTGTTCCCATGAGGCACAGGGTCAGACTGATTTGCATATGTCCATGTCTGAACTGGGGTGGTGGAGTGAGCTAAAGAATGATGATGGATTAAACCCAGATCAGTTGACTGGGGGTGAGTGTTTGATTTGCTCAAAAGCTTCGTCCATCATCCCCTTTGGTATCGCTTTGTTCGCCCTAAGTTGGCAGGGTATGCCCAGACGTGGGTCACTTGCTCACTTTGCGACTGGATTCGGATAGCCTGGCTGATGATGGTTATGAACCGGAAACCGGTCCCAGGATGCTTGTTTCCGGTCCAGGGAAGACATGGCTTTGCAGTTCGGGCTGGACTGTTCCCATGAGGCACAGCGTCAGACTGATTTGCATATGGCCATGTCTGAACGGGGGTGGTGGAGTGAGCTAAAGTATGATGATGGATTAAACCCGGATCAGTTGACTGGGGGTGAGTGTTTGATTTGCTCAAACGCTTCGTCCATCATCCCCTTTGGTATCGCTTTGTTTGCCCTAAGTTGGCAGGGTACGCCCAGACATGGGTTCCTTGCTCACTTTGCCATTGGATTCAATATAGCCAGGCTGATGAGGGTTATGAAACCAAAACCGGTCCCAGGATGCTTGTTTCCGGTCCAGGGAAGACATGGCTTGGCAATTCGGGCTAAACTGTTCACATGAGGAACAGGGTCAGACTGATTTGCATATGTCCATGTCTGAACTGGAGTGGTGGAGTGAGCTAAGGAATGATGATGGATTAAACCCAGATCAGTTGACTGGGGGTGAGTGTTTGATTTGCTCAAATGCTTCATCCATCATCCCCTTTGGTATCGCTTTGTTCTCCCCAAGTTGTCAGGGTATGCCCAGACGTGGGTCCCTTGCTCACTTTGCCACTGGATTCGAGATAGCTTGGCTGATGAGGGTTGTGAACCCGAAACCGGTCCCAGGATGCTTGTTTCCGGTCCAGGGAAGACATGGCTTGGCAGTTCGGGCTGGACTGTTCACATGAGGAACAGGGTCAGACTGATTTGCATATGGCCATGTCTGAACTGGGGTGGTGGAGTGAGCTAAAAAATTATGATGGATTAAACCCAGGTCAGATGACTGGGGGTGAGTGTTTGATTTGCTCAAACGCTTCGTCCATCATCCCCTTTGGTATCACTTTGTTTGCCCTTAGTTGGCAGGGTATGCCCAGACGTGGGTCCCTTGCTCACTTTGCCACTGGATTCAAGATAGCCTGGCTGATGAGGGTTATGAACCTGAAACCGGTCCCAGGATGCTTGTTTCTGGTCCAGGGAAGACATGGCTTGGCAGTTCGGGCTGGACTGTTCCAATGAGGCACAGGGTCAGACTGAATTGCATATGTCCATGTCTGAACTGGGGTGGTGGAGTGAGCTAAAGAATGATGATGATTAAGCCCAGCTCAGTTGACTGGGGGTGAGTGTTTGATTTGCTCAAACGCTTCGTCCATCATCCCCTTTGGTATCGCTTTGTTCGCCCTCAGTTGGCAGGGTATGCCCAGACGTGGGTCCCTTGCTCACTTTGCGACTGGATTCGAGATAGCCTGGCTGATGATGGTTATGAACCCGAAACCGGTCCCAGGATGCTTGTCCATGTATTGTTTTTAGCCATTTGCGCTGTCTCGCGACAGTTCGCGCCCGCAGTGACGTCATGCGTCGCGCGATCACGTCTTTCTTCTCGCGATCATGCACCGCGAGAACAACTCAAAACAAGATGGCCGCGCCCGCAAGCAACCACATGGGTAAGTTGGCGACCCGCAACCATGCAGAAAATCTCGCGAACATGCCGGAAAAAAACTTCCGCATCTTCGCGATATTTCTGCTTGTTTGCGATAATTTTAAACATTCTCGCGATAATTTGCGAAGGTTAATTCCGCAAATTCCGCCCACCCCTACTAAAGAATGATGATGGATTAAACCCAGATTAGTTGACGGGGGATAAGTGTTTGATTTGCTCAAACGCTTTGTCCATCATCCCCTTTGGTATCGCTTTGTTCACCCTAAGATGGCAGGGTATGAGTAGATGTGGGTCTCTTGCTCACTTTGCCACTGGATTCGAGATAGCATGGCTGATGAGGGTTATGAACCCGAAACCAGTCCCAGGATGCTTGTTTCCGGTCCAGGGAAGACATAGCTTGGCAGTTCGGTCTGGACTGTTCCCATGAGGCACAGGGTCAGACTGATTTGCATATGGCCCTGTCTGAACTGGGGTGGTGGAGTGAGTTAAAGAATGATGATGGATTAAACCCAGATCAGTTGACTGGGGGTGAGTGTTTGATTTGCTCAAACGCTTCGTCCATCATCCCCTTTGGTATCGCTTTTTTCGCCCTAAGTTGGCAGGGTTTGCCTAGACGTGGGTCCCTTGCTCACGTTGCCACTGGATTTAAGATAGCCTGGCTGATGAGGGTTATGAACCTGAAACCGGTCCCAGGATGCTTGTTTCCGGTCCAGGGAAGACATGGCTTGGCAGTTCGGGCTAGACTGTTCCCATGAGGCACAGGGTCAGACTAATTTGCATATGTCTGAACTGGGGTGGTGGAGTGAGCTAAAGAATGATGATGGATTAAACCCAGATCAGTTGACTGGGGGTGAGTGTTTGATTTGCTCAAACGCTTCGTCCATCATCCCCTTTGGTATCGCTTTGTTTGCCCTAAGTTGGCAGGGTATGACTAAACGTGGGTCCCTTGCTCACTTTGCAACTGGATTCGAGATAGCCTGGCTGATGAGGGTTATGAACCCGAAACTGGTCCCAGGATGCTTGTTTCCTGTCCAGGGAAGACATGGGTTGGCAGTTCGGGCTGGACTGTTCCCATGAGGCACAGGGTCAGGCTGATTTGCATATGGCCATGTCTGAACTGGGGTGGTGGAGTGAGCTAAAAAATGATGATGGATTAAACCCAGATTAGTTGACGGGGGATGAGTGTTTGATTTGCTCAAACGCTTCGTCCATTATCCCCTTTGGTATCGCTTTGTTCGCCCTAAGTTGGCAGGGTATGACTAGACGTGGGTCCCTTGCTCACTTTGCCACTGGATTCGAGATAGCATGGCTGATGAGGGTTATGAACCCGAAACCGGTCCCAGGATGATTGTTTCCGGTCCAGGGAAGACATGGCTTGGCAGTTCGGTCTGGACTGTTCCCATGAGGCACAGGGTCAGACTGATTTGCATATGGCCATGCCTGAACTGGGGTCGTGGAGTGACCTAAAGAATGATGATGGATTAAACCCAGATTAGTTGACTGGGGGTGAGTGTTTGATTTGCTCAAACGCTTCGTCCATCATCCCCTTTGGTATTGCTTTGTGCGCCCTAAGTTGGCAGGGTTTGCCTAGACGTGGGTCCCTTGCTCACTTTGCCTCTGGATTCAAGATAGCCTGGCTGATGAGGGTTATGAACCTGAAATCGGTCCCAGGATGCTTGTTTCCGGTCCAGGGAAGACATGGCTTGGCAGTTCAGGCTAGACTGTTCCCATGAGGCACAGGGTCAGACTGATTTGCATATGGCCATGTCTGAACTGGGGTGGTGGAGTGAGCTAAAGAATGATGATGGATTAAACCCAGATCAGTTGACTGGGGGTGAGTGTTTGATTTGCTCAAACGCTTCATCCATCATCCCCTTTGGTATCGCTTTGTTCTCCTCAAGTTGGCAGGGTATGCCCAGACGTTGGTCCCTTGCTCACTTTGCCACTGGATTCGAGATAGCCTGGCTGATGAGGGTTATGAACCTGAAACCGGTCCCAGGATGCTTGTTTCCGGTCCAGGGAAGACATGGCTTGGCAGTTCGGGCTAAACTGTTCCCATGAGGCACAGGGTCAGACTGATTTGCATATGTCCATGTCTGAACTGGAGTGGTGGAGTGAGCTAAAGAATGATGATAGATTAAACCCAGATCAGTTGACTGGGGGTGAGTGTTTGATTTGCTCAAACGCTTCGTCCATCATCCCCTTTGGTATCGCTATGTTCGCCCTAAGTTGGCAGGGTATGACTAGACGTGGGTCCCTTGCTCACTTTGCCACTGGATTCGAGATAGCCTGGCTGATGAGGGTTATGAACCTGAAACCGGTCCCAGGATGCTTGTTTCTGGTCCAGGGAAGACATGGCTTGGCAGTTCGGGCTGGACTTTTCCCATGAGGCACAGGGTCAGACTGATTTGCCTATGGCCATGTCTGAACTGGGGTGGTGGAATGAACGAAAGAATGATGATGGATTAAACCCAGATTAGTTGACTGGGGGTGAGTGTTTGATTTGCTCAAATGCTTCGTCCATCATCCCCTTTTGTATCGCTTTGTTCGCCCTAAGTTTGCAGGGTATGCCCAGACATGGGTCCATTGCTCACTTTGCCACTGGATTGAAGATAGCCTGGCTGATGAGGGTTATGAACCAGAAACCGGTCCCAGAATGTTTGTGTCGGGTCAAGGGAAGACATGTCTTGGCAGTTCGGGCTGGACTGTTCCCATGAGGCACAGGGTCAGACTGATTTGCATATGTCCATGTCTGAACTGGGGTGGTGGAGTGAGCTAAAGAATGATGATGGATTAAACCCAGATCAGTTGCCTGGGGGTGAGTGTTTGATTTGCTCAAACGCTTCGTCCATCATCCCCTTTGGTATCGCTTTGTTCGCCCTAAGTTGGCAGGGTATGCCCAGACGTGGGTCACTTGCTCACTTTGCGACTGGATTCGGATAGCCTGGCTGATGATGGTTATGAACCGGAAACCGGTCCCAGGATGCTTGTTTCCGGTCCAGGGAAGACATGGCTTTGCAGTTTGGGCAGGACTGTTCCCATGAGGCACAGGGTCAGACTGATTTGCATATGGCCATGTCTGAACGGGGGTGGTGGAGTGAGCCAAAGTATGATGATGGATTAAACCCGGATCAGTTGACTGGGGGTGAGTGTTTGATTTGCTCAAACGCTTCGTCCATCATCCCCTTTGGTATCGCTTTGTTTGCCCTAAGTTGGCAGGGTATGCCCAGACATGGGTTCCTTGCTCACTTTGCCATTGGATTCAATATAGCCAGGCTGATGAGGGTTATGAAACCAAAACCGGTCCCAGGATGCTTGTTTCCGGTCCAGGGAAGACATGGCTTGGCAATTCGGGCTAAACTGTTCACATGAGGAACAGGGTCAGACTGATTTGCATATGTCCATGTCTGAACTGGAGTGGTGGAGTGAGCTAAAGAATGATGATGGATTAAACCCAGATCAGTTGACTGGGGGTGAGTGTTTAATTTGCTCAAACGCTTCATCCATCATCCCCTTTGGTATCGCTTTGTTCTCCCCAAGTTGTCAGGGTATGCCCAGACGTGGGTCCCTTGCTCACTTTGCCACTGGATTCGAGATAGCATGGCTGATGAGGGTTATGAACCTGAAACCGGTCCCAGGATGCTTGTTTCCGGTCCAGGGAAGACATGGCTTGGCAGTTCTGGCTAGACTGTTCCCATGAGGCACAGGGTCAGACTAATTTGCATATGTCTGAACTGGGGTGGTGGAGTGAGCTAAAGAATGATGATGGATTAAACCCAGATCAGTTGACTGGGGGTGAGTGTTTGATTTGCTCAAACGCTTCGTCCATCATCCCCTTTGGTATCGCTTTGTTTGCCCTAAGTTGGCAGGGTATGACTAGACGTGGGTCCCTTGCTCACTTTGCCACTGGATTCGAGATAGCCTGGCTGATGAGGGTTATGAACCCGAAACCGGTCCCAGGATGCTTGTTTCTGGTCCAGGGAAGACATGGCTTGGCAGTTCGGGCTGGACTTTTCCCATGAGGCACAGGGTCAGACTGATTTGCATATGGCCATGTCTGAACTGGGGTGGTGGAATGAACGAAAGAATGATGATGGATTAAACCCAGATTAGTTGACTGGGGGTGAGTGTTTGATTTGCTCAAATGCTTCGTCCATCATCCCCTTTTGTATCGCTTTGTTCGCCCTAAGTTTGCAGGGTATGCCCAGATGTGGGTCCATTGCTCACTTTGCCACTGGATTGAAGATAGGCTGGCTGATGAGGGTTATGAACCAGAAACCGGTCCCAGGATGCTTGTGTCGGGTCCAGGGAAGACATGTCTTGGCAGTTCGGGCTGGACTGTTCCCATGAGGCACAGGGTCAGACTGATTTGCATATGTCCATGTCTGAACTGGGGTGGTGGAGTGAGCTAAAGAATGATGATGGATTAAACCCAGATCAGTTGACTGGGGTGAGTGTTTGATTTGCTCAAACGCTTCGTCCATCATCCCCTTTGGTATCGCTTTGTTCGCCCTAAGTTGGCAGGGTATGCCCAGACGTGGGTCACTTGCTCACTTTGCGCGTAGATTCGGATAGCCTGGCTGATGATGGTTATGAACCGGAAACCGGTCCCAGGATGCTTGTTTCCGGTCCAGGGAAGACATGGCTTTGCAGTTCGGGCTGGACTGTTCCCATGAGGCACAGGGTCAGACTGATTTGCATATGGCCATGTCTGAACGGGGATGGTGGAGTGAGCCAAAGTATGATGATGGATTAAACCCGGATCAGTTGACTGGGGGTGAGTGTTTGATTTGCTCAAACGCTTCGTCCATCATCCCCTTTGGTATCGCTTTGTTTGCCCTAAGTTGGCAGGGTATGCCCAGACATGGGTTCCTTGCTCACTTTGCCATTGGATTCAATATAGCCAGGCTGATGAGGGTTATGAAACCAAAACTGGTCCCAGGATGCTTGTTTCCGGTCCAGGGAAGACATGGCTTGGCAATTCGGGCTAAACTGTTCACATGAGGAACAGGGTCAGACTGATTTGCATATGTCCATGTCTGAACTGGAGTGGTGGAGTGAGCTAAAGAATGATGATGGATTAAACCCAGATCAGTTGACTGGGGTGAGTGTTTAATTTGCTCAAAGGCTTCATCCATCATCCCCTTTGGTATCGCTTTGTTCTCCCCAAGTTGTCAGGGTATTCCCAGACGTGGGTCCCTTGCTCACTTTGCCACTGGATTCGAGATAGCCTGGCTGATGAGGGTTATGAACCCGAAACCGGTCCCAGGATGCTTGTTTCCGGTCCAGGGAAGACATGGCTTGGCAGTTCGGGCTGGACTGTTCCCATGAGGCACAGGGTCAGACTGATTTGCATACGTCCATGTCTGAACTGGAGTGGTGGAGTGAGCTAAAGAATGATGATGGATTAAACCCAGATCAGTTGACTGGGGGTGAGTGTTTGATTTGCTCAAATGCTTCGTCCATCATCCCCTTTTGTATCGCTTTGTTCGCCCTAAGTTTGCAGGGTATGCCCAGACATGGGTCCCTTTCTCACTTTGCCACTGGATTCAAGATAGCCTGGCTGATGAGGGTTATGAACCAGAAACCGGTCCCAGGATGCTTATTTCGGGTCCAGGGAAGACATGGATTGGCAGTTCGGGCTGGACTGTTCCCATGAGTCACAGGGTCAGACTGATTTGCATATGGCCATATCTGAACTGGGGTGGTGGAGTGAGCTAAAAAATGATGATGGATTAAACCCAGGTCAGTTGACTGGGGGTGAGTGTTTGATTTGCTCAAACGCTTCGTCCATCATCCCCTTTGGTATCGCTTTGTTTGCCCTAAGTTGGCAGGGTTTGCCTAGACGTGGGTCCCTTGCTCACTTTGCCACTGGATTCGAGATAGCCTGGCTGATGAGGGTTATGAACCTGAAACCGGTCCCAGGATTCTTGTTTCTGGTCCAGGGAAGACATGGCTTGGCAGTTCGGGCTGGACTGTTCCCATGAGGCACAGGGTCAGACTGATTTGCATATGGCCATGTCTGAACTGGGGTGGTGGAGTGAGCTAAAAAATTATGATGGATTAAACCCAGGTCAGATGACTGGGGGTGAGTGTTTGATTTGCTCAAACGCTTCGTCCATCATCCCCTTTGGTATCACTTTGTTTGCCCTTAGTTGGCAGGGTATGCCCAGACATGGGTCCCTTGCTCACTTTGCCACTGGATTCAAGATAGCCTGGCTGATGAGGGTTATGAACCTGAAACCGGTCCCAGGATGCTTGTTTCTGGTCCAGGGAAGACATGGCTTGGCAGTTCGGGCTGGACTGTTCCAATGAGGTACAGGGTCAGACTGATTTGTGCATATGTCCATGTCTGAACTGGGGTGGTGGAGTGAGCTAAAGAATGATGATGATTAAACCCAGCTCAGTTGACTGGGGGTGAGTGTTTGATTTGCTCAAACGCTTCGTCCATCATCCCCTTTGGTATCGCTTTGTTCGCCCTAAGTTGGCAGGGTATGCCCAGACGTGGGTCCCTTGCTCACTTTGCGACTGGATTCGAGATAGCCTGGCTGATGATGGTTATGAACCGGAAACCGGTCCCAGGATGCTTGTTTCCGGTCCAGGGAAGACATGGCTTTGCAGTTCGGGCTGGACTGTTCCCATGAGGCACAGCGTCAGACTGATTTGCATATGGCCATGTCTGAACGGGGGTGGTGGAGTGAGCTAAAGTATGATGATGGATTAAACCCGGATCAGTTGACTGGGGGTGAGTGTTTGATTTGCTCAAACGATCCGTCCATCATCCCCTTTGGTATCGCTTTGTTTGCCCTAAGTTGGCAGGGTATGCCCAGACATGGGTTCCTTGTTCACTTTGCCACTGGATTCAATATAGCCAGGCTGATGAGGATTATGAAACCAAAACCGGTCCCAGGATGCTTGTTTCCGGTCCAGGGAAGACATGGCTTGGCAGTTCGGTCTGGACTGTTCCCATGAGGCACAGGGTCAGACTGATTTGCATATGGCCATGTCTGAACTGGGGTGGTGGAGTGACCTAAAGAATGATGATGGATTAAACCCAGATTAGTTGACTGGGGGTGAGTGTTTGATTTGCTCAAACGCTTCATCCATCATCCCCTTTGGTATCGCTTTGTTTGCCCTAAGTTGACAGGGTATGCCCAGACGTGGGTCCCTTGCTCACTTTGCCACTGGATTCGAGATAGCATGGCTGATGAGGGTTATGAACCCGAAACTGGTCCCAGGACGCTTGTTTCCAGTCCAGGAAAGACATGGCTTGGCAGTTCGGGCTGGACTGTTCCCATGAGGCACAGGGTCAGACTGATTTGCATATGGCCATGTCTGAAGTGGGGTGGTGGAGTGAGCTAAAGAAAGATGATGGATTAAACCCTGATCAGTTGACTGGGGGTGAGTGTTTGATTTCCTCAAACGCTTCGTCCATCATCCCCTTTGGTATTGCTTTGTTCTCCCCAAGTTGGCAGGGTATGCCCAGACGTGGGTCTCTTGCTCACTTTGCCACTGGATTCAAGATAGCCTGACTGATGAGGGTTATGAACCAGAAACGAGTCCCAGGATGCTTGTTTCTGGTTCAGGGAAGACATGGCTTGGCAGTTCGGGCTGGACTGTTCCCATGAGGCACAGAGTCAGACTGATTTGCATATGGCCATGTCTGAACTGGGGTGGTGGAGTGAGCTAAAGACAGATGATGGATTAAACCCAGATCAGTTGACTGGGGGTGAGTGTTTGATTTGCTCAAACGCTTCGTCCATCATCCCCTTTGGTATCGCTTTGTTCGCCCTAAGTTGGCAGGGTATGCCCAGACATGGGTCCCTTGCTCACTTTGCCACTGGATTCAATATAGCCTGGCTGATGAGGGTTATGAAACCAAAAACGGACCCAGGATGCTTGTTTTCGGTCCAGGGAAGACATGGCTTGGCAGTTCGGGCTGAACTGTTCCCATGAGGCACAGGGTCAGACTGATTTGCATATGACCATGTCTGAACTGGGGTGGTGGAGTGAGCTAAAGAATGATGATGGATTAAACCCAGATTAGTTGACGGGGGATGAGTGTTTGATTTGCTCAAACGCTTCGTCCATCATCCCCTTTGGTATCGCTTTGTTCACCCTAAGTTGGCAGGGTATGAGTAGACGTGGGTCTCTTGCTCACTTTGCCACTGGATTCGAGATAGCATGGCTGATGAGGGTTATGAACCCGAAACCAGTCCCAGGATGCTTGTTTCCGGTCCAGGGAAGACATAGCTTGGCAGTTCGGTCTGGACTGTTCCCATGAGGCACAGGGTCAGACTGATTTGCATATGGCCCTGTCTGAACTGGGGTGGTGGAGTGACCTAAAGAATGATGATGGATTAAAACCAGATTAGTTGACTGGGGGTGAGTGTTTGATTTGCTCAAATGCTTCGTCCATCATCCCCTTTGGTATTGCTTTTTTCGCCCTAAGTTGGCAGGGTTTGCCTAGACGTGGGTCCCTTGCTCACGTTGCCACTGGATTCAAGATAGCCTGGCTGATGAGGGTTATGAACCTGAAACCGGTCCCAGGATGCTTGTTTCCGGTCCAGGGAAGACATGGCTTGGCAGTTCGGGCTAGACTGTTCCCATGAGGCACAGGGTCAGACTAATTTGCATATGTCTGAACTGGGGTGGTGGAGTGAGCTAAAGAATGATGATGGATTAAACCCAGATCAGTTGACTGGGGGTGAGTGTTTGATTTGCTCAAACGCTTCGTCCATCATCCCCTTTGGTATCGCTTTGTTTGCCCTAAGTTGGCAGGGTATGACTAGACGTGGGTCCCTTGCTCACTTTGCAACTGGATTCGAGATAGCCTGGCTGATGAGGGTTATGAACCGGAAACTGGTCCCAGGATGCTTGTTTCCTGTCCAGGGAAGACATGGGTTGGCAGTTCGGGCTGGACTGTTCCCATGAGGCACAGGGTCAGACTGATTTGCATATGTCCATATCAAACTGGGATGGTGGAGTGAGCTAAAGAATGATGATGGATTAAACCCAGATAAGTTGACTGGGGGTGAGTGTTTGATTTGCTCAAACGCTTCGTCCATCATCTCCTTTGGTATCGCTTTGTACGCCCTAAGTTGGCAGGGTATGACTAGACATGGGTCCCTTGCTCACTTTGCAACTGGATTCGAGATAGCCTGGCTGATGAGGGTTATGAACCCGAAACTGGTCCCAGGATGCTTGTTTCCTGTCCAGGGAAGACATGGCTTGGCAGTTCGGGCTGGACTGTTCCCATGAGGCACAGGGTCAGACTGATTTGCATATGGCCATGTCTGAACTGGGGTGGTGGAGTGAGCTAAAGAATGATGATGGATTAAACCCAGATTAGTTGACGGGGGATAAGTGTTTGATTTGCTCAAACGCTTTGTCCATCATCCCCTTTGGTATCGCTTTGTTCACCCTAAGATGGCAGGGTATGAGTAGACGTGGGTCTCTTGCTCACTTTGCCACTGGATTCGAGATAGCATGGCTGATGAGGGTTATGAACCCGAAACCAGTCCCAGGATGCTTGTTTCCGGTCCAGGGAAGACATAGCTTGGCAGTTCGGTCTGGACTGTTCCCATGAGGCACAGGGTCAGACTGATTTGCATATGGCCCTGTCTGAACTGGGGTGGTGGAGTGAGTTAAAGAATGATGATGGATTAAACCCAGATCAGTTGACTGGGGGTGAGTGTTTGATTTGCTCAAACGCTTCGTCCATCATCCCCTTTGGTATCGCTTTTTTCGCCCTAAGTTGGCAGGGTTTGCCTAGACGTGGGTCCCTTGCTCACGTTGCCACTGGATTTAAGATAGCCTGGCTGATGAGGGTTATGAACCTGAAACCGGTCCCAGGATGCTTGTTTCCGGTCCAGGGAAGACATGGCTTGGCAGTTCGGGCTAGACTGTTCCCATGAGGCACAGGGTCAGACTAATTTGCATATGTCTGAACTGGGGTGGTGGAGTGAGCTAAAGAATGATGATGGATTAAACCCAGATCAGTTGACTGGGGGTGAGTGTTTGATTTGCTCAAACGCTTCGTCCATCATCCCCTTTGGTATCGCTTTGTTTGCCCTAAGTTGGCAGGGTATGACTAGACGTGGGTCCCTTGCTCACTTTGCAACTGGATTCGAGATAGCCTGGCTGATGAGGGTTATGAACCCGAAACTGGTCCCAGGATGCTTGTTTCCTGTCCAGGGAAGACATGGGTTGGCAGTTCGGGCTGGACTGTTCCCATGAGGCACAGGGTCAGGCTGATTTGCATATGGCCATGTCTGAACTGGGGTGGTGGAGTGAGCTAAAAAATGATGATGGATTAAACCCAGATTAGTTGACGGGGGATGAGTGTTTGATTTGCTCAAACGCTTCGTCCATTATCCCCTTTGGTATCGCTTTGTTCGCCCTAAGTTGGCAGGGTATGAGTAGACGTGGGTCCCTTGCTCACTTTGCCACTGGATTCGAGATAGCATGGCTGATGAGGGTTATGAACCCGAAACCGGTCCCAGGATGATTGTTTCCGGTCCAGGGAAGACATGGCTTGGCAGTTCGGTCTGGACTGTTCCCATGAGGCACAGGGTCAGACTGATTTGCATATGGCCATGCCTGAACTGGGGTCGTGGAGTGACCTAAAGAATGATGATGGATTAAACCCAGATTAGTTGACTGGGGGTGAGTGTTTGATTTGCTCAAACGCTTCGTCCATCATCCCCTTTGGTATTGCTTTGTGCGCCCTAAGTTGGCAGGGTTTGCCTAGACGTGGGTCCCTTGCTCACTTTGCCTCTGGATTCAAGATAGCCTGGCTGATGAGGGTTATGAACCTGAAATCAGTCCCAGGATGCTTGTTTCTGGTCCAGGGAAGACATGGCTTGGCAGTTCAGGCTAGACTGTTCCCATGAGGCACAGGGTCAGACTGATTTGCATATGGCCATGTCTGAACTGGGGTGGTGGAGTGAGCTAAAGAATGATGATGGATTAAACCCAGATCAGTTGACTGGGGGTGAGTGTTTGATTTGCTCAAACGCTTCATCCATCATCCCCTTTGGTATCGCTTTGTTCTCCTCAAGTTGGCAGGGTATGCCCAGACGTTGGTCCCTTGCTCACTTTGCCACTGGATTCGAGATAGCCTGGCTGATGAGGGTTATGAACCTGAAACCGGTCCCAGGATGCTTGTTTCCGGTCCAGGGAAGACATGGCTTGGCAGTTCGGGCTAAACTGTTCCCTTGAGGCACAGGGTCAGACTGATTTGCATATGTCCATGTCTGAACTGGAGTGGTGGAGTGAGCTAAAGAATGATGATAGATTAAACCCAGATCAGTTGACTGGGGGTGAGTGTTTGATTTGCTCAAACGCTTCGTCCATCATCCCCTTTGGTATCGCTATGTTCGCCCTAAGTTGGCAGGGTATGACTAGACGTGGGTCCCTTGCTCACTTTGCCACTGGATTCGAGATAGCCTGGCTGATGAGGGTTATGAACCTGAAACCGGTCCCAGGATGCTTGTTTCTGGTCCAGGGAAGACATGGCTTGGCAGTTCGGGCTGGACTTTTCCCATGAGGCACAGGGTCAGACTGATTTGCATATGGCCATGTCTGAACTGGGGTGGTGGAATGAACGAAAGAATGATGATGGATTAAACCCAGATTAGTTGACTGGGGGTGAGTGTTTGATTTGCTCAAATGCTTCGTCCATCATCCCCTTTTGTATCGCTTTGTTCGCCCTAAGTTTGCAGGGTATGCCCAGACATGGGTCCATTGCTCACTTTGCCACTGGATTGAAGATAGCCTGGCTGATGAGGGTTATGAACCAGAAACCGGTCCCAGAATGTTTGTGTCGGGTCAAGGGAAGACATGTCTTGGCAGTTCGGGCTGGACTGTTCCCATGAGGCACAGGGTCAGACTGATTTGCATATGTCCATGTCTGAACTGGGGTGGTGGAGTGAGCTAAAGAATGATGATGGATTAAACCCAGATCAGTTGACTGGGGGTGAGTGTTTGATTTGCTCAAACGCTTCGTCCATCATCCCCTTTGGTATCGCTTTGTTCGCCCTAAGTTGGCAGGGTATGCCCAGACGTGGGTCACTTGCTCACTTTGCGACTGGATTCGGATAGCCTGGCTGATGATGGTTATGAACCGGAAACCGGTCCCAGGATGCTTGTTTCCGGTCCAGGGAAGACATGGCTTTGCAGTTTGGGCAGGACTGTTCCCATGAGGCACAGGGTCAGACTGATTTGCATATGGCCATGTCTGAACGGGGGTGGTGGAGTGAGCCAAAGTATGATGATGGATTAAACCCGGATCAGTTGACTGGGGGTGAGTGTTTGATTTGCTCAAACGCTTCGTCCATCATCCCCTTTGGTATCGCTTTGTTTGCCCTAAGTTGGCAGGGTATGCCCAGACATGGGTTCCTTGCTCACTTTGCCATTGGATTCAATATAGCCAGGCTGATGAGGGTTATGAAACCAAAACCGGTCCCAGGATGCTTGTTTCCGGTCCAGGGAAGACATGGCTTGGCAATTCGGGCTAAACTGTTCACATGAGGAACAGGGTCAGACTGATTTGCATATGTCCATGTCTGAACTGGAGTGGTGGAGTGAGCTAAAGAATGATGATGGATTAAACCCAGATCAGTTGACTGGGGGTGAGTGTTTAATTTGCTCAAACGCTTCATCCATCATCCCCTTTGGTATCGCTTTGTTCTCCCCAAGTTGTCAGGGTATGCCCAGACGTGGGTCCCTTGCTCACTTTGCCACTGGATTCGAGATAGCATGGCTGATCAGGGTTATGAACCTGAAACCGGTCCCAGGATGCTTGTTTCCGGTCCAGGGAAGACATGGCATGGCAGTTCGGGATAGACTGTTCCCATGAGGCACAGGGTCAGACTAATTTGCATATGTCTGAACTGGGGTGGTGGAGTGAGCTAAAGAATGATGATGGATTAAACCCAGATCAGTTGACTGGGGGTGAGTGTTTGATTTGCTCAAACGCTTCGTCCATCATCCCCTTTGGTATCGCTTTGTTTGCCCTAAGTTGGCAGGGTATGACTAGACGTGGGTCCCTTGCTCACTTTGCCACTGGATTCGAGATAGCCTGGCTGATGAGGGTTATGAACCTGAAACCGGTCCCAGGATGCTTGTTTCTGGTCCAGGGAAGACATGGCTTGGCAGTTCGGGCTGGACTTTTCCCATGAGGCACAGGGTCAGACTGATTTGCATATGGCCATGTCTGAACTGGGGTGGTGGAATGAACGAAAGAATGATGATGGATTAAACCCAGATTAGTTGACTGGGGGTGAGTGTTTGATTTGCTCAAATGCTTCGTCCATCATCCCCTTTTGTATCGCTTTGTTCGCCCTAAGTTTGCAGGGTATGCCCAGATGTGGGTCCATTGCTCACTTTGCCACTGGATTGAAGATAGCCTGGCTGATGAGGGTTATGAACCAGAAACCGGTCCCAGGATGCTTGTGTCGGGTCCAGGGAAGACATGTCTTGGCAGTTCGGGCTGGACTGTTCCCATGAGGCACAGGGTCAGACTGATTTGCATATGTCCATGTCTGAACTGGGGTGGTGGAGTGAGCTAAAGAATGATGATGGATTAAACCCAGATCAGTTGACTGGGGTGAGTGTTTGATTTGCTCAAACGCTTCGTCCATCATCCCCTTTGGTATCGCTTTGTTCGCCCTAAGTTGGCAGGGTATGCCCAGACGTGGGTCACTTGCTCACTTTGCGAGTAGATTCGGATAGCCTGGCTGATGATGGTTATGAACCGGAAACCGGTCCCAGGATGCTTGTTTCCGGTCCAGGGAAGACATGGCTTTGCAGTTCGGGCTGGACTGTTCCCATGAGGCACAGGGTCAGACTGATTTGCATATGGCCATGTCTGAACGGGGGTGGTGGAGTGAGCCAAAGTATGATGATGGATTAAACCCGGATCAGTTGACTGGGGGTGAGTGTTTGATTTGCTCAAACGCTTCGTCCATCATCCCCTTTGGTATCGCTTTGTTTGCCCTAAGTTGGCAGGGTATGCCCAGACATGGGTTCCTTGCTCACTTTGCCATTGGATTCAATATAGCCAGGCTGATGAGGGTTATGAAACCAAAACTGGTCCCAGGATGCTTGTTTCCGGTCCAGGGAAGACATGGCTTGGCAATTCGGGCTAAACTGTTCACATGAGGAACAGGGTCAGACTGATTTGCATATGTCCATGTCTGAACTGGAGTGGTGGAGTGAGCTAAAGAATGATGATGGATTAAACCCAGATCAGTTGACTGGGGTGAGTGTTTAATTTGCTCAAACGCTTCATCCATCATCCCCTTTGGTATCGCTTTGTTCTCCCCAAGTTGTCAGGGTATTCCCAGACGTGGGTCCCTTGCTCACTTTGACACTGGATTCGAGATAGCCTGGCTGATGAGGGTTATGAACCCGAAACCGGTCCCAGGATGCTTGTTTCCGGTCCAGGGAAGACATGGCTTGGCAGTTCGGGCTGGACTGTTCCCATGAGGCACAGGGTCAGACTGATTTGCATACGTCCATGTCTGAACTGGAGTGGTGGAGTGAGCTAAAGAATGATGATGGATTAAACCCAGATCAGTTGACTGGGGGTGAGTGTTTGATTTGCTCAAATGCTTCGTCCATCATCCCCTTTTGTATCGCTTTGTTCGCCCTAAGTTTGCAGGGTATGCCCAGACATGGGTCCCTTTCTCACTTTGCCACTGGATTCAAGATAGCCTGGCTGATGAGGGTTATGAACCAGAAACCGGTCCCAGGATGCTTATTTCGGGTCCAGGGAAGACATGGATTGGCAGTTCGGGCTGGACTGTTCCCATGAGTCACAGGGTCAGACTGATTTGCATATGGCCATATCTGAACTGGGGTGGTGGAGTGAGCTAAAAAATGATGATGGATTAAACCCAGGTCAGTTGACTGGGGGTGAGTGTTTGATTTGCTCAAACGCTTCGTCCATCATCCCCTTTGGTATCGCTTTGTTTGCCCTAAGTTGGCAGGGTTTGCCTAGACGTGGGTCCCTTGCTCACTTTGCCACTGGATTCGAGATAGCCTGGCTGATGAGGGTTATGAACCTGAAACCGGTCCCAGGATTCTTGTTTCTGGTCCAGGGAAGACATGGCTTGGCAGTTCGGGCTGGACTGTTCCCATGAGGCACAGGGTCAGACTGATTTGCATATGGCCATGTCTGAACTGGGGTGGTGGAGTGAGCTAAAAAATTATGATGGATTAAACCCAGGTCAGATGACTGGGGGTGAGTGTTTGATTTGCTCAAACGCTTCGTCCATCATCCCCTTTGGTATCACTTTGTTTGCCCTTAGTTGGCAGGGTATGCCCAGACATGGGTCCCTTGCTCACTTTGCCACTGGATTCAAGATAGCCTGGCTGATGAGGGTTATGAACCTGAAACCGGTCCCAGGATGCTTGTTTCTGGTCCAGGGAAGACATGGCTTGGCAGTTCGGGCTGGACTGTTCCAATGAGGTACAGGGTCAGACTGATTTGTGCATATGTCCATGTCTGAACTGGGGTGGTGGAGTGAGCTAAAGAATGATGATGATTAAACCCAGCTCAGTTGACTGGGGGTGAGTGTTTGATTTGCTCAAACGCTTCGTCCATCATCCCCTTTGGTATCGCTTTGTTCGCCCTAAGTTGGCAGGGTATGCCCAGACGTGGGTCCCTTGCTCACTTTGCGACTGGATTCGAGATAGCCTGGCTGATGATGGTTATGAACCGGAAACCGGTCCCAGGATGCTTGTTTCCGGTCCAGGGAAGACATGGCTTGGCAGTTCGGTCTGGACTGTTCCCATGAGGCACAGGGTCAGACTGATTTGCATATGGCCATGTCTGAACTGGGGTGGTGGAGTGACCTAAAGAATGATGATGGATTAAACCCAGATTAGTTGACTGGGGGTGAGTGTTTGATTTGCTCAAACGCTTCATCCATCATCCCCTTTGGCATCGCTTTGTTTGCCCTAAGTTGACAGGGTATGCCCAGACGTGGGTCCCTTGCTCACTTTGCCACTGGATTCGAGATAGCATGGCTGATGAGGGTTATGAACCCGAAACTGGTCCCAGGACGCTTGTTTCCAGTCCAGGAAAGACATGGCTTGGCAGTTCGGGCTGGACTGTTCCCATGAGGCACAGGGTCAGACTGATTTGCATATGGCCATGTCTGAAGTAGGGTGGTGGAGTGAGCTAAAGAAAGATGATGGATTAAACCCAGATCAGTTGACTGGGGGTGAGTGTTTGATTTCCTCAAACGCTTCGTCCATCATCCCCTTTGGTATTGCTTTGTTCTCCCCAAGTTGGCAGGGTATGCCCAGACGTGGGTCTCTTGCTCACTTTGCCACTGGATTCAAGATAGCCTGGCTGGTGAGGGTTATGAACCAGAAACGAGTCCCAGGATGCTTGTTTCTGGTTCAGGGAAGACATGGCTTGGCAGTTCGGGCTGGACTGTTCCCATGAGGCACAGAGTCAGACTGATTTGCATATGGCCATGTCTGAACTGGGGTGGTGGAGTGAGCTAAAGACAGATGATGGATTAAAACCAGATCAGTTGACTGGGGGTGAGTGTTTGATTTGCTCAAACGCTTCGTCCATCATCCCCTTTGGTATCGCTTTGTTTGCCCTAAGTTGGCAGGGTATGCCCAGACATGGGTTCCTTGCTCACTTTGCCACTGGATTTGAGATAGCCAGGCTGATGAGGATTATGAAACCAAAGCCGATCCCAGGATGTTTGTTTCCAGTCCAGGGAAGACATGGCTTGGCAGTTCGGTCTGGACTGATCCCATGAGGCACAGGGTCAGACTGATTTGCATATGGCCATTTCTGAACTGGGGTGGTGGAGAGAGCTAAAGAATGATGATGGATTAAACCGAGATTAGTTGACTGGGGGCGAGTGTTTGATTTGCTCAAACGCTTCGTACATCCCCTTTGGTATCGCTTTGTTCGCCCTAAGTTGGCAGGGTATGCCCAGACATGGGTCCCTTGCTCACTTTGCCACTGGATTCAATATAGCCTGGGTGATGAGGGATATGAAACCAAAACCGGACCCAGGATGCTAGTTTCCGGTCCAGGGAAGACATGGCTTGGCAGTTCGGGCTGAACTGTTCCCATGAGGCACAGGGTCATACTGATTTGCATATGGCCATGTCTGAACTGGGGTGGTGGAGTGAGCCAAAGAATGATGATGGATTAAACCCGGATCAGTTGACTGGGGGTGAGTGTTTGATTTGCTCAAACGCTTCGTCCATCATCTCCTTTGGTATCGCTTTGTTGGCCCTAAGTTGGCAGGGTATGCCCAGACATGAGTTCCTTGCTCACTTTGCCACTGGATTCAATATAGCCAGGCTGATGAGGGTTATGAAACCAAAACCGGTCCCAGGATGCTTGTTTCCGGTCCAGGGAAGACATGGCTAGGCAATTCGGGCTAAACTTTTCACATGAGGAACAGGGTCAGACAGATTTGCATATGGCCATGTCTGAACTGGGTTTGTGGAGTGAGCTATAGAATGATGATGGATTAAACCGAAATTAGTTGACTGGGGGCGAGTGTTTGATTTGCTCAAACGCTTCATCCATCATCCCCTTTGGTATCGCTTTGTTCGCACTAAGTTGGCAGGGTATGAGTAGACGTGGGTCCCTTGCTCACTTTGCCACTGGATTCGAGATAGCATGGCTGATGAGGGTTATGAACACGAAACCGGTACCAGGATGCTTGTTTCCGTTCCAGGGAAGACATGGCTTGGCATTTCGGTCTGGACTGTTCCCATGAGGCACAGGGTCAGACTGATTTTCATGTCTGAAGTTGGGTGATGGAGTGACCTAAAGAAAGATGATGGATGAAATCCAGATTAGTTGACTGGGGGTGAGTGTTTGATTTGCTCAAACGCTTCGTCCATCATCCCCTTTGGTATCGCTTTGTTCTCCCCAAGTTGGCAGGGTATGCCCAGACGTGGGTCTCTTGCTCACTTTGCCACTGGATTCAAGATAGCCTGGCTGATGAGTGTTATGAACCTGAAACCGGTCCCAGGATGCTTGTTTCTGGTTCAGGGAAGACATGGCTTGGCAGTTCGGTCTGGACTGATCCCATGAGGCACAGGGTCAGACTGATTTGCATATGGCCATTTCTGAACTGGGGTGGTGGAGAGAGCTAAAGAATGATGATGGATTAAACCGAGATTAGTTGACTGGGGGCGAGTGTTTGATTTGCTCAAACGCTTCGTCCATCCCCTTTGGTATCGCTTTGTTTGCCCTAAGTTGGCAGGGTATGCCCAGACATGGGTCCCTTGCTCACTTTGCCACTAAATTCAATATAGCCTGGCTGATGAGGGATATGAAACCAAAACCGGACCCAGGATGCTTGTTTCCGGTCCAGGGAAGACATGGCTTGGAAGTTCGGGCTGAACTGTTCCCATGAGGCACAGGGTCAGACTGATTTGCATATGGCCATGTCTGAACTGGGGTGGTGCAGTGAGCTAAACAATGATGATGGATTAAATCCAGATCAATTGACTGGGGGTGAGTGTTTGATTTGCTCAAACGCTTCGTCCATCATCCCCTTTGGTATCGCTTTGTTTGCCCTAAGTTGGCAGGGTATGCCCAGACGTGGGTCCCTTGCTCACTTTGCGACTGTATTCGAGATAGCCTGGCTGATGATGGTTATGAACCCGAAACCGGTCCCAGGATGCTTCTTTCCGGTCCAGGGAAGACATGGCTTGGCAGTTCGGGCTGGACTGTTCCCATGAGGCACAGGGTCAGACTGATTTGCATATGGCCATGTCTGAACGGGGGTGGTGGAGTGAGCCAAAGAATGATGATGGATTAAACCCGGATCAGTTGACTGGGGGTGAGTGTTTGATTTGCTCAAAAGCTTCGTCCAACATCCCCTTTGGTATCGCTTTGTTTGCCCTAAGTTGGCAGGGTATGCCCAGACATGGGTTCCTTGCTCACTTTGCCACTGGATTTGAGATAGCCAGGCTGATGAGGATTATGAAACCAAAACCGATCCCAGGATGCTTGTTTCCAGTCCAGGGAAGACATGGCTTGGCAGTTCGGTCTGGACTGATCCCATGAGGCACAGGGTCAGACTGATTTGCATATGGCCATGTCTGAACTGGGGTGGTGGAGTGACCTAAAGAATGATGATGGATTAAACCCAGATTAGTTGACTGGGGGTGAGTGTTTGATTTGTTCAAACGCTTCATCCATCATCCCCTTTGGTATCGCTTTGTTCGCCCTAAGTTGGCAGGGTATGCCCAGACGTGGATCCCTTGCTCACTTTGCCACTGGATTCGAGATAGCATGGCTGATGAGGGTTATGAACCCGAAACTGGTCCCAGGATGCTTGTTTCCGGTCCAGGAAAGACATGGCTTGGCAGTTCGGGCTAAACTTTTCACATGAGGAAAAGGGTCAGACTGATTTGCATATGGCCATGTCTGAACTGGGGTGGTGGAGTGAGCTAAAGAATGATGATGGATTAAACCGAAATTAGTTGACTGGGGGCGAGTGTTTGATTTGCTCAAACGCTTCATCCAGCATCCCCTTTGGTATCGCTTTGTTCGCACTAAGTTGGCAGGGTATGAGTAGACGTGGGTCCCTTGCTCACTTTGCCACTAGATTCGAGATAGCATGGCTGATGAGGGTTATGAACCCGAAACCGGTCCCAGGATGCTTGTTCTCGGTCCAGGGAAGACATGGCTTGGCAGTTCGGTCTGGACTGTTCCCATGAGGCACAGGGTCAGACTGATTTGCATATGGCCATGTCTGAACTGGGGTGGTGGAGTGACCAAAAGAATGATGATGGATTAAACCCAGATTAGTTGACTGGGGGTGAGTGTTTGATTTGCTCAAACGCTTCATCCATCATCCCCTTTGGTATCGCTTTGTTTGCCCTAAATTGGCAGGGTATGCCAAGACGTGGGTCCCTTGCTCACTTTGCCACTGGATTCGAGATAGCATGGCTGATGAGGGTTATGAACCCGAAACTGGTCCCAGGATGCTTGTTTCCGGTCCAGTAAAGACATGGCTTGGCAGTTCGGGCTGGACTGTTCCCATGAGGCACAGGGTCAGACTGATTTGCAAATGGCCATGTCTGAAGTGGGGTGGTGGAGTGAGCTAAAGAAAGATGATGGATTAAACCCAGATCAGTTGACTGAGGGTGAGTGTTTGATTTACTCAAACGCTTCGTCCATCATCCCCTTTAGTATCGTTTTGTTCGCCCTTAGTTGGCAGGGTATGCCCAGACGTGGGTCCCTTGCTCACTTTGCCACTGGATTCGAGATAGCATGGCTGATGAGGGTTATGAACCCGAAACTGGTCCCAGGATGCTTGTTTCCGGTCCAGTAAAGACATGGCTTGGCAGTTCGGGCTGGACTGTTCCCATGAGGCACAGGGTCAGACTGATTTGCAAATGGCCATGTCTGAACTGGGGTGGTGGAGTGACCAAAAGAATGATGATGGATTAAACCCAGATTAGTTGACTGGGGGTGAGTGTTTGATTTGCTCAAACGCTTCATCCATCATCCCCTTTGGTATCGCTTTGTTTGCCCTAAATTGGCAGGGTATGCCAAGACGTGGGTCCCTTGCTCACTTTGCCACTGGATTCGAGATAGCCTGGGTGATGAGGGTTATGAACCTGAAACCGGTCCCAGGATGCTTGTTTCCTGTACAAGGAAGACATGGCTTGGCAGTTCGGGCTGGACTGTTCCCATGAGGCACAGAGTCAGACTGATTTGCATATGGCCATGTCTGCACTGGGGTGGTGGAGTGAGCTAAAGAAAGATGATGGATTAAACCCAGATCAGTTGACTGGGGGTGAGTGTTTGATTTCCTCAAACGCTTCGTCCATCATCCCCTTTGGTATTGCTTTGTTCTCCCCAAGTTGGCAGGGTATGCCCAGACGTGGGTCTCTTGCTCACTTTGCCACTGGATTCAAGATAGCCTGGCTGATGAGGGTTATGAACCAGAAACGAGTCCCAGGATGCTTGTTTCTGGTTCAGGGAAGACATGGCTTGGCAGTTCGGGCTGGACTGTTCCCATGAGGCACAGAGTCAGACTGATTTGCATATGGCCATGTCTGAACTGGGGTGGTGGAGTGAGCTAAAGACAGATGATGGATTAAACCCAGATCAGTTGACTGGGGGTGAGTGTTTGATTTGCTCAAACGCTTCGTCCATCATCCCCTTTGGTATCGCTTTGTTTGCCCTAAGTTGGCAGGGTATGCCCAGACATGGGTTCCTTGCTCACTTTGCCACTGGATTTGAGATAGCCAGGCTGATGAGGATTATGAAACCAAAGCCGATCCCAGGATGTTTGTTTCCAGTCCAGGGAAGACATGGCTTGGCAGTTCGGTCTGGACTGATCCCATGAGGCACAGGGTCAGACTGATTTGCATATGGCCATTTCTGAACTGGGGTGGTGGAGAGAGCTAAAGAATGATGATGGATTAAACCGAGATTAGTTGACTGGGGGCGAGTGTTTGATTTGCTCAAACGCTTCGTACATCCCCTTTGGTATCGCTTTGTTCGCCCTAAGTTGGCAGGGTATGCCCAGACATGGGTCCCTTGCTCACTTTGCCACTGGATTCAATATAGCCTGGGTGATGAGGGATATGAAACCAAAACCGGACCCAGGATGCTAGTTTCCGGTCCAGGGAAGACATGGCTTGGCAGTTCGGGCTGAACTGTTCCCATGAGGCACAGGGTCATACTGATTTGCATATGGCCATGTCTGAACTGGGGTGGTGGAGTGAGCCAAAGAATGATGATGGATTAAACCCGGATCAGTTGACTGGGGGTGAGTGTTTGATTTGCTCAAACGCTTCGTCCATCATCTCCTTTGGTATCGCTTTGTTGGCCCTAAGTTGGCAGGGTATGCCCAGACATGAGTTCCTTGCTCACTTTGCCACTGGATTCAATATAGCCAGGCTGATGAGGGTTATGAAACCAAAACCGGTCCCAGGATGCTTGTTTCCGGTCCAGGGAAGACATGGCTAGGCAATTCGGGCTAAACTTTTCACATGAGGAACAGGGTCAGACAGATTTGCATATGGCCATGTCTGAACTGGGTTTGTGGAGTGAGCTATAGAATGATGATGGATTAAACCGAAATTAGTTGACTGGGGGCGAGTGTTTGATTTGCTCAAACGCTTCATCCATCATCCCCTTTGGTATCGCTTTGTTCGCACTAAGTTGGCAGGGTATGAGTAGACGTGGGTCCCTTGCTCACTTTGCCACTGGATTCGAGATAGCATGGCTGATGAGGGTTATGAACACGAAACCGGTACCAGGATGCTTGTTTCCGTTCCAGGGAAGACATGGCTTGGCATTTCGGTCTGGACTGTTCCCATGAGGCACAGGGTCAGACTGATTTTCATGTCTGAAGTTGGGTGATGGAGTGACCTAAAGAAAGATGATGGATGAAATCCAGATTAGTTGACTGGGGGTGAGTGTTTGATTTGCTCAAACGCTTCGTCCATCATCCCCTTTGGTATCGCTTTGTTCTCCCCAAGTTGGCAGGGTATGCCCAGACGTGGGTCTCTTGCTCACTTTGCCACTGGATTCAAGATAGCCTGGCTGATGAGTGTTATGAACCTGAAACCGGTCCCAGGATGCTTGTTTCTGGTTCAGGGAAGACATGGCTTGGCAGTTCGGTCTGGACTGATCCCATGAGGCACAGGGTCAGACTGATTTGCATATGGCCATTTCTGAACTGGGGTGGTGGAGAGAGCTAAAGAATGATGATGGATTAAACCGAGATTAGTTGACTGGGGGCGAGTGTTTGATTTGCTCAAACGCTTCGTCCATCCCCTTTGGTATCGCTTTGTTTGCCCTAAGTTGGCAGGGTATGCCCAGACATGGGTCCCTTGCTCACTTTGCCACTAAATTCAATATAGCCTGGCTGATGAGGGATATGAAACCAAAACCGGACCCAGGATGCTTGTTTCCGGTCCAGGGAAGACATGGCTTGGAAGTTCGGGCTGAACTGTTCCCATGAGGCACAGGGTCAGACTGATTTGCATATGGCCATGTCTGAACTGGGGTGGTGCAGTGAGCTAAACAATGATGATGGATTAAATCCAGATCAATTGACTGGGGGTGAGTGTTTGATTTGCTCAAACGCTTCGTCCATCATCCCCTTTGGTATCGCTTTGTTTGCCCTAAGTTGGCAGGGTATGCCCAGACGTGGGTCCCTTGCTCACTTTGCGACTGTATTCGAGATAGCCTGGCTGATGATGGTTATGAACCCGAAACTGGTCCCAGGATGCTTCTTTCCGGTCCAGGGAAGACATGGCTTGGCAGTTCGGGCTGGACTGTTCCCATGAGGCACAGGGTCAGACTGATTTGCATATGGCCATGTCTGAACGGGGGTGGTGGAGTGAGCCAAAGAATGATGATGGATTAAACCCGGATCAGTTGACTGGGGGTGAGTGTTTGATTTGCTCAAAAGCTTCGTCCAACATCCCCTTTGGTATCGCTTTGTTTGCCCTAAGTTGGCAGGGTATGCCCAGACATGGGTTCCTTGCTCACTTTGCCACTGGATTTGAGATAGCCAGGCTGATGAGGATTATGAAACCAAAACCGATCCCAGGATGCTTGTTTCCAGTCCAGGGAAGACATGGCTTGGCAGTTCGGTCTGGACTGATCCCATGAGGCACAGGGTCAGACTGATTTGCATATGGCCATGTCTGAACTGGGGTGGTGGAGTGACCTAAAGAATGATGATGGATTAAACCCAGATTAGTTGACTGGGGGTGAGTGTTTGATTTGTTCAAACGCTTCATCCATCATCCCCTTTGGTATCGCTTTGTTCGCCCTAAGTTGGCAGGGTATGCCCAGACGTGGATCCCTTGCTCACTTTGCCACTGGATTCGAGATAGCATGGCTGATGAGGGTTATGAACCCGAAACTGGTCCCAGGATGCTTGTTTCCGGTCCAGGAAAGACATGGCTTGGCAGTTCGGGCTAAACTTTTCACATGAGGAAAAGGGTCAGACTGATTTGCATATGGCCATGTCTGAACTGGGGTGGTGGAGTGAGCTAAAGAATGATGATGGATTAAACCGAAATTAGTTGACTGGGGGCGAGTGTTTGATTTGCTCAAACGCTTCATCCAGCATCCCCTTTGGTATCGCTTTGTTCGCACTAAGTTGGCAGGGTATGAGTAGATGTGGGTCCCTTGCTCACTTTGCCACTAGATTCGAGATAGCATGGCTGATGAGGGTTATGAACCCGAAACCGGTCCCAGGATGCTTGTTCTCGGTCCAGGGAAGACATGGCTTGGCAGTTCGGTCTGGACTGTTCCCATGAGGCACAGGGTCAGACTGATTTGCATATGGCCATGTCTGAACTGGGGTGGTGGAGTGACCAAAAGAATGATGATGGATTAAACCCAGATTAGTTGACTGGGGGTGAGTGTTTGATTTGCTCAAACGCTTCATCCATCATCCCCTTTGGTATCGCTTTGTTTGCCCTAAATTGGCAGGGTATGCCAAGACGTGGGTCCCTTGCTCACTTTGCCACTGGATTCGAGATAGCATGGCTGATGAGGGTTATGAACCCGAAACTGGTCCCAGGATGCTTGTTTCCGGTCCAGTAAAGACATGGCTTGGCAGTTCGGGCTGGACTGTTCCCATGAGGCACAGGGTCAGACTGATTTGCAAATGGCCATGTCTGAAGTGGGGTGGTGGAGTGAGCTAAAGAAAGATGATGGATTAAACCCAGATCAGTTGACTGAGGGTGAGTGTTTGATTTACTCAAACGCTTCGTCCATCATCCCCTTTAGTATCGTTTTGTTCGCCCTTAGTTGGCAGGGTATGCCCAGACGTGGGTCCCTTGCTCACTTTGCCACTGGATTCAATATAGCCAGGCTGATGAGGGTTATGAAACCAAAACCGGTCCCAGGATGCTTGTTTCTGGTCCAGGGAAGACATGGCTTGGCAATTCGAGCTAAACTTTTCACATGAGGAACAGGGTCAGACTGATTTGCATATGGCCATGTCTGAACTGGGGTGGTGGAGTGAGCTAAAGAATGATGATGGATTAAACCCAGATCAGTTGACTGGGGGTGAGTGTTTGATTTGCTCAAACGTTTCGTCCATCATCCCCTTTGGTATCGCTTTGTTCGCCCTAAGTTGGCAGGGTATGAGTAGACGTGGGTCCCTTGCTCACTTTGCCACTGGATTCGAGATAGCCTGGGTGATGAGGGTTATGAACCTGAAACCGGTCCCAGGATGCTTGTTTCCTGTACAAGGAAGACATGGCTTGGCAGTTCGGGCTGGACTGTTCCCATGAGGCACAGGGTCAGACTGATTTGCATATGGCCATGTCTGCACTGGGGTGGTGGAGTGAGCTAAAGAATGATGATGGATTAAACCCAGATTAGTTGACTGGGGGTGAGTGTTTGATTTTCTCAAACGCTTCGTCCATCATCCCCTTTGGTATCGCTTTGTTCGCCCTAAGTTGGCAGGGTATGCCGAGATGTGGGTCCGTTGCTCACTTTGCCACTGGATTCAAGATAGCCTGGCTGATGAGGGTTATGAACCTGAAACCGGTCCCAGCATGCTTGTTTCCAGTCCAGGGAAGACATGGCTTGTCAGTTCGGGCTAGACTGTTCCCATGAGGCACATGGTCAGTCTGATTTGCATATGGCCATGTCTGAACTAGGGTGGTGGAGTGAGCTAAAGAATGATGATGGATTAAACCCAGATCAGTTGACTGGGGGTGAGTGTTTGATTTGCTCAAACGCTTCATCCATCATCCCCTTTGGTATCACTTTGTTCGCCCTAAGTTGGCAGGGTATGCCCAGACGTGGGTCCCTTGCTCACTTTGCGAATGTATTCGAGATAGCCTGGCTGATGATGGTTATGAACCTGAAACCGGTCCCAGGATGCTTGTTTCTGGTCCAGGGAAGACATGGCTTGGCAGTTCGGGCTGGACTGTTCCCATGAGGCACAGGGTCAGACTGATTTGCATATGGCCATGTCTGAACGGGGGTGGTGGAGTGAGCCAAAGAATGATGATGGATTAAACCCGGATCAGTTGACTGGGGGTGAGTGTTTGATTTGCTCAAACACTTCGTCCATCATCCCCTTTGGTATCGCTTTGTTTGCCCTAAGTTGGCAGGGTATGCCCAGACATGGGTTCCTTGTTCACTTTGCCACTGGATTCAATATAGCCAGGCTGATGAGGATTATGAAACCAAAACCGGTCCCAGGATGCTTGTTTCCGGTCCAGGGAAGACATGGCTTGGCAATTCGGGCTAAACTGTTCACATGAGGCACAGGGTCAGACTGATTTGCATATGGCCATTTCTGAACTGGGGTTGTGGAGTGAGCTAAAGAATGATGATGGATTAAACCGAGATTAGTTGACTGGGGGCGAGTATTTGATTTGCTCAAACGCTTCGTCCATCATCCCCTTTGGTATCTCTTTGTTCGCCCTAAGTTGGCAGGGTATGAGTAGACGTGGGTCCCTTGCTCACTTTGCCACTGGATTCGAGATAGCATGGCTGATGAGGGTTATGAACCCGAAACCGGTCCCAGGATGCTTGTTTTCGGTCCAGGGAAGACATGGCTTGGCAGTTCGGTCTGGACTGTTCCCATGAGGCACAGGGTCAGACTGATTTGCATATGGCCGTGTCTGAACTGGGGTGGTGGAGTGACCTAAAGAATGATGATGGATTAAACCCAGATTAGTTGACTGGGGGTGAGTGTTTGATTTGCTCAAACGCTTCATCCATCATCCCCTTTGGTATCGCTTTGTTTGCCCTAAGTTGGCAGGGTATGCCCAGACGTGGGTCCCTTGCTCACTTTGCCACTGGATTCGAGATAGCATGGCTGATGAGGGTTATGAACCCGAAACTGGTCCCAGGATGCTTGTTTCCAGTCCAGGAAAGACATGGCTTGGCAGTTCGGGCTGGACTGTTCCCATGAGGCACAGGGTCAGACTGATTTGCATATGGCCATGTCTGAAGTGGGGTGGTGGAGTGAGCTAAAGAAAGATGATGGATTAAACCCAGATCAGTTGACTGGGGGTGAGTGTTTGATTTCCTCAAACGCTTCGTCCATCGTCCCCTTTGGTATCGCTTTGTTCTCCCCAAGTTGGCAGGGTATGCCCAGACGTGGGTCTCTTGCTCACTTTGCCACTGGATTCAAGATAGCCTGGCTGATGAGGGTTATGAACCAGAAACGAGTCCCAGGATGCTTGTTTCTGGTTCAGGGAAGACATGGCTTGGCAGTTCGGGCTGGACTGTTCCCATGAGGCACAGAGTCAGACTGATTTGCATATGGCCATGTCTGAACTGGGTTGGTGGAGTGAGCTAAAGACAGATGATGGATTAAACCCAGATCAGTTGACTGGGGGTGAGTGTTTGATTTGCTCAAACGCTTCGTCCATCATCCCCTTTGGTATCGCTTTGTTCGCCCTAAGTTGGCAGGGTATGCCCAGACGTGGGTCTCTTGCTCACTTTGCCACTGGATTCAAGATAGCCTGGCTGATGAGGGTTATGAAACCAAAACCGGACCCAGGATGCTTGTTTCCGGTCCAGGGAAGACATGGCTTTGCAGTTCGGGCTGAACTGTTCCCATGAGGCACAGGGTCAGACTGATTTGCATATGGCCATGTCTGAACTGGGGTGGTGCAGTGAGCTAAAGAATGATGATGGATTAAATCCAGATCAATTGACTGGGGGTGAGTGTTTGATTTGCTCAAACGCTTTGTCCATCATCCCCTTTGGTATCGCTTTGTTTGCCCTAAGTTGGAAGGGTATGCCCAGACGTGGGTCCCTTGCTCACTTTGCGACTGTATTTGAGATAGCCTGGCTGATGATGGTTATGAACCCGAAACCGGTCCCAGGATGCTTGTTTCCGGTCCAGGGAAGACATGGCTTGGCAGTTCGGTCTGGACTGTTCCCATGAGGCACAGGGTCAGACTGATTTGCATATGGCCATGTCTGAACTGGGGTGGTGGAGTGACCTAAAGAATGATGATGGATTAAACCCAGATTAGTTGACTGGGGGTGAGTGTTTGATTTGCTCAAACGCTTCATCCATCATCCCCTTTGGTATCGCTTTGTTTGCCCTAAGTTGGCAGGGTATGCCAAGACGTGGGTCCCTTGCTCACTTTGCCACTGGATTCGAGATTGCATGGCTGATGAGGGTTATGAACCCAAAACTGGTCCCAGGATGCTTGTTTCCGGTCCAGGAAAGACATGGCTTGGCAGTTCGGGCTGGACTGTTCCCATGAGGCACAGGGTCAGACTGATTTGCATATGGCCATGTCTGAAGTGGGGTGGTGGAGTGAGCTAAAGAAAGATGATGAATTAAACCCAGATCAGTTGACTGGGGGTGAGTGTTTGATTTGCTCAAACGCTTCATTCATCATCCCCTTTGGTATCGCTTTGTTCTCCCCAAGTTGGCAGGGTATGCCCAGACGTGGGTCTCTTGCTCACTTTGCCACTTGTTTCAAGATAGCCTGGCTGATGAGTGTTATGAACCTGAAACCGGTCCCAGGATGCTTGTTTCTGGTTCAGGGAAGACATGGCTTGGCAGTTCCGGCTGGACTGTTCCCATGAGGCACAGGGTCAGACTGATTTGCAGATGGCCTTGTCTGAACAGGGGTGGTGGAGTGAGCTAAAGAATGATGATGGATTAAACCCAGATGAGTTGACTGGGGGTGAGTGTTTGATTTGCTCAAACGCTTCGTCCATCATCCCCTTTGGTATCGCTTTGTTCGCACTAAGTTGGCAGGGTATGAGTAGACGTGGGTCCCTTGCTCACTTTGCCACTAGATTCGAGATAGCATGGCTGATGAGGGTTATGAACCCGAAACCGGTCCCAGGATGCTTGTTCTCGGTCCAGGGAAGACATGGCTTGGCAGTTCGGTCTGGACTGTTCCCATGAGGCACAGGGTCAGACTGATTTGCATATGGCCATGTCTGAACTGGGGTGGTGGAGTGACCAAAAGAATGATGATGGATTAAACCCAGATTAGTTGACTGGGGGTGAGTGTTTGATTTGCTCAAACGCTTCATCCATCATCCCCTTTGGTATCGCTTTGTTTGCCCTAAATTGGCAGGGTATGCCAAGACGTGGGTCCCTTGCTCACTTTGCCACTGGATTCGAGATAGCATGGCTGATGAGGGTTATGAACCCGAAACTGGTCCCAGGATGCTTGTTTCCGGTCCAGTAAAGACATGGCTTGGCAGTTCGGGCTGGACTGTTCCCATGAGGCACAGGGTCAGACTGATTTGCAAATGGCCATGTCTGAAGTGGGGTGGTGGAGTGAGCTAAAGAAAGATGATGGATTAAACCCAGATCAGTTGACTGAGGGTGAGTGTTTGATTTACTCAAACGCTTCGTCCATCATCCCCTTTAGTATCGTTTTGTTCGCCCTTAGTTGGCAGGGTATGCCCAGACGTGGGTCCCTTGCTCACTTTGCCACTGGATTCGAGATAGCATGGCTGATGAGGGTTATGAACCCGAAACTGGTCCCAGGATGCTTGTTTCCGGTCCAGTAAAGACATGGCTTGGCAGTTCGGGCTGGACTGTTCCCATGAGGCACAGGGTCAGACTGATTTGCAAATGGCCATGTCTGAACTGGGGTGGTGGAGTGACCAAAAGAATGATGATGGATTAAACCCAGATTAGTTGACTGGGGGTGAGTGTTTGATTTGCTCAAACGCTTCATCCATCATCCCCTTTGGTATCGCTTTGTTTGCCCTAAATTGGCAGGGTATGCCAAGACGTGGGTCCCTTGCTCACTTTGCCACTGGATTCGAGATAGCCTGGGTGATGAGGGTTATGAACCTGAAACCGGTCCCAGGATGCTTGTTTCCTGTACAAGGAAGACATGGCTTGGCAGTTCGGGCTGGACTGTTCCCATGAGGCACAGAGTCAGACTGATTTGCATATGGCCATGTCTGCACTGGGGTGGTGGAGTGAGCTAAAGAAAGATGATGGATTAAACCCAGATCAGTTGACTGGGGGTGAGTGTTTGATTTCCTCAAACGCTTCGTCCATCATCCCCTTTGGTATTGCTTTGTTCTCCCCAAGTTGGCAGGGTATGCCCAGACGTGGGTCTCTTGCTCACTTTGCCACTGGATTCAAGATAGCCTGGCTGATGAGGGTTATGAACCAGAAACGAGTCCCAGGATGCTTGTTTCTGGTTCAGGGAAGACATGGCTTGGCAGTTCGGGCTGGACTGTTCCCATGAGGCACAGAGTCAGACTGATTTGCATATGGCCATGTCTGAACTGGGGTGGTGGAGTGAGCTAAAGACAGATGATGGATTAAACCCAGATCAGTTGACTGGGGGTGAGTGTTTGATTTGCTCAAACGCTTCGTCCATCATCCCCTTTGGTATCGCTTTGTTTGCCCTAAGTTGGCAGGGTATGCCCAGACATGGGTTCCTTGCTCACTTTGCCACTGGATTTGAGATAGCCAGGCTGATGAGGATTATGAAACCAAAGCCGATCCCAGGATGTTTGTTTCCAGTCCAGGGAAGACATGGCTTGGCAGTTCGGTCTGGACTGATCCCATGAGGCACAGGGTCAGACTGATTTGCATATGGCCATTTCTG
Organism: Triturus cristatus; assembly: GCF_964204655.1. Lineage (NCBI taxonomy): Eukaryota > Metazoa > Chordata > Amphibia > Caudata > Salamandridae > Triturus > Triturus cristatus. The sequence continues at coordinate 269,411 of NW_028187932.1, read as the reverse complement.
AACTGGGGTGGTGGAGAGAGCTAAAGAATGATGATGGATTAAACCGAGATTAGTTGACTGGGGGCGAGTGTTTGATTTGCTCAAACGCTTCGTACATCCCCTTTGGTATCGCTTTGTTCGCCCTAAGTTGGCAGGGTATGCCCAGACATGGGTCCCTTGCTCACTTTGCCACTGGATTCAATATAGCCTGGGTGATGAGGGATATGAAACCAAAACCGGACCCAGGATGCTAGTTTCCGGTCCAGGGAAGACATGGCTTGGCAGTTCGGGCTGAACTGTTCCCATGAGGCACAGGGTCATACTGATTTGCATATGGCCATGTCTGAACTGGGGTGGTGGAGTGAGCCAAAGAATGATGATGGATTAAACCCGGATCAGTTGACTGGGGGTGAGTGTTTGATTTGCTCAAACGCTTCGTCCATCATCTCCTTTGGTATCGCTTTGTTGGCCCTAAGTTGGCAGGGTATGCCCAGACATGAGTTCCTTGCTCACTTTGCCACTGGATTCAATATAGCCAGGCTGATGAGGGTTATGAAACCAAAACCGGTCCCAGGATGCTTGTTTCCGGTCCAGGGAAGACATGGCTAGGCAATTCGGGCTAAACTTTTCACATGAGGAACAGGGTCAGACAGATTTGCATATGGCCATGTCTGAACTGGGTTTGTGGAGTGAGCTATAGAATGATGATGGATTAAACCGAAATTAGTTGACTGGGGGCGAGTGTTTGATTTGCTCAAACGCTTCATCCATCATCCCCTTTGGTATCGCTTTGTTCGCACTAAGTTGGCAGGGTATGAGTAGACGTGGGTCCCTTGCTCACTTTGCCACTGGATTCGAGATAGCATGGCTGATGAGGGTTATGAACACGAAACCGGTACCAGGATGCTTGTTTCCGTTCCAGGGAAGACATGGCTTGGCATTTCGGTCTGGACTGTTCCCATGAGGCACAGGGTCAGACTGATTTTCATGTCTGAAGTTGGGTGATGGAGTGACCTAAAGAAAGATGATGGATGAAATCCAGATTAGTTGACTGGGGGTGAGTGTTTGATTTGCTCAAACGCTTCGTCCATCATCCCCTTTGGTATCGCTTTGTTCTCCCCAAGTTGGCAGGGTATGCCCAGACGTGGGTCTCTTGCTCACTTTGCCACTGGATTCAAGATAGCCTGGCTGATGAGTGTTATGAACCTGAAACCGGTCCCAGGATGCTTGTTTCTGGTTCAGGGAAGACATGGCTTGGCAGTTCGGTCTGGACTGATCCCATGAGGCACAGGGTCAGACTGATTTGCATATGGCCATTTCTGAACTGGGGTGGTGGAGAGAGCTAAAGAATGATGATGGATTAAACCGAGATTAGTTGACTGGGGGCGAGTGTTTGATTTGCTCAAACGCTTCGTCCATCCCCTTTGGTATCGCTTTGTTTGCCCTAAGTTGGCAGGGTATGCCCAGACATGGGTCCCTTGCTCACTTTGCCACTAAATTCAATATAGCCTGGCTGATGAGGGATATGAAACCAAAACCGGACCCAGGATGCTTGTTTCCGGTCCAGGGAAGACATGGCTTGGAAGTTCGGGCTGAACTGTTCCCATGAGGCACAGGGTCAGACTGATTTGCATATGGCCATGTCTGAACTGGGGTGGTGCAGTGAGCTAAACAATGATGATGGATTAAATCCAGATCAATTGACTGGGGGTGAGTGTTTGATTTGCTCAAACGCTTCGTCCATCATCCCCTTTGGTATCGCTTTGTTTGCCCTAAGTTGGCAGGGTATGCCCAGACGTGGGTCCCTTGCTCACTTTGCGACTGTATTCGAGATAGCCTGGCTGATGATGGTTATGAACCCGAAACCGGTCCCAGGATGCTTCTTTCCGGTCCAGGGAAGACATGGCTTGGCAGTTCGGGCTGGACTGTTCCCATGAGGCACAGGGTCAGACTGATTTGCATATGGCCATGTCTGAACGGGGGTGGTGGAGTGAGCCAAAGAATGATGATGGATTAAACCCGGATCAGTTGACTGGGGGTGAGTGTTTGATTTGCTCAAAAGCTTCGTCCAACATCCCCTTTGGTATCGCTTTGTTTGCCCTAAGTTGGCAGGGTATGCCCAGACATGGGTTCCTTGCTCACTTTGCCACTGGATTTGAGATAGCCAGGCTGATGAGGATTATGAAACCAAAACCGATCCCAGGATGCTTGTTTCCAGTCCAGGGAAGACATGGCTTGGCAGTTCGGTCTGGACTGATCCCATGAGGCACAGGGTCAGACTGATTTGCATATGGCCATGTCTGAACTGGGGTGGTGGAGTGACCTAAAGAATGATGATGGATTAAACCCAGATTAGTTGACTGGGGGTGAGTGTTTGATTTGTTCAAACGCTTCATCCATCATCCCCTTTGGTATCGCTTTGTTCGCCCTAAGTTGGCAGGGTATGCCCAGACGTGGATCCCTTGCTCACTTTGCCACTGGATTCGAGATAGCATGGCTGATGAGGGTTATGAACCCGAAACTGGTCCCAGGATGCTTGTTTCCGGTCCAGGAAAGACATGGCTTGGCAGTTCGGGCTAAACTTTTCACATGAGGAAAAGGGTCAGACTGATTTGCATATGGCCATGTCTGAACTGGGGTGGTGGAGTGAGCTAAAGAATGATGATGGATTAAACCGAAATTAGTTGACTGGGGGCGAGTGTTTGATTTGCTCAAACGCTTCATCCAGCATCCCCTTTGGTATCGCTTTGTTCGCACTAAGTTGGCAGGGTATGAGTAGACGTGGGTCCCTTGCTCACTTTGCCACTAGATTCGAGATAGCATGGCTGATGAGGGTTATGAACCCGAAACCGGTCCCAGGATGCTTGTTCTCGGTCCAGGGAAGACATGGCTTGGCAGTTCGGTCTGGACTGTTCCCATGAGGCACAGGGTCAGACTGATTTGCATATGGCCATGTCTGAACTGGGGTGGTGGAGTGACCAAAAGAATGATGATGGATTAAACCCAGATTAGTTGACTGGGGGTGAGTGTTTGATTTGCTCAAACGCTTCATCCATCATCCCCTTTGGTATCGCTTTGTTTGCCCTAAATTGGCAGGGTATGCCAAGACGTGGGTCCCTTGCTCACTTTGCCACTGGATTCGAGATAGCATGGCTGATGAGGGTTATGAACCCGAAACTGGTCCCAGGATGCTTGTTTCCGGTCCAGTAAAGACATGGCTTGGCAGTTCGGGCTGGACTGTTCCCATGAGGCACAGGGTCAGACTGATTTGCAAATGGCCATGTCTGAAGTGGGGTGGTGGAGTGAGCTAAAGAAAGATGATGGATTAAACCCAGATCAGTTGACTGAGGGTGAGTGTTTGATTTACTCAAACGCTTCGTCCATCATCCCCTTTAGTATCGTTTTGTTCGCCCTTAGTTGGCAGGGTATGCCCAGACGTGGGTCCCTTGCTCACTTTGCCACTGGATTCAATATAGCCAGGCTGATGAGGGTTATGAAACCAAAACCGGTCCCAGGATGCTTGTTTCTGGTCCAGGGAAGACATGGCTTGGCAATTCGAGCTAAACTTTTCACATGAGGAACAGGGTCAGACTGATTTGCATATGGCCATGTCTGAACTGGGGTGGTGGAGTGAGCTAAAGAATGATGATGGATTAAACCCAGATCAGTTGACTGGGGGTGAGTGTTTGATTTGCTCAAACGTTTCGTCCATCATCCCCTTTGGTATCGCTTTGTTCGCCCTAAGTTGGCAGGGTATGAGTAGACGTGGGTCCCTTGCTCACTTTGCCACTGGATTCGAGATAGCCTGGGTGATGAGGGTTATGAACCTGAAACCGGTCCCAGGATGCTTGTTTCCTGTACAAGGAAGACATGGCTTGGCAGTTCGGGCTGGACTGTTCCCATGAGGCACAGGGTCAGACTGATTTGCATATGGCCATGTCTGCACTGGGGTGGTGGAGTGAGCTAAAGAATGATGATGGATTAAACCCAGATTAGTTGACTGGGGGTGAGTGTTTGATTTTCTCAAACGCTTCGTCCATCATCCCCTTTGGTATCGCTTTGTTCGCCCTAAGTTGGCAGGGTATGCCGAGATGTGGGTCCGTTGCTCACTTTGCCACTGAATTCAAGATAGCCTGGCTGATGAGGGTTATGAACCTGAAACCGGTCCCAGCATGCTTGTTTCCAGTCCAGGGAAGACATGGCTTGTCAGTTCGGGCTAGACTGTTCCCATGAGGCACATGGTCAGTCTGATTTGCATATGGCCATGTCTGAACTAGGGTGGTGGAGTGAGCTAAAGAATGATGATGGATTAAACCCAGATCAGTTGACTGGGGGTGAGTGTTTGATTTGCTCAAACGCTTCATCCATCATCCCCTTTGGTATCACTTTGTTCGCCCTAAGTTGGCAGGGTATGCCCAGACGTGGGTCCCTTGCTCACTTTGCGAATGTATTCGAGATAGCCTGGCTGATGATGGTTATGAACCTGAAACCGGTCCCAGGATGCTTGTTTCTGGTCCAGGGAAGACATGGCTTGGCAGTTCGGGCTGGACTGTTCCCATGAGGCACAGGGTCAGACTGATTTGCATATGGCCATGTCTGAACGGGGGTGGTGGAGTGAGCCAAAGAATGATGATGGATTAAACCCGGATCAGTTGACTGGGGGTGAGTGTTTGATTTGCTCAAACACTTCGTCCATCATCCCCTTTGGTATCGCTTTGTTTGCCCTAAGTTGGCAGGGTATGCCCAGACATGGGTTCCTTGTTCACTTTGCCACTGGATTCAATATAGCCAGGCTGATGAGGATTATGAAACCAAACCGGTCCCAGGATGCTTGTTTCCGGTCCAGGGAAGACATGGCTTGGCAATTCGGGCTAAACTGTTCACATGAGGCACAGGGTCAGACTGATTTGCATATGGCCATTTCTGAACTGGGGTTGTGGAGTGAGCTAAAGAATGATGATGGATTAAACCGAGATTAGTTGACTGGGGGCGAGTATTTGATTTGCTCAAACGCTTCGTCCATCATCCCCTTTGGTATCTCTTTGTTCGCCCTAAGTTGGCAGGGTATGAGTAGACGTGGGTCCCTTGCTCACTTTGCCACTGGATTCGAGATAGCATGGCTGATGAGGGTTATGAACCCGAAACCGGTCCCAGGATGCTTGTTTTCGGTCCAGGGAAGACATGGCTTGGCAGTTCGGTCTGGACTGTTCCCATGAGGCACAGGGTCAGACTGATTTGCATATGGCCGTGTCTGAACTGGGGTGGTGGAGTGACCTAAAGAATGATGATGGATTAAACCCAGATTAGTTGACTGGGGGTGAGTGTTTGATTTGCTCAAACGCTTCATCCATCATCCCCTTTGGTATCGCTTTGTTTGCCCTAAGTTGGCAGGGTATGCCCAGACGTGGGTCCCTTGCTCACTTTGCCACTGGATTCGAGATAGCATGGCTGATGAGGGTTATGAACCCGAAACTGGTCCCAGGATGCTTGTTTCCAGTCCAGGAAAGACATGGCTTGGCAGTTCGGGCTGGACTGTTCCCATGAGGCACAGGGTCAGACTGATTTGCATATGGCCATGTCTGAAGTGGGGTGGTGGAGTGAGCTAAAGAAAGATGATGGATTAAACCCAGATCAGTTGACTGGGGGTGAGTGTTTGATTTCCTCAAACGCTTCGTCCATCGTCCCCTTTGGTATCGCTTTGTTCTCCCCAAGTTGGCAGGGTATGCCCAGACGTGGGTCTCTTGCTCACTTTGCCACTGGATTCAAGATAGCCTGGCTGATGAGGGTTATGAACCAGAAACGAGTCCCAGGATGCTTGTTTCTGGTTCAGGGAAGACATGGCTTGGCAGTTCGGGCTGGACTGTTCCCATGAGGCACAGAGTCAGACTGATTTGCATATGGCCATGTCTGAACTGGGTTGGTGGAGTGAGCTAAAGACAGATGATGGATTAAACCCAGATCAGTTGACTGGGGGTGAGTGTTTGATTTGCTCAAACGCTTCGTCCATCATCCCCTTTGGTATCGCTTTGTTCGCCCTAAGTTGGCAGGGTATGCCCAGACGTGGGTCTCTTGCTCACTTTGCCACTGGATTCAAGATAGCCTGGCTGATGAGGGTTATGAAACCAAAACCGGACCCAGGATGCTTGTTTCCGGTCCAGGGAAGACATGGCTTTGCAGTTCGGGCTGAACTGTTCCCATGAGGCACAGGGTCAGACTGATTTGCATATGGCCATGTCTGAACTGGGGTGGTGCAGTGAGCTAAAGAATGATGATGGATTAAATCCAGATCAATTGACTGGGGGTGAGTGTTTGATTTGCTCAAACGCTTTGTCCATCATCCCCTTTGGTATCGCTTTGTTTGCCCTAAGTTGGAAGGGTATGCCCAGACGTGGGTCCCTTGCTCACTTTGCGACTGTATTCGAGATAGCCTGGCTGATGATGGTTATGAACCCGAAACCGGTCCCAGGATGCTTGTTTCCGGTCCAGGGAAGACATGGCTTGGCAGTTCGGTCTGGACTGTTCCCATGAGGCACAGGGTCAGACTGATTTGCATATGGCCATGTCTGAACTGGGGTGGTGGAGTGACCTAAAGAATGATGATGGATTAAACCCAGATTAGTTGACTGGGGGTGAGTGTTTGATTTGCTCAAACGCTTCATCCATCATCCCCTTTGGTATCGCTTTGTTTGCCCTAAGTTGGCAGGGTATGCCAAGACGTGGGTCCCTTGCTCACTTTGCCACTGGATTCGAGATTGCATGGCTGATGAGGGTTATGAACCCAAAACTGGTCCCAGGATGCTTGTTTCCGGTCCAGGAAAGACATGGCTTGGCAGTTCGGGCTGGACTGTTCCCATGAGGCACAGGGTCAGACTGATTTGCATATGGCCATGTCTGAAGTGGGGTGGTGGAGTGAGCTAAAGAAAGATGATGAATTAAACCCAGATCAGTTGACTGGGGGTGAGTGTTTGATTTGCTCAAACGCTTCATTCATCATCCCCTTTGGTATCGCTTTGTTCTCCCCAAGTTGGCAGGGTATGCCCAGACGTGGGTCTCTTGCTCACTTTGCCACTTGTTTCAAGATAGCCTGGCTGATGAGTGTTATGAACCTGAAACCGGTCCCAGGATGCTTGTTTCTGGTTCAGGGAAGACATGGCTTGGCAGTTCCGGCTGGACTGTTCCCATGAGGCACAGGGTCAGACTGATTTGCAGATGGCCTTGTCTGAACAGGGGTGGTGGAGTGAGCTAAAGAATGATGATGGATTAAACCCAGATGAGTTGACTGGGGGTGAGTGTTTGATTTGCTCAAACGCTTCGTCCATCATCCCCTTTGGTATCGTTTTGTTCGCCCTTAGTTGGCAGGGTATGCCCAGACATGGGTCCCGTGCTCACTTTGCCACTGGATTCAATATAGCCAGGCTGATGAGGGTTATGAAACCAAAACCGGTCCCAGGATGCTTGTTTCTGGTCCAGGGAAGACATGGCTTGGCAATTCGGGCTAAACTTTTCACATGAGGAACAGGGTCAGGCTGATTTGCATATGGCCATGTCTGAACTGGGATGGTGGAGTGAGCTAAAGAATGATGATGGATTAAACCCAGATCAGTTGACTGGGGGTGAGTGTTTGATTTGCTCAAACGTTTCGTCCATCATCCCCTTTGGTATCGCTTTGTTCGCCCTAAGTTGGCAGGGTATGAGTAGAGGTGGGTCCCTTGCTCACTTTGCCACTGGATTCGAGATAGCCTGGGTGATGAGGGTTATGAACCTGAAACCGGTCCCAGGATGCTTGTTTCCGCTCCAGGGAAGACATGGTTCGGCAGTTCGGGCTAGATTGTTCCCATGAGGCACATGGTCAGACTGATTTGCATATGGCCATTTCTGAACTGGGGTGGTGGAGTGAGCTAAAGAATGATGATGGATTAAACCAAGATCAGTTGACTGTGGGTGAGTGTTTGATTTGCTCAAACGCTTCGTCCATCGTCCCCTTTGGTATCGCTTTGTTTGCCCTAAGTTGGCAGGGTATGCCCAGACATGGGTTCCTTGCTCACTTTGCCACTGGATTTGAGATAGCCAGGCTGATGAGGATTATGAAACCAAAACCGATCCCAGGATGTTTGTTTCCGGTCCAGGGAAGACATGGCTTGGCAGTTCGGCCTGGACTGATCCCATGAGGCACAGGGTCAGACTGATTTGCATATGGCCATTTCTGAACTGGGGTGGTGGAGAGAGCTAAAGAATGATGATGGATTAAACCGAGATTAGTTGACTGGGGGCGAGTGTTTGATTTGCTCAAACGCTTCGTCCATCCCCTTTGGTATCGCTTTGTTCGCCCTAAGTTGGCAGGGTATGCCCAGACATGGGTCCCTTGCTCACTTTGCCACTGGATTCAATATAGCCTGGCTGATGAGGGTTATGAAACCAAAACCGGACCCAGGATGCTTGTTTCCGGTCCAGGGAAGACATGGCTTGGAAGTTCGGGCTGAACTGTTCCCATGAGGCACAGGGTCAGACTGATTTGCATATGGCCATGTCTGAACTGGGGTGGTGCAGTGAGCTAAAGAATGATGATGGATTAAATCCAGATTAATTGACTGGGGGTGAGTGTTTGATTTGCTCAAACGCTTCGTCCATCTTCCCCTTTGGTATCGCTTTGTTTGCCCTAAGTTGGCAGGGTATGCCCAGACGTGGGTCCCTTGCTCACTTTGCGACTGTATTCGAGATAGCCTGGCTGATGATGGTTATGAACCCGAAACTGGTCCCAGGATGCTTGTTTCCGGTCCAGGGAAGACATGGCTTGGCAGTTCGGGCTGGACTGTTCCCATGAGGCACAGGGTCAGACTGATTTGCATATGGCCATGTCTGAACGGGGGTGGTGGAGTGAGCCAAAGAATGATGATGGATTAAACCCGGATCAGTTGACTGGGGGTGAGTGTTTGATTTGCTCAAACGCTTCGTCCATCATCCCCTTTGGTATCGCTTTGTTCGCCCTAAGTTGGCAGGGTATGAGTAGACGTGGGTCCCTTGCTCACTTTGCCACTGGATTCGAGATAGCCTGGGTGATGAGGGTTATGAACCTGAAACCGGTCCCAGGATGCTTGTTTCCTGTAAAAGGAAGACATGGCTTGGCAGTTCGGGCTGGACTGTTCCCATGAGGCACAGGGTCAGACTGATTTGCATATGGCCATGTCTGCACTAGGGTGGTGGAGTGAGCTAAAGAATGATGATGGATTAAACCCAGATTAGTTGACTGGGGTGAGTGTTTGATTTTCTCAAACGCTTCGTTCATCATCCCCTTTGGTATCGCTTTGTTCGCCCTAGGTTGGCAGGGTATGCCGAGATGTGGGTCCGTTGCTCACTTTGCCACTGGATTCAAGATAGCCTGGCTGATGAGGGTTATGAACCTGAAACCGGTCCCAGCATGCTTGTTTCCAGTCCAGGAAAGACATGGCTTGTCAGTTCGGGCTAGACTGTTCCCATGAGGCACATGGTCAGTCTGATTTGCATATGGCCATGTCTGAACTGGGGTGGTGGAGTGAGCTAAAGAATGATGATGGATTAAACCCAGATCAGTTGACTGGGGGTGAGTGTTTGATTTGCTCAAACGCTTCATCCATCATCCCCTTTGGTATCACTTTGTTCGCCCTAAGTTGGCAGGGTATGCCAAGACGTGGGTCCCTTGCTCACTTTGCGAATGTATTCGAGATAGCCTGGCTGATGATGGTTATGAACCCGAAACCGGTCCCAGGATGCCTGTTTCCGGTCCAGGGAAGACATGGCTTGGCAGTTCGGGCTGGACTGTTCCCATGAGGCACAGGGTCAGACTGATTTGCATATGGCCATGTCTGAACGGGGGTGGTGGAGTGAGCCAAAGAATGATGATGGATTAAACCCGGATCAGTTGACTGGGGGTGATTGTTTGATTTGCTCAAACGCTTCGTCCATCATCCCCTTTGGTATCGCTTTGTTTGCCCTAAGTTGGCAGGGTATGCCCAGACATGGGTTCCTTGTTCACTTTGCCACTGGATTCAATATAGACAGGCTGATGAGGATTATGAAACCAAAACCAGTCCCAGGATGCTTGTTTCCGGTCCAGGGAAGACATGGCTTGGCAATTCGGGCTAAACTGTTCACATGAGGCACAGGGTCAGACTGATTTGCATATGGCCATTTCTGAACTGGGGTTGTGGAGTGAGCTAAAGAATGATGATGGATTAAACCGAGATTAGTTGACTGGGGGCGAGTATTTGATTTGCTCAAACGCTTCGTCCATCATCCCCTTTGGTATCGCTTTGTTCGCCCTAAGTTGGCAGGGTATGAGTAGACGTGGGTCCCTTGCTCACTTTGCCACTGGATTCGAGATAGCATGGCTGATGAGGGTTATGAACCCGAAACCGGTCCCAGGATGCTTGTTTTCGGTCCAGGGAAGACATGGCTTGGCAGTTCGGTCTGGACTGTTCCCATGAGGCACAGGGTCAGACTGATTTGCATATGGCCATGTCTGAACTGGGGTGGTGGAGTGACCTAAAGAATGATGATGGATTAAACCCAGATTAGTTGACTGGGGGTGAGTGTTTGATTTGCTCAAACGCTTCATCCATCATCCCCTTTGGTATCGCTTTGTTTGCCCTAAGTTGGCAGGGTATGCCCAGACGTGGGTCCCTTGCTCACTTTGCCACTGGATTCGAGATAGCATGGCTGATGAGGGTTATGAACCCGAAACTGGTCCCAGGATGCTTGTTTCCAGTCCAGGAAAGACATGGCTTTGCAGTTCGGGCTGGACTGTTCCCATGAGGCACAGGGTCAGACTGATTTGCATATGGCCATGTCTGAAGTGGGGTGGTGGAGTGAGCTAAAGAAAGATGATGGATTAAACCCAGATCAGTTGACTGGGGGTGAGTGTTTGATTTCCTCAAACGCTTCGTCCATCATCCCCTTTGGTATCGCTTTGTTCTCCCCAAGTTGGCAGGGTATGCCCAGACGTGGGTCTCTTGCTCACTTTGCCACTGGATTCAAGATAGCCTGGCTGATGAGGGTTATGAACCAGAAACGAGTCCCAGGATGCTTGTTTCTGGTTCAGGGAAGACATGGCTTGGCAGTTCGGGCTGGACTGTTCCCATGAGGCACAGAGTCAGACTGATTTGCATATGGCCATGTCTGAACGGGGTTGGTGGAGTGAGCTAAAGACAGATGATGGATTAAACCCAGATCAGTTGACTGGGGGTGAGTGTTTGATTTGCTCAAACGCTTCGTCCATCATCCCCTTTGGTATCGCTTTGTTCGCCCTAAGTTGGCAGGGTATGCCCAAACGTGGGTCTCTTGCTCACTTTGCCACTGGATTCAAGATAGCCTGGCTGATGAGGGTTATGAAACCAAAACCGGACCCAGGATGCTTGTTTCCGGTCCAGGGAAGACATGGCTTTGCAGTTCGGGCTGAACTGTTCCCATGAGGCACAGGGTCAGACTGATTTGCATATGGCCATGTCTGAACTGGGGTGGTGCAGTGAGCTAAAGAATGATGATGGATTAAATCCAGATCAATTGACTGGGGGTGAGTGTTTGATTTGCTCAAACGCTTCGTCCATCATCCCCTTTGGTATCGCTTTGTTTGCCCTAAGTTGGCAGGGTATGCCCAGACGTGGGTCCCTTGCTCACTTTGCGACTGTATTCGAGATAGCCTGGCTGATGATGGTTATGAAACCAAAACCGGACCCAGGATGCTTGTTTCCGGTCCAGGGAAGACATGGCTTTGCAGTTCGGGCTGAACTGTTCCCATGAGGCACAGGGTCAGACTGATTTGCATATGGCCATGTCTGAACTGGGGTGGTGCAGTGAGCTAAAGAATGATGATGGATTAAATCCAGATCAATTGACTGGGGGTGAGTGTTTGATTTGCTCAAACGCTTCATCCATCATCCCCTTTGGTATCGCTTTGTTTGCCCTAAGTTGGCAGGGTATGCCAAGACGTGGGTCCCTTGCTCACTTTGCCACTGGATTCGAGATAGCATGGCTGATGAGGGTTATGAACCCGAAACTGGTCCCAGGATGCTTGTTTCTGGTCCAGGAAAGACATGGCTTGGCAGTTCAGGCTGGACTGTTCCCATGAGGCACAGGGTCAGACTGATTTGCATATGGCCATGTCTGAAGTGGGGTGGTGGAGTGAGCTAAAGAAAGATGATGGATTAAACCCAGATCAGTTGACTGGGGGTGAGTGTTTGATTTGCTCAAACGCTTCATTCATCATCCCCTTTGGTATCGCTTTGTTCTCCCCAAGTTGGCAGGGTATGCCCAGACATGGGTCTCTTGCTCACTTTGCCACTTGTTTCAAGATAGCCTGGCTGATGAGTGTTATGAACCTGAAACCGGTCCCAGGATGCTTGTTTCTGGTTCAGGGAAGACATGGCTTGGCAGTTCCGGCTGGACTGTTCCCATGAGGCACAGGGTCAGACTGATTTGCATATGGCCATGTCTGAACAGGGGTGGTGGAGTGAGCTAAAGAATGATGATGGATTAAACCCAGATGAGTTGACTGGGGGTGAGTGTTTGATTTGCTCAAACGCTTCGTCCATCATCCCCTTTGGTATCGTTTTGTTCGCCCTCAGTTGGCAGGGTATGCCCAGACATGGGTCCCTTGCTCACTTTGCCACTGGATTCAATATAGCCAGGCTGATGAGGGTTATGAAACCAAAACCGGTCCCAGGATGCTTGTTTCTGGTCCAGGGAAGACATGGCTTGGCAATTCGGGCTAAACTTTTCACATGAGGAACAGGGTCAGGCTGATTTGCATATGGCCATGTCTGAACTGGGGTGGTGGAGTGAGCTAAAGAATGATGATGGATTAAACCCAGATCAGTTGACTGGGGGTGAGTGTTTGATTTGCTCAAACGTTTCGTCCATCATCCCCTTTGGTATCGCTTTGTTCGCCCTAAGTTGGCAGGGTATGAGTAGACGTGGGTCCCTTGCTCACTTTGCCACTGGATTCGAGATAGCCTGGGTGATGAGGGTTATGAACCTGAAACCGGTCCCAGGATGCTTGTTTCCGGTCCAGGGAAGACATGGTTCGGCAGTTCGGGCTAGACTGTTCCCATGAGGCACATGGTCAGACTGATTTGCATATGGCCATTTCTGAACTGGGGTGGTGGAGTGAGCTAAAGAATGATGATGGATTAAACCAAGATCAGTTGACTGTGGGTGAGTGTTTGATTTTCTCAAACGCTTCGTCCATCGTCCCCTTTGGTATCGCTTTGTTTGCCCTAAGTTGGCAGGGTATGCCCAGACATGGGTTCCTTGCTCACTTTGCCACTGAATTTGAGATAGCCAGGCTGATGAGGATTATGAAACCAAAACCGATCCCAGGATGTTTGTTTCCGGTCCAGGGAAGACATGGCTTGGCAGTTCGGTCTGGACTGATCCCATGAGGCACAGGGTCAGACTGATTTGCATATGGCCATTTCTGAACTGGGGTGGTGGAGAGAGCTAAAGAATGATGATGGATTAAACCGAGATTAGTTGACTGGGGGCGAGTGTTTGATTTGCTCAAACGCTTCGTCCATCCCCTTTGGTATCGCTTTGTTCGCCCTAAGTTGGCAGGGTATGCCCAGACATGGGTCCCTTGCTCACTTTGCCACTGGATTCAATTTAGCCTGGCTGATGAGGGTTATGAAACCAAAACCGGACCCAGGATGCTTGTTTCCGGTCCAGGGAAGACATGGCTTGGAAGTTCGGGCTGAACTGTTCCCATGAGGCACAGGGTCAGACTGATTTGCATATGGCCATGTCTGAACGGGGGTGGTGGAGTGAGCCAAAGAATGATGATGGATTAAACCCGGATCAGTTGACTAGGGGTGAGTGTTTGATTTGCTCAAACGCTTCGTCCATCATCCCCTTTGGTATCGCTTTGTTTGCCCTAAGTTGGCAGGGTATGCCCAGACATGGGTTCCTTGCTCACTTTGCCACTGGATTCGAGATAGCATGGCTGATGAGGGTTATGAACCCGAAACTGGTCCCAGGATGCTTGTTTCTGGTCCAGGAAAGACATGGCTTGGCAGTTCGGGCTAAACTTTTCACATGAGGAAAAGGGTCAGACTGATTTGCATATGGCCATGTCTGAACTGGGGTGGTGGAGTGAGCTAAAGAATGATGATGGATTAAACCAAGATTAGTTGACTGGGGGCGAGTGTTTGATTTGCTCAAACGCTTCATCCATCATCCCCTTTGGTATCGCTTTGTTCGCACTAAGTTGGCAGGGTATGAGTAGACGTGGGTCCCTTGCTCACTTTGCCACTGGATTCGAGATAGCATGGCTGATGAGGGTTATGAACCCGAAACCGGTCCCAGGATGCTTGTTTTCGGTCCAGGGAAGACATGGCTTGGCAGTTCGGTCTGGACTGTTCCCATGAGGCACAGGGTCAGACTGATTTGCATATGGCCATGTCTGAACTGGGATGGTGGAGTGACCGAAAGAATGATGATGGATTAAACCCAGATTAGTTGACTGGGGGTGAGTGTTTGATTTGCTCAAACGCTTCGTCCATCATCCCCTTTGGTATCGCTTTGTTTGCCCTAAGTTGGCAGGGTATGCCCAGACATGGGTTCCTTGCTCACTTTGCCACTGGATTTGAGATAGCCAGGCTGATGAGGATTATGAAACCAAAACCGATCCCAGGATGCTTGTTTCCGGTCCAGGGAAGACATGGCTTGGCAGTTCGGTCTGGACTGATCCCATGAGGCACAGGGTCAGACTGATTTGCATATGGCCATGTCTGAACTGGGGTGGTGGAGTGACCTAAAGAATGATGATGGATTAAACCCAGATTAGTTGACTGGGGGTGAGTGTTTGATTTGCTCAAACGCTTCATCCATCATCCCCTTTGGTATCGCTTTGTTCGCCCTAAGTTGGCAGGGTATGCCCAGACGTGGGTCCCTTGCTCACTTTGCCACTGGATTCGAGATAGCATGGCTGATGAGGGTTATGAACCCGAAACTGGTCCCAGGATGCTTGTTTCTGGTCCAGGAAAGACATGGCTTGGCAGTTCGGGCTAAACTTTTCACATGAGGAAAAGGGTCAGACTGATTTGCATATGGCCATGTCTGAACTGGGGTGGTGGAGTGAGCTAAAGAATGATGATGGATTAAACCAAGATTAGTTGACTGGGGGCGAGTGTTTGATTTGCTCAAACGCTTCATCCATCATCCCCTTTGGTATCGCTTTGTTCGCACTAAGTTGGCAGGGTATGAGTAGACGTGGGTCCCTTGCTCACTTTGCCACTGGATTCGAGATAGCATGGCTGATGAGGGTTATGAACCCAAAACCGGTCCCAGGATGCTTGTTTTCGGTCCAGGGAAGACATGGCTTGGCAGTTCGGTCTGGACTGTTCCCATGAGGCACAGGGTCAGACTGATTTGCATATGGCCATGTCTGAACTGGGATGGTGGAGTGAGCTAAAGAAAGATGATGGATTAAACCCAGATCAGTTGACTGGGGGTGAGTGTTTGATTTACTCAAACGCTTCGTCCATCATCCCCTTTAGTATCGCTTTGTTCGCCCTTAGTTGGCAGGGTATGCCCAGACATGGGTCCCTTGCTCACTTTGCCACTGGATTCAATATAGCCAGGCTGATGAGGGTTATGAAACCAAAACTGGTCCCAGGATGCTTGTTTCCGGTCCAGGGAAGACATGGCTTGGCAATTCGAGCTAAACTTTTCACATGAGGAACAGGGTCAGACTGATTTGCATATGTCCATGTCTGAACTGGGGTGGTGGAGTGAGCTAAAGAATGATGATGGATTAAACCCAGATCAGTTGACTGGGGGTGAGTGTTTGATTTTCTCAAACGTTTCGTCCATCATCCCCTTTGGTATCGCTTTGTTCGCCCTAAGTTGGCAGGGTATGAGTAGACGTGGGTCCCTTGCTCACTTTGCCACTGGAATCGAGATAGCCTGGGTGATGAGGGTTATGAACCTGAAACCGGTCCCAGGATGCTTGTTTCCGGTCCAGGGAAGACATGGCTTGGCAGTGCGGGCTAGACTGTTCCCATGAGGCACATGGTCAGACTGATTTGCATATGGCCATTTCTGAACTGGGGTGGTGGAGAGAGCTAAAGAATGATGATGGATTAAACCGAGATTAGTTGACTGGGGGCGATTTTTATGATTTGCTCAAACGCTTCGTTCCTCCCCCTTGGTATCGCTTTGTTCGCCCTAAGTTGGCAGGGTATGAGTAGACGTGGGTCCCTTGCTCACTTTGCCACTGGATTCGAGATAGCATGGCTGATGAGGGTTATGAACCCGAAACCGGTCCCAGGATGCTTGTTTCCTGTCCAGGGAAGACATGGCTTGGCAGTTCGGGCTGGACTGTTCCCATTAGCTACAGGGTCAGACTGATTTGCATATGGCCATGTCTGCACTGGGGTGGTGGAGTGAGCTAAAGAATGATGATGGATTAAACCCAGATCAATTGACTGGGGGTGAGTGTTTGATTTGCTCTAACGCTTCGTGCATCATCCCCTTTGGTATCGCTTTGTTCGCCCTAAGTTGGCAGGGTATGCCCAGATGTGGGTCCGTTGCTCACTTTGCCACTGGATTCAAGATAGCCTGGCTGATGAGGGTTATGAACCTGAAACCGGTCCCAGCATGCTTGTTTCCGGTCCAGGGAACACATGGCTTGTCAGTTCAGGCTAGACTGTTCCCATGAGGCACATGGTCAGTCTGATTTGCATATGGCCATGTCTGAACGGGGGTGGTGGAGTGAGCCAAAGAATGATGATGGATTAAACCCGGATCAGTTGAGTAGGGGTGAGTGTTTGATTTGCTCAAACGCTTCGTCCATCATCCCCTTTGGTATCACTTTGTTCGCCCTAAATTGGCAGGGTATGCCCAGACGTGGGTTCCTTGTTCACTTTGCCACTGGATTCAATATAGCCAGGCTGATGAGGATTATGAAACCAAAACCAGTCCCAGGATGCTTGTTTCCGGTCCAGGAAAGACATGGCTTGGCAATTCGGGCTAAACTGTTCACATGAGGCACAGGGTCAGACTGATTTGCATATGGCCATTTCTGAACTGGGGTGGTGGAGTGAGCTAAAGAATGATGATGGATTAAACCGAGATTAGTTGACTGGGGGCAAGTGTTTGATTTGCTCAAACGCTTCGTCCATCATCCCCTTTGGTATCGCTTTGTTCGCCCTCAGTTGGCAGGGTATGAGTAGACGTGGGTCCCTTGCTCACTTTGCCACTGGATTCGAGATAGCATGGCTAATGAGGGTTATGAACCCGAAACCGGTCCCAGGATGCTTGTTTTTGGTCCAGGGAAGACATGGCTTGGCAGTTCGGTCTGGACTGTTCCCATGAGGCACAGGGTCAGACTGATTTGCATATGGCCATGTCTGAACTGGGGTGGTGGAGTGACCTAAAGAATGATGATGGATTAAACCCAGATTAGTTGACTGGGGGTGAGTGTTTGATTTGCTCAAACGCTTCATCCATCATCCCCTTTGGTATCGCTTTGTTTGCACTAAGTTGGCAGGGTATGCCCAGACGTGGGTCCCTTGCTCACTTTGCCACTGGATTCGAGATAGCATGGCTGATGAGGGTTATGAACCCGAAACTGGTCCCAAGATGCTTGTTTCCAGTCCAGGAAAGACATGGCTTGGCAGTTCGGGCTGGACTGTTCCCATGAGGCACAGGGTCAGACTGATTTGCATATGGCCATGTCTGAACGGGGGTGGTGGAGTAAGCCAAAGAATGATGATGGATTAAACCCGGATCAGTTGACTGGGGGTGAGTGTTTGATTTGCTCAAACGCTTCGTCCATCATCCCCTTTGGTATCGCTTTGTTTGCCCTAAGTTGGCAGGGTATGCCCAGACATGGGTTCCTTGCTCACTTTGCCACTGGATTTGAGATAGCCAGGCTGATGAGGATTATGAAACCAAAACCGATTCCACGATGCTTGTTTCCGGTCCAGGGAAGACATGGCTTGGCAGTTCGGTCTGGACTGATCCCATGAGGCACAGGGTCAGACTGATTTGCATATGGCCATGTCTGAACTGGGGTGGTGGAGTGAGCTAAAGAATGATGATGGATTAAACCCAGATCAGTTGACTGGGGGTGAGTGTTTGATTTGCTCAACTGCTTCGTCCATCATCCCCTTTGGTATCACTTTGTTCGCCCTAAGTTGGCAGGGTATGCCCAGACGTGGGTCCCTTGCTCACTTTGCGAATGTATTCGAGATAGCCTGGCTGATGATGGTTATGAAACCAAAACCGGTCCCAGGATGCTTGTTTCCGGTCCAGGGAAGACATGGCTTGGCAATTCGGGCTAAACTGTTCACATGAGGCACAGGGTCAGACTGATTTGCATATGGCCATTACTGAACTGGGATGGTGGAGTGAGCTAAAGAATGATGATGGATTAAACCGAGATTAGTTGACTGGGGGTGAGTGTTTGATTTGCTCAAACGCTTCGTCCATCATCCCCTTTGGTATCGCTTTGTTCGCCCTAAGTTGGCAGGGTATGAGTAGACGTGGGTCCCTTGCTCACTTTGCCACTGGATTCGAGATAGCATGGCTGATGAGGGTTATGAACCCGAAACCGGTCCCAGGATGCTTGTTTTCGGTCCAGGGAAGACATGGCTTGGCAGTTCGGTCTGGACTGTTCCCATGAGGCACAGGGTCAGACTGATTTGCATATGGCCATGTCTGAACTGGGGTGGTGGAGTGACCTAAAGAATGATGATGGATTAAACCCAGATTAGTTGAGTGGGGGTGAGTGTTTGATTTGCTCAAACGCTTCATCCATCATCCCCTTTGGTATCGCTTTGTTTGCCCTAAGTTGGCAGGGTATGCCCAGACGTGGGTCCCTTGCTCACTTTGCCACTGGATTCGAGATAGCATGGCTGATGAGGGTTATGAACCCGAAACTGGTCCCAGGATGCTTGTTTCCAGTCCAGGAAAGACATGGCTTGGCAGTTCGGGCTGGACTGTTCCCATGAGGCACAGGGTCAGACTGATTTGCATATGGCCATGTCTGAAGTGGGGTGGTGGAGTGAGCAAAAGAAAGATGATGGATTAAACTCAGATCAGTTGACTGGGGGAGAGTGTTTG
Source organism: Triturus cristatus (assembly GCF_964204655.1). Lineage (NCBI taxonomy): Eukaryota > Metazoa > Chordata > Amphibia > Caudata > Salamandridae > Triturus > Triturus cristatus. The sequence continues at coordinate 250,337 of NW_028187932.1, read as the reverse complement.
ATTTCCTCAAACGCTTCGTCCATCATCCCCTTTGGTATCGCTTTGTTCTCCCCAAGTTGGCAGGGTATGCCCAGACGTGGGTCTCTTGCTCACTTTGCCACTGGATTCAAGATAGCCTGGCTGATGAGGGTTATGAACCAGAAACGAGTCCCAGGATGCTTGTTTCTGGTTCAGGGAAGACATGGCTTGGCAGTTCGGGCTGGACTGTTCCCATGAGGCACAGAGTCAGACTGATTTGCATATGGCCATGTCTGAACTGGGGTGGTGGAGTGAGCTAAAGAATTATGATGGATTAAACCGAGATCAGTTGACTGGGGGTGAGTGTTTGATTTGCTCAAACTCTTCGTCCATCATCCCCTTTGGTATCGCTTTGTTCGCCCTAAGTTGGCAGGGTATGCCCAGACATGGGTCCCTTGCTCACTTTGCCACTGGATTCAATATAGCCTGGCTGATGAGGGTTATGAAACCAAAACCGGACCCAGGATGCTTGTTTCCAGTCCAGGGAAGACATGGCTTGGCAGTTCGGGCTGAACTGTTCCCATGAGGAACAGGGTCAGACTGATTTGCATATGGCCATGTCTGAACGGGGGTGGTGCAGTGAGCTAAAGAATGATGATTGATTAAATCCAGATCAATTGACTTGGGGTGAGTGTTTGATTTGCTCAAACGCTTCGTCCATCATCCCCTTTGGTATCGCTTTGTTTGCCCTAAGTTGGCAGGGTATGCCCAGACATGGGTTCCTTGCTCACTTTGCCACTGGATTTGAGATAGCCAGGCTGATGAGGATTATGAAACCAAAACCGATCCCAGGATGCTTGTTTCCGGTCCAGTGAAGACATGGCTTGGCAGTTCGGTCTGGACTGATCCCATGAGGCACAGGGTCAGACTGATTTGCATATGGCCATGTCTGAACTGGGGTGGTGGAGTGACCTAAAGAATGATGATGGATTAAACCCAGATTAGTTGACTGGGGGTGAGTGTTTGATTTGCTCAAACGCTTCATCCATCATCCCCTTTGGTATCGCTTTGTTCGCCCTAAGTTGGCAGGGTATGCCCAGACGTGGGTCCCTTGCTCACTTTGCCACTGGATTCGAGATAGCATGGCTGATGAGGGTTATGAACCCGAAACTGGTCCCAGGATGCTTGTTTCCGGTCCAGGAAAGACATGTCTTGGCAGTTCGGGCTAAACTTTTCACATGAGGAAAAGGGTCAGACTGATTTGCATATGGCCATGTCTGAACTGGGGTGGTGGAGTGAGCTAAAGAATGATGATGGATTAAACCCAGATCAGTTGACTGGGGGTGAGTGAGTGATTTGCTCAAATGTTTCATCCATCATCCCCTTTGGCATCGCTTTGTTCGCCCTAAGTTGGCAGGGTATGAGTAGACGTGGGTCCCTTGCTCACTTTGCCACTGGATTCGAGATAGCCTGGGTGATGAGGGTTATGAACACAAAACCTGTCCCAGGATGCTTGTTTCCGGTCCAGGGAAGACATGGCTTGGCAGTTCGGGCTGGACTGTTCCCATGAGGCACAGGGTCAGACTGATTTGCATATGGCCATGTCTGAAGTGGGGTGGTGGAGTGAGCTAAAGAAAGATGATGGATTAAACCCAGATCAGTTGACTGGGGGTGAGTGTTTGATTTGCTCAAACGCTTCGTCCATCATCCCCTTTGGTATCGCTTTGTTCTCCCCAAGTTGGCAGGGTATGCCCAGACGTGGGTCTCTTGCTCACTTTGCCACTGGATTCAAGATAGCCTGGCTGATGAGTGTTATGAACCTGAAACCGGTCCCAGGATGCTTGTTTCTGGTTCAGGGAAGACATGGCTTGGCAGTTACGGCTGGACTGTTCCCATGAGGCACAGGGTCAGACTGATTTGCATATGGCCATGACTGAACAGGGGTGGTGGAGTGAGCTAAAGAATGATGATGGATTAAACCCAGATCAGTTGACTGGGGGTGAGTGTTTGATTTGCTCAAACGCTTCGTCCATCATCCCCTTTGGTATCGTTTTGTTCGCCCTTAGTTGGCAGGGTATGCCCAGACGTGGATCCCTTGCTCACTTTGCCACTGGATTCAATATAGCCAGGCTGATGAGGGTTATGAACCCGAAACCGGTCCCAGGATGCTTGTTTCCTGTCCAGGGAAGACATGGCTTGGCAGTTCGGGCTGGACTGTTCCCATGAGGCACAGTGTCAGACTGATTTGCATATGGCCATGTCTGAACAGGGGTGGTTGAGTGAGCTTAAGAATGATGATGGATTAAAACCCAGATCAGTTGACTGGGGGTGAGTGTTTGATTTGCTCAAACGCTTCGTCCATCATCCACCTTGATATCGTTTTGTTCGCCCTTAGTTGGCAGGGTATGCCCAGACGTGGGTCCCTTGCTCACTTTCCCACTGGAATCAATATAGCCAGGCTGATGAGGGTTATGAAACCAAAACCGGTCCCAGGATGCTTGTTTCCGGTCCAGGGAAGACATGGCTTGGCAATTCGGGCTAAACTTTTCATATGAGGAACAGGGTCAGACTGATTTGCATATGGCCATGTCTGAACTGGGGTGGTGGAGTGAGCTAAAGAATGATGATGATTTAAACCCAGATCAGTTGACTGGGGGTGAGTGTTTGATTTGCTCAAACGTTTCGTCCATCATCCCCTTTGGTATCGCTTTGTTCGCCCTAAGTTTGCAGGGTATGAGTAGACGTGGGTCCCTTGCTCACTTTGCCACTGGATTCGAGATAGCCTGGGTGATGAGGGTTATGAACCTGAAACCGGTCCCAGGATGCTTGTTTCCGGTCCAGGGAAGACATGGCTTGGCAGTTCGGGCTAGACTGTTCCCATGAGGCACATGGTCAGACTGATTTGCATATGGCCATTTCTGAACTGGGGTGGTGGAGAGAGCTAAAGAATGATGATGGATTAAACCGAGATTAGTTGACTGGGGGCGAGTGTTTGATTTGCTCAAACGCTTCGTCCATCCCCTTTGGTATCGCTTTGTTCGCCCTAAGTTGGCAGGGTATGACTAGACGTGGGTCCCTTGCTCACTTTGCCACTGGATTCGAGATAGCATGGCTGATGAGGGTTATGAACCCGAAACCGGTCCCAGGATGCTTGTTTCCGGTCCAGGGAAGACATGGCTTGGCAAATCAGGCTAGACTGTTCCCATGAGGCACATGGTCAGTCTGATTTGCATATGGCCATGTCTGAACTGGGGTGGTGGAGTGAGCTAAAGAATGATGATGGATTAAACCCAGATCAGTTGACTGGGGGTGAGTGTTTGATTTGCTCAAACGCTTCGTCCATCATCACCTTTGGTATCGCTTTGTTCGCCCTAAGTTGGCAGGGTATGCCCAGATGTGGGTCCGTTGCTCACTTTGCCACTGGATTCAAGATAGCCTGGCTGATGAGGGTTATGAACCTGAAACCGGTCCCAGCATGCTTCTTTCCGGTCCAGGGAAGACATGGCTTGGCAGTTCGGGCTAAACTGTTCACATAAGGAACAGGGTCAGACTGATTTGCATATGTCCATGTCTGAACTGGGGTGGTGGAGTGAGCTAAAGAATGATGATGGATTAAACCCAGATCAGTTGACTGGGGGTGAGTGTTTGATTTGCTCAAACTTTTCGTCCATCATCCCCTTTGGTATCGCTTTGTTCGCCCTAAGTTGGCAGGGTATGAGTAGACGTGGGTCCCTTGCTCACTTTGCCACTGGATTCGAGATAGACTGGCTGATGAGGGTTATGAACATGAAAACGGTCCCAGGATGCTTTTTTCCGGTCCAGGGAAGACATGGCTTGGCAGTTCGGTCTGGACTGTTCCCATGAGGCACAGGGTCAGACTGATTTGCATATGGCCATTTCTGAACTGGGGTGGTGGAGTGAGCTAAAGAATGAAGATGGATTAAACCGAGATTAGTTGACTGGGGGCGAGTGTTTGATTTGCTCAAACGCTTCATCCATCATCCCCTTTGGTATCGCTTTGTTCGCACTAAGTTGGCAGGGTATGAGTAGACGTGGGTCCCTTGCTCACTTTGCCACTGGATTCGAGATAGCATGGCTGATGAGGGTTATGAACCCGAAACCGGTCCCAGGATGTTTGTTTCCGGTACAGGGAAGACATGGCTTGGCAGTTCGGTCTGGACTGTTCCCATGAGGCACAGGGTCATACTGATTTGCATATGGCCATGTCTGAACGGGGGTGGTGGAGTGAGCCAAAGAATGATGATGGATTAAACCCGGATCAGTTGACTGGGGGTGAGTGTTTGATTTGCTCAAACGCTTCATCCATCATCCCCTTTGGTATCGCTTTGTTGGCCCTAAATTGGCAGGGTATGCACAGACATGGGTTCCTTGCTCACTTTGCCACTGGATTCAATATAGCCAGGCTGATGAGGGTTATGAAACCAAAACCGGTCCCAGGATGCTTGTTTCCGGTCCAGGGAAGACATGGCTTGGCAATTCGGGCTAAACTTTTCACATGAGGAACAGGGTCAGACTGATTTGCATATGGCCATGTCTGAACTGGGGTGGTGGAGTGAGCTAAAGAATGATGATGGATTAAACCCAGATCAAATGACTGGGGGTGAGTTTTTGATTTGCTCAAACGTTTCGTCCATCATCCCCTTTGGTATCGCTTTGTTCACCCTAAGTTGGCAGGGTATGAGTAGACGTGGGTCCCTTGCTCACTTTGCCACTGGATTCGAGATAGCATGGCTGATGAGGGTTATGAACCTGAAACCGGTCCCAGGATACTTGTTTCTGGTTCAGGGAAGACATGGCTTGGCAGTTCCGGCTGGACTGTTCCCATGAGGCACAGGGTCAGACTGATTTGCATATGGCCATGTCTGAACAGGGGTGGTGGAGTGAGCTAAAGAATGATGATGGATTAAACCCAGATCAGTTGACTGTGGGTGAGTGTTTGATTTGCTCAAACGCTTCGTCCATCATCCCCTTTGGTATCGTTTTGTTCGCCCTAAGTTGGCAGGGTATGAGTAGACATTGGTCCCTTGCTCACTTTGCCACTGGATTCAATATAGCCAGGCTGATGAGGGTTATGAAACCAAAACCGGTCCCAGGATGCTTGTTTCCGGTCCAGGGAAGACATGGCTTGGCAATTCGGGCTAAACTTTTCACATGAGGAACAGGGTCAGACTGATTTGCATATAGCCATGTCTGAACTGGGGTGGTGGAGTGAGCTAAAGAATGATGATGGATTGAACCCAGTTCAGTTGACTGGGGGTGAGTGTTTTATTTGCTCAAACGTTTCGTCCATCATCCCCTTTGGTATCGCTTTGTTTGCCCTAAGTTGGCAGGGTATGAATAGACGTGGGTCCCTTGCTCACTTTGCCACTGGATTCGAGATAGCCTGGGTGATGAGGGTTATGAACCTGAAACCGGTCCCAGGATGCTTGTTTCCGGTCCAGGGAAGACATAGCTTGGCAGTTCGGGCTAGACTGTTCCCATGAGGCACATGGTCAGACTGATTTGCATATGGCCATTTCTGAACTGGGGTGGTGGAGAGAGCTAAAGAATGATGATGGATTAAACCGAGATTAGTTGACTGTGGGCGAGTGTTTGATTTGCTCAAACGCTTCGTCCATCCCCTTTGGCATCGCTTTGTTCGCCCTAAGTTGGCAGGGTATGAGTAGACGTGGGTCCCTTGCTCACTTTGCCACTGGATTCGAGATAGCATGGCTGATGAGGGTTATGAACCCGAAACCGGTCCCAGGATGCTTGTTTCCTGTCCAGGGAAGACATGGCTTGGCAGTTCGGGCTGGACTGTTCCCATGAGGCACAGGGTCAGACTGATTTGCATATGGCCATGTCTGCACTGGGGTGGTGGAGTGAGCTAAAGAATGATGATGGATTAAACCCAGATTAGTTGACTGGGGGTGAGTGTTTGATTTTCTCAAACGCTTCGTCCATCATCCCCTTTGGTATCGCTTTGTTCGCCCTAAGTTGGCAGGGTATGCCCAGATGTGGGTCCGTTGCTCACTTTGCCACTGGATTCAAGATAGCCTGGCTGATGAGGGTTATGAACCTGAAACCGGTCCCAGCATGCTTGTTTCCGGTCCAGGGAAGACATGGCTTGGCAAATCAGGCTAGACTGTTCCCATGAGGCACATGGTCAGTCTGATTTGCATATGGCCATGTCTGAACTGGGGTGGTGGAGTGAGCTAAAGAATGATGATGGATTAAACCCAGATCAGTTGACTGGGGGTGAGTGTTTGATTTGCTCAAACGCTTCGTCCATCATCCCCTTTGGTATCACTTTGTTCGCCCTAAGTTGGCAGGGTATGCCCAGACGTGGGTCCCTTGCTCACTTTGCGAATGTATTAGAGATAGCCTGGCTGATGATGGTTATGAACCCGAAACCGGTCCCAGATGCTTGTTTCCGGTCCAGGGAAGACATGGCTTGGCAGTTCGGGCTGGACTGTTCCCATGAGGCACAGGGTCAGACTGATTTGCATATGGCCATGTCTGAACGGGGGTGGTGGAGTGAGCCAAAGAATGATGATGGATTAAACCCGGATCAGTTGACTGGGGGTGAGTGTTTGATTTGCTCAAACGCTTCGTCCATCATCCCCTTTGGTATCGCTTTGTTCGCCCTAAGTTGGCAGGGTATGAGTAGACGTGGGTCCCTTGCTCACTTTGCCACTGGATTCGAGATAGACTGGCTGATGAGGGTTATGAACACGAAAACGGTCCCAGGATGCTTTTTTCCGGTCCAGGGAAGACATGGCTTGGCAGTTCGGTCTGGACTGTTCCCATGAGGCACAGGGTCAGACTGATTTGCATATGGCCATTTCTGAACTGGGGTGGTGGAGTGAGCTAAAGAATGATGATGGATTAAACCAAGATTAGTTGACTGGGGGCGAGTGTTTGATTTGCTCAAACGCTTCGTCCATCATCCCCTTTGGTATCGCTTTGTTCGCCCTAAGTTGGCTGGGTATGAGTAGACGTGGGTCCCTTGCTCACTTTGCCACTGGATTCGAGATAGCATGGCTGATGAGGGTTATGAACCCGAAACCGGTCCCAGGATGCTTGTTTTCGGTCCAGGGAAGACATGGCTTGGCAGTTCGGTCTGGACTGTTCCCATGAGGCACAGGGTCAGACTGATTTGCATATAGCCATGTCTGAACTGGGGTGGTGGAGTGACCTAAAGAATGATGATGGATTAAACCCAGATTAGTTGACTGGGGGTGAGTGTTTGATTTGCTCAAACGCTTCATCCATCATCCCCTTTGGTATCGCTTTGTTTGCCCTAAGTTGGCAGGGTATGCCCAGACGTGGGTCCCTTGCTCATTTTGCCACTGGATTCGAGATAGCATGGCTGATGAGGGTTATGAACCCGAAACTGGTCCCAGGATGCTTGTTTCCGGTCCAGGAAAGACATGGCTTGGCAGTTCGGGCTGGACTGTTCCCATGAGGCACAGGGTCAGACTGATTTGCATATGGCCATGTCTAAAGTGGGGTGGTGGAGTGAGCTAAAGAAAGATGATGGATTAAACCCAGATCAGTTGACTGGGGGTGAGTGTTTGATTTGCTCAAACGCTTCAACCATCATCCCCTTTGGTATCGCTTTGTTCTCCCCAAGTTGGCAGGGTATGCCCAGACGTGGGTCTCTTGCTCACTTTGCCACTGGATTCAAGATAGCCTGGCTGATGAGGGTTATGAACCTGAAACGAGTCCCAGGATGCTTGTTTCTATTTCAGGGAAGACATGGCTTGGCAGTTCGGGCTGGACTGTTCCCATGAGGCATAGAGTCAGACTGATTTGCATATGGCCATGTCTGAACTGGGGTGGTGGAGTGAGCTAAAGAATGATGATGGATTAAATCCAGATCAATTGACTGGGGGTGAGTGTTTGATTTGCTCAAACGCTTCGTTCATCATCCCCTTTGGTATCGCTTTGTTCGCCCTAAGTTGGCAGGGTATGCCCAGACATGGGTCCCTTGCTCACTTTGCCACTGGATTCAATATAGCCTGGCTGATGAGGGTTATGAAACCAAAACCGGATCCAGGATGCTTGTTTCCGGTCCAGGGAATTCATGGCTTGGCAGTTCGGGCTGAACTGTTCCCATGAGGCACAGGGTCAGACTGATTTGCATATGGCCATGTCTGAACTGGGGTGGTGCAGTGAGCTAAAGAATGATGATGGATTAAATCCAGATCAATTGACTGGGGGTGAGTGTTTGATTTGCTCAAACGCTTCATCCATCATCCCCTTTGGTATCGCTTTGTTCTCCCCAAGTTGTCAGGGTATGCCCAGACGTGGGTCCCTTGCTCACTTTGCCACTGGATTCGAGATAGCCTGGCTGATGATGGTTATGAACCCGAAACCGGTCCCAGGATGCTTGTTTCCGGTCCAGGGAAGACATGGCTTGGCAGTTCGGGCTGGACTGTTCCCATGAGGCACAGGGTCAGACTGATTTGCATATGGCCATGTCTGAACGGGGGTGGTGGAGTGAGCCAAAGAATGATGATGGATTAAACCCGGATCAGTTGACTGGGGGTGAGTGTTTGATTTGCTCAAACGCTTCGTCCATCATCCCCTTTGGTATCGCTTTGTTTGCCCTAAGTTGGCAGGGTATGCCCAGACATGGGTTCCTTGCTCACTTTGCCACTGGATTTGAGATAGCCAGGCTGATGAGGAGTATGAAACCAAAACCGATCCCAGGATGCTTGTTTCCGGTCCAGGGAAGACATGGCTTGGCAGTTCGGTCTGGACTGATCCCATGAGGCACAGGGTCAGACTGATTTGCATATGGCCATGTCTGAACTGGGGTGGTGGAGTGACCTAAAGAATGATGATGGATTAAACCCAGATTAGTTGACTGGGGGTGAGTGTTTGATTTTCTCAAACGCTTCATCCATCATCCCCTTTGGTTTCGCTTTGTTCGCCCTAAGTTGGCAGGGTATGCCCAGACGTGGGTCCCTTGCTCACTTTGCCACTGGATTCGAGATAGCATGGCTGATGAGGGTTATGAACCCGAAACTGGTCCCAGGATGCTTGTTTCCGGTCCAGAAAAGACATGGCTTGGCAGTTCCGTCTGGACTGTTCCCATGAGGCACAGGGTCAGACTGATTTGCATATGGCCATGTCTGAACTGGGGTGGTGGAGTGACCTAAAGAATGATGATGGATTAAACCCAGATTAGTTGACTGGGGGTGAGTGTTTGATTTGCTCAAACGCTTCGTCCATCATCCCCTTTGGTATCGCTTTGTTCGCCCTAAGTTGGCAGGGTATGCCCAGATGTGGGTCCCTTGCTCACTTTGTGACTGGATTCGAGATAGCCTGGCTGATGATGGTTATGAACCCGAAACCGGTCCCAGGATGCTTGTTTCTGGTCCAGGGAAGACATGGCTTGGCAATTCGGGCTAAACTTTTCACATGAGGAACAGGGTCAGACTGATTTGCATATGGCCATATCTGAACTGGGGTGGTGGAGTGACCTAAAGAATGATGATGGATTAAACCCAGATTAGTTGACTGGGGGTGAGTTTTTGATTTGCTCAAATGTTTCGTCCATCATCCCCTTTGGTATCGCTTTGTTTGCCCTAAGTTGGCAGGGAATGAGTAGACGTGGGTCCCTTGCTCACTTTGCCACTGGATTCGAGATAGCATGGCTGATGAGGGTTATGAACTCGAAACAGGTCCCAGGATGCTTGTTTCCGGTCCAGGGAAGACATGGCTTGGCAGTTCGGTCTGGACTGTTCCCATGAGGCACAGGGTCAGACTGATTTGCATATGGCCATGTCTGAACTGGGGTGGTGGAGTGACCTAAAGAATGATGAGGGATTAAACCCAGATTAGTTGACTGGGGGTGAGTGTTTGATTTGCTCAAACGCTTCATCCATCATCCCCTTTGGTATCGCTTTGTTCGCCCTAAGTTGGCAAGGTATGCCCAGACATGGGTCCCTTGCTCACTTTGCCACTGGATTCGAGATAGCATGGCTGATGAGGGTTATGAACCCGAAACTGGTCCCAGGATGCTTGTTTCCGGTCCAGGAAAGACATGGCTTGGCAGTTCGGGCTGGACTGTTCCCATGAGGCACAGGGTCAGACTGATTTGCATATGGCCATGTCTGAAGTGGGGTGGTGGAGTGAGCTAAAGAAAGATGATGGATTAAACCCAGATCAGTTGACTGGGGGTGAGTGTTTGATTTGCTCAAACGCTTCGGCCATCATCCCCTTTGGTATCGCTTTGTTCTCCCCAAGTTGGCAGGGTATGTCCAGACGTGGGTCTCTTGCTCACTTTGCCACTGAATTCAAGATAGCCTGGCTGATGAGTGTTATGAACCTGAAACCGGTCCCAGGATGCTTGTTTCTGGTTCAGGGAAGACATGGCTTGGCAGTTCCGGCTGGACTGTTCCCATGAGGCACAGGGTCAGACTGATTTGCATATGGCCATGTCTGAACAGGGGTGGTGGAGTGAGCTAAAGAATGATGATGGATTAAACCCAGATCAGTTGACTGTGGGTGAGTGTTTGATTTGCTCAATTGCTTCGTCCATCATCCCCTTTGGTATCGTTTTGTTCGCCCTAACTTGGCAGGGTATGAGTAGACGTGGGTCCCTTGCTCACTTTGCCACTGGATTCAATATAGCCAGGCTGATGAGGGTTATGTAACCAAAACCGGTCCCAGGATGCTTGTTTCCGGTCCAGGGAAGACATGGATTGGCAATTCGGGCTAAACTTTTCACATGAGGAACAGGGTCAGACTGATTTGCATATAGCCATGTCTGAACTGGGGTAGTGGAGTGAGCTAAAGAATGATGATGGATTAAACCCAGATCAGTTGACTGGGGGTGAGTGTTTGATTTGCTCAAACGTTTTGTCCATCATCCCCTTTGGTATCGCTTTGTTCGCCCTAAGTTGGCAGGGTATGAATAGACGTGGGTCCCTTGCTCACTTTGCCACTGGATTCGAGATAGCCTGGGTGATGAGGGTTATGAACCTGAAACCGGTCCCAGGATGCTTGTTTCCGGTCCAGGGAAGACATGGCTTGGCAGTTCGGGCTAGACTGTTCCCATGAGGAACAGGGTCAGACTGATTTGCATATGGCCATGTCTGAACTGGGGTGGTGGAGTGAGCTAAAGAATGATGATGGATTAAACCCAGATCAGTTGACTGGGGGTGAGTTTTTGATTTGCTCAAACGTTTCGTCCATCATCCCCTTTGGTATCGCTTTGTTCGCCCTAAGTTGGCAGAGTATGAGTAGACGTGGGTCCCTTGCTCACTTTGCCACTAGATTCGAGATAGCATGGCTGATGAGGGTTATGAACCCGAAACAGGTCCCAGGATGCTTGTTTCCGGTCCAGGGAAGACATGGCTTGGCAGTTCGGTCTGGACTGTTCCCATGAGGCACAGGGTCAGACTGATTTGCATATGGCCATGTCTGAACTGAGGTGGTGGAGTGACCTAAAGAATGATGATGGATTAAACCCAGATTAGTTGACTGGGGGTGAGTGTTTGATTTGCTCCAATGCTTTATCCATCATCCCCTTTGGCATCGCTTTGTTCGCCCTAAGTTGGCAGGGTATGCCCAGACGTGGGTCCCTTGCTCACTTTGCCACTGGATTCGAGATAGCATGGCTGATGAGGGTTATGAACCAGAAACTGGTCCCAGGATGCTTGTTTCCGGTCCAGGAAAGACATGGCTTGGCAGTTCGGGCTGGACTGTTCCCATGAGGCACAGGGTCAGACTGATTTGCATATGGCCATGTCTGAAGTGGGGTGGTGGAGTGAGCTAAAGAAAGATGATGGATTAAACCCAGATCAGTTGACTGGGGGTGAGTGTTTGATTTGCTCAAACGCTTCGTCCATCATCCCCTTTGGTATCGCTTTGTTCTCCCCAAGTTGGCAGGGTATGCCCAGACGTGGGTCTCTTGCTCACTTTGCCACTGGATTCAAGATAGCCTGGCTGATGAGTGTTATGAACCTGAAACCGGTCCCAGGATGCTTGTTTCTGGTTCAGGGAAGACATGGCTTGGCAGTTCCGGCTGGACTGTTCCCATGAGGCACAGGGTCAGACTGATTTGCATATGGCCATGTCTGAACTGGGGTGGTGGAGTGAGCTAAAGAATGATGATGGATTAAACCCAGATCAGTTGACTGGGGGTGAGTGTTTGATTTGCTCAAACGCTTCGTCCATCATCCCCTTTGGTATCGCTTTGTTCGCCCTAAGTTGGCAGGGTATACCCAGACATGGGTCCCTTTCTCACTTTGCCACTGGATTCAATATAGCCTGGCTGATGAGGGTTATGAAACCAAAACCGGACCCAGGATGCTTGTTTCCGGTCCAGGGAAGACATGGCTTGGCAGTTCGGGCTGAACTGTTCCCACGAGGCACAGGGTCAGACTGATTTGCATATGGCCATGTCCGAACTGGGGTGGTGCAGTGAGCTAAAGAATGATGATGGATTAAATCCAGATCAATTGACTGGGGATGAGTGTTTGATTTGCTCAAACGCTTCGTCCATCATCCCCTTTGGTATCGCTTTGTTAGCCCTAAGTTGGCAGGGTATGCCCAGACGTGGGTCCCTTGCTCACTTTGCGACTGTATTCGAGATAGCCTGGCTGATGATGGTTATGAACCCGAAACCGCTCCCAGGATGCTTGTTTCCGATCCAGGGAAGACATGGCTTGGCAGTTCGGGCTGGACTGTTCCCATGAGGCACAGGGTCAGACTGATTTGCATATGGCCATGTCTGAACGGGGGTGGTGGAGTGAGCCAAAGAATGATGATGGATTAAACCAGGATCAGTTGACTGGGGGTGAGTGTTTGATTTGCTCAAATGCTTCGTCCATCATCCCCTTTGGTATCGCTTTGTTTGCCCTAAGTTGGCAGGGTATGCCCAGACATGGGTTCCTTGCTCACTTTGCCACTGGATTTGAGATAGCCAGGCTGATGAGGATTATGAAACCAAAACCGATCCCAGGATGCTTGTTTCCGGTCCAGGGAAGACATGGCTTGGCAGTTCGGTCTGGACTGATCCCATGAGGCACAGGGTCAGACTGATTTGCATATGGCCATGTCTGAACTGGGGTGGGGGAGTGACCTAAAGAATGATGATGGATTAAACCCAGATTAGTTGACTGGGGGTGAGTGTTTGATTTGCTCAAACGCTTCATCCATCATCCCCTTTGGTATCGCTTTGTTCGCCCTAAGTTGGCAGGGTATGCCCAGACGTGGGTCCCTTGCTCACGTTGCCACTGGATTCGAGATAGCATGGCTGATGAGGGTTATGAACCCGAAACTGGTCCCAGGATGCTTGTTTCCGGTCCAGGAAAGACATGGCTTGGCAGTTTGGGCTAAACTTTTCACATGAGGAAAAGGGTCAGACTAATTTGCATATGGCCATGTATGAACAGGGGTGGTGGAGTGAGCTAAAGAATGATGATGGATTAAACCCAGATCAGTTGACTGGGGGTGAGTGAGTGATTTGCTCAAACATTTCGTCCATCATCCCCTTTGGTATCACTTTGTTCGCCCTAAATTGGCAGGGTATGAGTAGACGTGGGTCCCTTGCTCACTTTGCCACTGGATTCGAGATAGCCTGGGTGATGAGGGTTATGAACACGAAACCGGTCCCAGGATGCTTGTTTCTGGTCCAGGGAAGACATGGCTTGGCATTTCGGTCTGGACTGTTCCCATGAGGCACAGGGTCAGACCGATTTGCATGTCTGAACTGGGGTGGTTGAGTGACCTAAAGAAAGATGATGGATTAAATCCAGATTTGTTGACTGGGGGTGAGTGTTTGATTTGCTCAAACGCTTCGTCCATCATCCCCTTTGGTATCGCTTTGTTCGCCCTAAGTTGGCAGGGTATGCCCAGATGTGGGCCCGTTGCTCACTTTGCCACTGGATTCAAGATAGCCTGGCTGATGAGGGTTATGAACCTGAAACCGGTCCCAGGATGCTTGTTTCCGGTCCAGGGAAGACATGGCTTGGCAGTTCGGGCTAGACTGTTCCCATGAGGCACATGGTCAGTCTGATTTGCATATGGCCATGTCTGAAGTGGGGTGGTGAAGTGAGCTAAAGAATGATGATGGATTAAACCCAGATCAGTTGACTGGGGGTGAGTGTTTGATTTGCTCCAACGCTTCGTCCATCATCCCCTTTGGTATCGCTTTGTTCGCCCTAAGTTGGCAGGGTATGCCCAGATGTGGGCCCGTTGCTCACTTTGCCACTGGATTCAAGATAGCCTGGCTGATGAGGGTTATGAACCTGAAACCGGTCCCAGGATGCTTGTTTCCGGTCCAGGGAAGACATGGCTTGGCAGTTCGGGCTAGACTGTTCCCATGAGGCACAGGGTCAGACTGATTTGCATATGGCCATGTCTAAAGTGGGGTGGTGGAGTGAGCTAAAGAAAGATGATGGATTAAACCCAGATCAGTTGACTGGGGGTGAGTGTTTGATTTGCTCAAACGCTTCAACCATCATCCCCTTTGGTATCGCTTTGTTCTCCCCAAGTTGGCAGGGTATGCCCAGACGTGGGTCTCTTGCTCACTTTGCCACTGGATTCAAGATAGCCTGGCTGATGAGGGTTATGAACCTGAAACGAGTCCCAGGATGCTTGTTTCTATTTCAGGGAAGACATGGCTTGGCAGTTCGGGCTGGACTGTTCCCATGAGGCATAGAGTCAGACTGATTTGCATATGGCCATGTCTGAACTGGGGTGGTGGAGTGAGCTAAAGAATGATGATGGATTAAACCCAGATCAGTTGACTGGGGGTGAGTGTTTGATTTGCTCAAACGCTTCGTTCATCATCCCCTTTGGTATCGCTTTGTTCGCCCTAAGTTGGCAGGGTATGCCCAGACATGGGTCCCTTGCTCACTTTGCCACTGGATTCAATATAGCCTGGCTGATGAGGGTTATGAAACCAAAACCGGATCCAGGATGCTTGTTTCCGGTCCAGGGAATTCATGGCTTGGCAGTTCGGGCTGAACTGTTCCCATGAGGCACAGGGTCAGACTGATTTGCATATGGCCATGTCTGAACTGGGGTGGTGCAGTGAGCTAAAGAATGATGATGGATTAAATCCAGATCAATTGACTGGGGGTGAGTGTTTGATTTGCTCAAACGCTTCATCCATCATCCCCTTTGGTATCGCTTTGTTCTCCCCAAGTTGTCAGGGTATGCCCAGACGTGGGTCCCTTGCTCACTTTGCCACTGGATTCGAGATAGCCTGGCTGATGATGGTTATGAACCCGAAACCGGTCCCAGGATGCTTGTTTCCGGTCCAGGGAAGACATGGCTTGGCAGTTCGGGCTGGACTGTTCCCATGAGGCACAGGGTCAGACTGATTTGCATATGGCCATGTCTGAACGGGGGTGGTGGAGTGAGCCAAAGAATGATGATGGATTAAACCCGGATCAGTTGACTGGGGGTGAGTGTTTGATTTGCTCAAACGCTTCGTCCATCATCCCCTTTGGTATCGCTTTGTTTGCCCTAAGTTGGCAGGGTATGCCCAGACATGGGTTCCTTGCTCACTTTGCCACTGGATTTGAGATAGCCAGGCTGATGAGGAGTATGAAACCAAAACCGATCCCAGGATGCTTGTTTCCGGTCCAGGGAAGACATGGCTTGGCAGTTCGGTCTGGACTGATCCCATGAGGCACAGGGTCAGACTGATTTGCATATGGCCATGTCTGAACTGGGGTGGTGGAGTGACCTAAAGAATGATGATGGATTAAACCCAGATTAGTTGACTGGGGGTGAGTGTTTGATTTTCTCAAACGCTTCATCCATCATCCCCTTTGGTTTCGCTTTGTTCGCCCTAAGTTGGCAGGGTATGCCCAGACGTGGGTCCCTTGCTCACTTTGCCACTGGATTCGAGATAGCATGGCTGATGAGGGTTATGAACCCGAAACTGGTCCCAGGATGCTTGTTTCCGGTCCAGAAAAGACATGGCTTGGCAGTTCCGTCTGGACTGTTCCCATGAGGCACAGGGTCAGACTGATTTGCATATGGCCATGTCTGAACTGGGATGGTGGAGTGACCTAAAGAATGATGATGGATTAAACCCAGATTAGTTGACTGGGGGTGAGTGTTTGATTTGCTCAAACGCTTCGTCCATCATCCCCTTTGGTATCGCTTTGTTCGCCCTAAGTTGGCAGGGTATGCCCAGATGTGGGTCCCTTGCTCACTTTGTGACTGGATTCGAGATAGCCTGGCTGATGATGGTTATGAACCCGAAACCGGTCCCAGGATGCTTGTTTCTGGTCCAGGGAAGACATGGCTTGGCAATTCGGGCTAAACTTTTCACATGAGGAACAGGGTCAGACTGATTTGCATATGGCCATATCTGAACTGGGGTGGTGGAGTGACCTAAAGAATGATGATGGATTAAACCCAGATTAGTTGACTGGGGGTGAGTTTTTGATTTGCTCAAATGTTTCGTCCATCATCCCCTTTGGTATCGCTTTGTTTGCCCTAAGTTGGCAGGGAATGAGTAGACGTGGGTCCCTTGCTCACTTTGCCACTGGATTCGAGATAGCATGGCTGATGAGGGTTATGAACTCGAAACAGGTCCCAGGATGCTTGTTTCCGGTCCAGGGAAGACATGGCTTGGCAGTTCGGTCTGGACTGTTCCCATGAGGCACAGGGTCAGACTGATTTGCATATGGCCATGTCTGAACTGGGGTGGTGGAGTGACCTAAAGAATGATGAGGGATTAAACCCAGATTAGTTGACTGGGGGTGAGTGTTTGATTTGCTCAAACGCTTCATCCATCATCCCCTTTGGTATCGCTTTGTTCGCCCTAAGTTGGCAGGGTATGCCCAGACATGGGTCCCTTGCTCACTTTGCCACTGGATTCGAGATAGCATGGCTGATGAGGGTTATGAACCCGAAACTGGTCCCAGGATGCTTGTTTCCGGTCCAGGAAAGACATGGCTTGGCAGTTCGGGCTGGACTGTTCCCATGAGGCACAGGGTCAGACTGATTTGCATATGGCCATGTCTGAAGTGGGGTGGTGGAGTGAGCTAAAGAAAGATGATGGATTAAACCCAGATCAGTTGACTGGGGGTGAGTGTTTGATTTGCTCAAACGCTTCGGCCATCATCCCCTTTGGTATCGCTTTGTTCTCCCCAAGTTGGCAGGGTATGTCCAGACGTGGGTCTCTTGCTCACTTTGCCACTGAATTCAAGATAGCCTGGCTGATGAGTGTTATGAACCTGAAACCGGTCCCAGGATGCTTGTTTCTGGTTCAGGGAAGACATGGCTTGGCAGTTCCGGCTGGACTGTTCCCATGAGGCACAGGGTCAGACTGATTTGCATATGGCCATGTCTGAACAGGGGTGGTGGAGTGAGCTAAAGAATGATGATGGATTAAACCCAGATCAGTTGACTGTGGGTGAGTGTTTGATTTGCTCAATTGCTTCGTCCATCATCCCCTTTGGTATCGTTTTGTTCGCCCTAACTTGGCAGGGTATGAGTAGACGTGGGTCCCTTGCTCACTTTGCCACTGGATTCAATATAGCCAGGCTGATGAGGGTTATGTAACCAAAACCGGTCCCAGGATGCTTGTTTCCGGTCCAGGGAAGACATGGATTGGCAATTCGGGCTAAACTTTTCACATGAGGAACAGGGTCAGACTGATTTGCATATAGCCATGTCTGAACTGGGGTAGTGGAGTGAGCTAAAGAATGATGATGGATTAAACCCAGATCAGTTGACTGGGGGTGAGTGTTTGATTTGCTCAAACGTTTTGTCCATCATCCCCTTTGGTATCGCTTTGTTCGCCCTAAGTTGGCAGGGTATGAATAGACGTGGGTCCCTTGCTCACTTTGCCACTGGATTCGAGATAGCCTGGGTGATGAGGGTTATGAACCTGAAACCGGTCCCAGGATGCTTGTTTCCGGTCCAGGGAAGACATGGCTTGGCAGTTCGGGCTAGACTGTTCCCATGAGGAACAGGGTCAGACTGATTTGCATATGGCCATGTCTGAACTGGGGTGGTGGAGTGAGCTAAAGAATGATGATGGATTAAACCCAGATCAGTTGACTGGGGGTGAGTTTTTGATTTGCTCAAACGTTTCGTCCATCATCCCCTTTGGTATCGCTTTGTTCGCCCTAAGTTGGCAGAGTATGAGTAGACGTGGGTCCCTTGCTCACTTTGCCACTAGATTCGAGATAGCATGGCTGATGAGGGTTATGAACCCGAAACAGGTCCCAGGATGCTTGTTTCCGGTCCAGGGAAGACATGGCTTGGCAGTTCGGTCTGGACTGTTCCCATGAGGCACAGGGTCAGACTGATTTGCATATGGCCATGTCTGAACTGAGGTGGTGGAGTGACCTAAAGAATGATGATGGATTAAACCCAGATTAGTTGACTGGGGGTGAGTGTTTGATTTGCTCCAATGCTTTATCCATCATCCCCTTTGGCATCGCTTTGTTCGCCCTAAGTTGGCAGGGTATGCCCAGACGTGGGTCCCTTGCTCACTTTGCCACTGGATTCGAGATAGCATGGCTGATGAGGGTTATGAACCAGAAACTGGTCCCAGGATGCTTGTTTCCGGTCCAGGAAAGACATGGCTTGGCAGTTCGGGCTGGACTGTTCCCATGAGGCACAGGGTCAGACTGATTTGCATATGGCCATGTCTGAAGTGGGGTGGTGGAGTGAGCTAAAGAAAGATGATGGATTAAACCCAGATCAGTTGACTGGGGGTGAGTGTTTGATTTGCTCAAACGCTTCGTCCATCATCCCCTTTGGTATCGCTTTGTTCTCCCCAAGTTGGCAGGGTATGCCCAGACGTGGGTCTCTTGCTCACTTTGCCACTGGATTCAAGATAGCCTGGCTGATGAGTGTTATGAACCTGAAACCGGTCCCAGGATGCTTGTTTCTGGTTCAGGGAAGACATGGCTTGGCAGTTCCGGCTGGACTGTTCCCATGAGGCACAGGGTCAGACTGATTTGCATATGGCCATGTCTGAACTGGGGTGGTGGAGTGAGCTAAAGAATGATGATGGATTAAACCCAGATCAGTTGACTGGGGGTGAGTGTTTGATTTGCTCAAACGCTTCGTCCATCATCCCCTTTGGTATCGCTTTGTTCGCCCTAAGTTGGCAGGGTATACCCAGACATGGGTCCCTTTCTCACTTTGCCACTGGATTCAATATAGCCTGGCTGATGAGGGTTATGAAACCAAAACCGGACCCAGGATGCTTGTTTCCGGTCCAGGGAAGACATGGCTTGGCAGTTCGGGCTGAACTGTTCCCACGAGGCACAGGGTCAGACTGATTTGCATATGGCCATGTCCGAACTGGGGTGGTGCAGTGAGCTAAAGAATGATGATGGATTAAATCCAGATCAATTGACTGGGGATGAGTGTTTGATTTGCTCAAACGCTTCGTCCATCATCCCCTTTGGTATCGCTTTGTTAGCCCTAAGTTGGCAGGGTATGCCCAGACGTGGGTCCCTTGCTCACTTTGCGACTGTATTCGAGATAGCCTGGCTGATGATGGTTATGAACCCGAAACCGCTCCCAGGATGCTTGTTTCCGATCCAGGGAAGACATGGCTTGGCAGTTCGGGCTGGACTGTTCCCATGAGGCACAGGGTCAGACTGATTTGCATATGGCCATGTCTGAACGGGGGTGGTGGAGTGAGCCAAAGAATGATGATGGATTAAACCAGGATCAGTTGACTGGGGGTGAGTGTTTGATTTGCTCAAATGCTTCGTCCATCATCCCCTTTGGTATCGCTTTGTTTGCCCTAAGTTGGCAGGGTATGCCCAGACATGGGTTCCTTGCTCACTTTGCCACTGGATTTGAGATAGCCAGGCTGATGAGGATTATGAAACCAAAACCGATCCCAGGATGCTTGTTTCCGGTCCAGGGAAGACATGGCTTGGCAGTTCGGTCTGGACTGATCCCATGAGGCACAGGGTCAGACTGATTTGCATATGGCCATGTCTGAACTGGGGTGGGGGAGTGACCTAAAGAATGATGATGGATTAAACCCAGATTAGTTGACTGGGGGTGAGTGTTTGATTTGCTCAAACGCTTCATCCATCATCCCCTTTGGTATCGCTTTGTTCGCCCTAAGTTGGCAGGGTATGCCCAGACGTGGGTCCCTTGCTCACGTTGCCACTGGATTCGAGATAGCATGGCTGATGAGGGTTATGAACCCGAAACTGGTCCCAGGATGCTTGTTTCCGGTCCAGGAAAGACATGGCTTGGCAGTTTGGGCTAAACTTTTCACATGAGGAAAAGGGTCAGACTAATTTGCATATGGCCATGTATGAACAGGGGTGGTGGAGTGAGCTAAAGAATGATGATGGATTAAACCCAGATCAGTTGACTGGGGGTGAGTGAGTGATTTGCTCAAACATTTCGTCCATCATCCCCTTTGGTATCACTTTGTTCGCCCTAAATTGGCAGGGTATGAGTAGACGTGGGTCCCTTGCTCACTTTGCCACTGGATTCGAGATAGCCTGGGTGATGAGGGTTATGAACACGAAACCGGTCCCAGGATGCTTGTTTCTGGTCCAGGGAAGACATGGCTTGGCATTTCGGTCTGGACTGTTCCCATGAGGCACAGGGTCAGACCGATTTGCATGTCTGAACTGGGGTGGTTGAGTGACCTAAAGAAAGATGATGGATTAAATCCAGATTTGTTGACTGGGGGTGAGTGTTTGATTTGCTCAAACGCTTCGTCCATCATCCCCTTTGGTATCGCTTTGTTCGCCCTAAGTTGGCAGGGTATGCCCAGATGTGGGCCCGTTGCTCACTTTGCCACTGGATTCAAGATAGCCTGGCTGATGAGGGTTATGAACCTGAAACCGGTCCCAGGATGCTTGTTTCCGGTCCAGGGAAGACATGGCTTGGCAGTTCGGGCTAGACTGTTCCCATGAGGCACATGGTCAGTCTGATTTGCATATGGCCATGTCTGAAGTGGGGTGGTGAAGTGAGCTAAAGAATGATGATGGATTAAACCCAGATCAGTTGACTGGGGGTGAGTGTTTGATTTGCTCCAACGCTTCATCCATCATCCCCTTTGGTATCGCTTTGTTCGCCCTAAGTTGTCAGGGTATGCCCAGACGTGGGTCCCTTGCTCACTTTGCCACTGGATTCGAGATAGCATGGCTGATGAGGGTTATGAACCCGAAACTGGTCCCAGGATGCTTGTTTCCGGTCCAGGAAAGACATGGCTTGGCAGTTCGCGCTGGACTGTTCCCATGAGGCACAGGGTCAGACTGATTTGCATATGGCCATGTCTGAACGGGGGTGGTGGAGTGAGCCAAAGAATGATGATGGATTAAATCCAGATCAATTGACTGGGGGTGAGTGTTTGATTTGCTCAAACGCTTCGTCCATCATCCCCTTTGGTATCGCTTTGTTTGCCCTAAGTTGGCAGGGTATGCCCAGACGTGGGTCCCTTGCTCACTTTGCGACTGTATTCGAGATAGCCTGGCTGATGATGGTTATGAACCCGAAACCGGTCCCAGGATGCTTGTTTCCGGTCCAGGGAAGACATGGCTTGGCAGTTCGGGCTGGACTGTTCCCATGAGGCACAGGGTCAGACTGATTTGCATATGGCCATGTCTGAACGGGGGTGGTGGAGTGAGCCAAAGAATGATGATGGATTAAACCCGGATCAGTTGACTGGGGGTGAGTGTTTGATTTGCTCAAACGCTTCGTCCATCATCCCCTTTGGTATCGCTTTGTTTGCCCTAAGTTGGCAGGGTATGCCCAGACATGGGTTCCTTGCTCACTTTGCCACTGGATTTGAGATAGCCAGGCTGATGAGGATTATGAAACCAAAACCGATCCCAGGATGCTTGTTTCCGGTCCAGGGAAGACATGGCTTGGCAGTTCGGTCTGGACTGATCCCATGAGGCACAGGGTCAGACTGATTTGCATATGGCCATGTCTGAACTGGGGTGGTGGAGTGACCTAAAGAATGATGATGGATTAAACCCAGATTAGTTGACTGGGGGTGAGTGTTTGATTTGCTCAAACGCTTCATCCATCATCCCCTTTGGTATCGCTTTGTTCGCCCTAAGTTGGCAGGGTATGCCCAGACGTGGGTCCCTTGCTCACTTTACCACTGGATTTGAGATAGCATGGCTGATGAGGGTTATGAACCCGAAACTGGTCCCAGGATGCTTGTTTCCGGTCCAGGAAAGACATGGCTTGGCAGTTCCGTCTGGACTGTTCCCATGAGGCACAGGGTCAGACTGATTTGCATATGGCCATGTCTGAACTGGGGTGGTGGAGTGACCTAAAGAATGATGATGGATTAAACCCAGATTCGTTGACTGGGGGTGAGTGTTTGATTTGCTCAAACGCTTCGTCCATCATCCCCTTTGGTATCGCTTTGTTCGCCCTAAGTTGGCAGGGTATGCCCAGATGTGGGTCCCTTGCTCACTTTGTGACTGGATTCGAGATAGCCTGGCTGATAATGGTTATGAACCCGAAACCGGTCCCAGGATGCTTGTTTCCGGTCCAGGGAAGACATGGCTTGGCAATTCAGGCTAAACTTTTCACATGAGGAACAGGGTCAGACTGATTTGCATATGGCCATATCTGAACTGAGGTGGTGGAGTGAGCTAAAGAATGATGATGGATTAAACCCAGATCAGTTGACTGGGGGTGAGTTTTTGATTTGCTCAAACGTTTCGTCCATCATCCCCTTTGGTATCGCTTTGTTCGCCCTAAGTTGGCAGGGAATGAGTAGACGTGGGTCCCTTGCTCACTTTGCCACTGGATTCGAGATAGCATGGCTGATGAGGGTTATGAACTCGAAACAGGTCCCAGGATGCTTGTTTTCGGTCCAGGGAAGACATGGCTTGGCAGTTCGGTCTGGACTGTTCCCATGAGGCACAGGGTCAGACTGATTTGCATATGGCCATGTCTGAACTGGGGTGGTGGAGTGACCTAAAGAATTATGATGGATTAAACCCAGATTAGTTGACTGGGGGTGAGTGTTTGATTTGCTCAAACGCTTCATCCATCATCCCCTTTGGTATCGCTTTGTTTGCCCTAAGTTGGCAGGGTATGCCCATACGTGGGTCCCTTGCTCACTTTGCCACTGGATTCGAGATAGCATGGCTGATGAGGGTTATGAACCCGAAACTGGTCCCAGGATGCTTGTTTCCGGTCCAGGAAAGACATGGCTTGGCAGTTCGGGCTGGACTGTTCCCATGAGGCACAGGGTCAGACTGATTTGCATATGGCCATGTCTGAAGTTGGGTGGTGGAGTGAGCTAAAGAAAGATGATGGATTAAACCCAGATCAGTTGACTTGGGGTGAGTGTTTGATTTGCTCAAACGCTTCGTCCATCATCCCCTTTGGTATCGCTTTGTTCGCCCTAAGTTGGCAGGGTATGCCCAGACATGGGTCCCTTGCTCACTTTGCCACTGGATTCAATATAGCCTGGCTGATGAGGGTTATGAAACCAAAACCGGACCCAGGATGCTTGTTTCCGGTCCAGGGAAGACATGGCTTGGCAGTTCGGGCTGAACTGTTCCCATGAGGCACAGGGTCAGACTGATTTGCATATGGCCATGTCTGAACTGGGGTGGTGCAGTGAGCTAAAGAATGATGATGGATTAAATCCAAATCAATTGACTGGTGGTGAGTGTTTGATTTGCTCAAACGCTTCGTCCATCATCCCCTTTGGTATCGCTTTGTTTGCCCTAAGTTGGCAGGGTATGCCCAGACGTGGGTCCCTTGCTCACTTTGCGACTGTATTCGAGATAGCCTGGCTGATGATGGTTATGAACCCGAAACCGGTCCCAGGATGCTTGTTTCCGGTCCAGGGAAGACATGGCTTGGCAGTTCGGGCTGGACTGTTCCCATGAGGCACAGGGTCAGACTAATTTGCATATGGCCATGTCTGAACGGGGTGGTGGAGTGAGCCAAAGAATGATGATGGATTAAACCCGGATCAGTTGACTGGGGGCGAGTGTTTGATTTGCTCAAACGCTTCGTCCATCATCCCCTTTGGTATCGCTTTGTTTGCCCTAAGTTGGCAGGGTATGCCCAGACATGGGTTCCTTGCTCACTTTGCCACTGGATTTGAAATAGCCAGGCTGATGAGGATTATGAAACCAAAACCGGTCCCAGGATGCTTGTTTCCGGTCCAGGGAAGACATGGCTTGGCAGTTCGGTCTGGACTGATCCCATGAGGCACAGGGTCAGACTGATTTCCATATGGCCATGTCTGAACTGGGGTGGTGGAGTGACCTAAAGAATGATGATGGATTAAACCCAGATTAGTTGACTGGGGGTGAGTGTTTGATTTGCTCAAACGCTTCATCCATCATCCCCTTTGGTATTGCTTTGTTCGCCCTAAGTTGGCAGGGTATGAGTAGACGTGGGTCCCTTGCTCACTTTGCCACTGGATTCGAGATAGCCTGGGTGATGAGGGTTATGAACACGAAACCGGTCACAGGATGCTTGTTTCCGGTACAGGGAAGACATGGCTTGGCATTTCGGTCTGGACTGTTCCCATGAGGCACAGGGTCAGACTGATTTGCATGTCTGAACTGGGGTGGTGGAGTGACCTAAAGAAAGATGATGGATTAAATCCAGATTAGTTGACTGGGGGTGAGTGTTTGATTTGCTCAAACGCTTCGTCCATCATCCCCTTTGGTATCGCTTTGTTCGCCCTAAGTTGACAGGGTATGAGTAGACGTGGGTCCCTTGCTCACTTTGCCACTGGATTCGAGATAGCGTGGCTGATGAGGGTTATGAACCCGGAAAAGGTCCCAGGAAGCTTGTTTCCGGTCCAGGGAAGACATGGCTTGGCAGTTCTGTCTGGACTGTTCCCATGAGGCACAGGGTCAGACTGATTTGCATATGGCCATGTCTGAACTGGGGTGGTGGAGTGACCTAAAGAATGATGATGGATTAAACTCAGATTAGTTGACTGGGGGTGAGTGTTTGATTTGCTCAAACGCTTCGTCCATCATCCCCTTTGGTATCGCTTTGTTCGCCCTAAGTTGGCAGGGTATGCCCAGATGTGGGTCCCTTGCTCACTTTGTGACTGGATTCGAGATAGCCTGGCTGATAATGGTTATGAACCCGAAACTGGTCCCAGGATGCTTGTTTCCGGTCCAGGGAAGACATGGCTTAGCAGTACGGGCTGGACTGTTCCCATGAGGCACAGGGTCATACTGATTTGCATACTGATTTGCATATGGCCAAACGCTTCGTCCATTCCCATTTACTCCCATTTTCGTAAAGCTTTGAAAACTTTTCTGTTCTCTCAGGCGTACTCCTGCTAATCCCTTCGGGTTGTCCCTGTGACTGTTGTTTTTGCTACCAGCGCCAGGAAGCCGCTTGGCCGCAGTGCGCTTAATCAAATACTTTTTTCATTTCATTTCATTTCATGGCCATGTCTGAACGGGGGTGGTGGAGTGAGCCAAAGAATGATGATGGATTAAACCCGGATCAGTTGACTGGGGGTGAGTGTTTGATTTGCTCAAACGCTTCGTCCATCATCCCCTTTGGTATCGCTTTGTTGGCCCTAAGTTGGCAGGGTATGCCCAGACATGGGTTCCTTGCTCACTTTGCCACTGGATTCAATATAGCCAGGGTGATGAGGGTTATGAAACCAAAACCGGTCCCAGGATGCTTGTTTCCGGTCCAGGGAAGACATGGCTTGGCAATTCGGGCTAAACCTTTCACATGAGGAACAGGGTCAGACTGATTTGCATATGGCCATGTCTGAACTGGGGTGGTGGAGTGAGCTAAAGAATGATGATGGATTAAACCCAGATCAGTTGACTGGGGGTGAGTTTTTGATTTGCTCAAACGTTTCGTCCATCATCCCCTTTGGTATCGCTTTGTTCGCCCTAAGTTGGCAGGGTATGAGTAGACGTGGGTCCCTTGCTCACTTTGCCACTGGATTCGAGATAGCATGGCTGATGAGGGTTATGAACCCGAAACAGGTCCCAGGATGCTTGTTTCCGGTCCAGGGAAGACATGGCTTGGCAGTTCGGTCTGGACTGTTCCCATGAGGCACAGGGTCAGACTGATTTGCATATGGCCATGTCTGAACTGGGGTGGTGGAGTGACCTAAAGAATGATGATGGATTAAACCCAGATTGGTTGACTGGGGGTGAGTGTTTGATTTGCTCAAACGCTTCGTCCATCATCCCCTTTGGTATCGTTTTGTTCGCCCTAAGTTGGCAGGGTATGAGTAGACGTGGGTCCCTTGCTCACTTTGCCACTGGATTCAATATAGCCAGGCTGATGAGGGTTATGAAACCAAAACCGGTCCCAGGATGCTTGTTTCCGGTCCAGGGAAGACATGGCTTGGCAATTCGGGCTAGACTTTTCACATGAGGAACAGGGTCAGACTGATTTGCATATGGCCATGTCTGAACTAGGGTGGTGGAATGAGCTAAAGAATGATGAAGGATTAAACCCAGATCAGTTGACTGGGGGTGAGTGTTTGATTTGCTCAAATGTTTCGTCCATCATCCCCTTTTGTATCGCTTTGTTCGCCCTAAGTTGGCAGGGTATGAGTAGACGTGGGTCCTTGCTCACTTTGCCACTGGATTCGAGATAGCCTGGGTGATGAGGGTTATGAACCTGAAACCGGTCCCAGGATGCTTGTTTCCGGTCCAGGGAAGACATGGCTTGGGAGTTCGGGCTAGACTGTTCCCATGAGGCACATGGTCAGACTGATTTGCATATGGCCATTTCTGAACTGGGGTGGTGGAGAGAGCTAAAGAATGATGATGGATTAAACCGAGATTAGTTGACTGGGGGCGAGTGTTTGATTTGCTCAAACGCTTCGTCCATCCCCTTTGGTATCGCTTTGTTCGCCCTAAGTTGGCAGGGTATGAGTAGACGTGGGTCCCTTGCTCACTTTGCCACTGGATTCGAGATAGGATGGCTGATGAGGGTTATGAACCCGAAACCGGTCCCAGGATGCTTGTTTCCTGTCCAGGGAAGACATGGCTTGGCAGTTCGGGCTGGACTGTTCCCATGAGGCACAGGGTCAGACTGATTTGCATATGGCCATGTCTGCACTGGGGTGGTGGAATGAGCTAAAGAATGATGATGGATTAAACCCAGATTAGTTGACTAGGGGTGAGTGTTTGATTTTCTCAAACGCTTCATCCATCATCCCCTTTGGTATCGCTTTGTTCGCCCTAAGTTGGCAGGGTATGCCCAGATGTGGGTCCGTTGCTCACTTTGCCACTGGATTCAAGATAGCCTGGCTGATGAGGGTTATGAACCTGAAACCGGTCCCAGCATGCTTGTTTCCGGTCCAGGGAAGACATGGCTTGGCAGTTCGGGCTAAACTGTTCACATAAGGAACAGGGTCAGACTGATTTGCATATGTCCATGTCTGAACTGGGGTGGTGGAGTGAGCTAAAGAATGATGATGGATTAAACCCAGATCAGTTGACTGGGGGTGAGTGTTTGATTTGCTCAAACGTTTCATCCATCATCCCCTTTGGTATCGCTTTGTTCGCCCTAAGTTGGCAGGGTATGAGTAGACGTTGGTCCCTTGCTCACTTTGCCACTGGATTCGAGATAGCATGGCTGATGAGGGTTATGAACCCGAAACCGGTCCCAGGATGCTTGTTTTCGGTCCAGGGAAGACATGGCTTGGCAGTTCGGTCTGGACTGTTCCCATAAGGCACAGGGTCAGACTGATTTGCATATGGCCATGTCTGAACTGGGGTGGTGGAGTGACCTAAAGAATGATGATGGATTAAACCCAGATTAGTTGACTGGGGGTGAGTGTTTGATTTGCTCAAACGCTTCATCCATCATCCCCTTTGGTATCGCTTTGTTTGCCCTAAGTTGGCAGGGTATGCCCAGACGTGGGTCCCTTGCTCACTTTGCCACTGGATTCGAGATAGCATGGCTGATGAGGGTTATGAACCCGAAACTGGTCCCAGGATGCTTGTTTCCGGTCCAGGAAAGACATGGCTTGGCAGTTCGGGCTGGACTGTTCCCATGAGGCACAGGGTCAGACTGATTTGCATATGGCCATGTCTGAAGTGGGGTGGTGGAGTGAGCTAAAGAAAAATGATGGATTAAACCCAGATCAGTTGACTGGGGGTGAGTGTTTGATTTGCTCAAACGCTTCGTCCATCATCCCCTTTGGTATCGCTTTGTTCGCCCTAAGTTGGCAGGGTATGCCCAGACATGGGTCCCTTGCTCACTTTGCCACTGGATTCAATATAGCCTGGCTGATGAGGGTTATGAAACCAAAACCGGACCCAGGATACTTGTTTCCGATCCAGGGAAGACATGGCTTGGCAGTTCGGGCTGAACTGTTCCCATGAGGCACAGGGTCAGACTGATTTGCATATGGCCATGTCTGAACTGGGGTGGTGCAGTGAGCTAAAGAATGATGATGGATTAAATCCAAATCAATTGACTGGGGGTGAGTGTTTGATTTGCTCAAACGCTTCATCCATCATCCCCTTTGGTATCGCTTTGTTTGCCCTAAGTTGGCAGGGTATGCCCAGACGTGGGTCCCTTGCTCACTTTGCCACTGGATTCGAGATAGCATGGCTGATGAGGGTTATGAACCCGAAACTGGTCCCAGGATGCTTGTTTCCGGTCCAGGAAAGACATGGCTTGGCAGTTCGGGCTGGACTGTTCCCATGAGGCACAGGGTCAGACTGATTTGCATATGGCCATGTCTGAACTGGGGTGGTGGAGTGAGCTAAAGAAAGATGATGGATTAAACCCAGATCAGTTGACTGGGGGTGAGTGTTTGATTTGCTCAAACGCTTCGTCCATCATCCCCTTTGGTATCGCTTTGTTTGCCCTAAGTTGGCAGGGTATGCCCAGACATGGGTCCCTTGCTCACTTTGCCACTGGATTCAATATAGCCTGGCTGATGAGGGTTATGAAACCAAAACCGGACCCAGGATGCTTGTTTCCGGTCCAGGGAAGACATGGCTTGGCAATTCGGGCTAAACTTTTCACATGAGGAACAGGGTCAGACTGATTTGCATATGGCCATGTCTGAACTGGGGTGGTGGAATGAGCTAAAGAATGATGAAGGATTAAACCCAGATCAGTTGACTGGGGGTGAGTGTTTGATTTGCTCAAACGCTTCGTCCATCATCCCCTTTTGTATTGCTTTGTTCGCCCTAAGTTGGCAGGGTATGAGTAGACGTGGGTCCTTGCTCACTTTGCCACTGGATTCAAGATAGCCTGGGTGATGAGGGTTATGAACCTGAAACCGGTCCCAGGATGCTTGTTTCCGGTCCAGGGAAGACATGGCTTGGCAGTTCGGGCTAGACTGTTCCCATGAGGCACATGGTCAGACTGATTTGCATATGGCCATTTCTGAACTGGGGTGGTGGAGAGAGCTAAAGAATGATGATGGATTAAACCGAGATTAGTTGACTGGGGGCGAGTGTTTGATTTGCTCAAACGCTTCGTCCATCCCCTTTGGTATCGCTTTGTTCGCCCTAAGTTGGCAGGGTATGAGTAGACGTGGGTCCCTTGCTCACTTTGCCACTGGATTCGAGATAGGATGGCTGATGAGGGTTATGAACCCGAAACCGGTCCCAGGATGCTTGTTTCCTGTCCAGGGAAGACATGGCTTGGCAGTTCGGGCTGGACTGTTCCCATGAGGCACAGGGTCAGACTGATTTGCATATGGCCATTTCTGCACTGGGGTGGTGGAATGAGCTAAAGAATGATGATGGATTAAACCCAGATTAGTTGACTAGGCGTGAGTGTTTGATTTTCTCAAACGCTAAATCCATCATCCCCTTTGGTATCGCTTTGTTCGCCCTAAGTTGGCAGGGTATGCCCAGATGTGGGTCCGTTGCTCACTTTGCCACTGGATTCAAGATATCCTGGCTGATGAGGGTTATGAACCTGAAACCGGTCCCAGCATGCTTGTTTCCGGTCCAGGGAAGACATGGCTTGGCAGTTCGGGCTAAACTGTTCACATAAGGAACAGGGTCAGACTGATTTGCATATGTCCATGTCTGAACTGGGGTGGTGGAGTGAGCTAAAGAATGATGATGGATTAAACCCAGATCAGTTGACTGGGGGTGAGTGTTTGATTTGCTCAAACGTTTCGTCCATCATCCCCTTTGGTATCGCTTTGTTCGCCCTAAGTTGGCAGGGTATGAGTAGACGTTGGTCCCTTGCTCACTTTGCCACTGGATTCAAGATAGCATGGCTGATGAGGGTTATGAACCCGAAACCGGTCCCAGGATGCTTGTTTTCGGTCCAGGGAAGACATGGCTTGGCAGTTCGGTCTGGACTGTTCCCATAAGGCACAGGGTCAGACTGATTTGCATATGGCCATGTCTGAACTGGGGTGGTGGAGTGACCTAAAGAATGATGATGGATTAAACCCAGATTAGTTGACTGGGGGTGAGTGTTTGATTTGCTCAAACGCTTCATCCATCATCCCCTTTGGTATCGCTTTGTTTGCCCTAAGTTGGCAGGGTATGCCCAGACGTGGGTCCCTTGCTCACTTTGCCACTGGATTCGAGATAGCATGGCTGATGAGGGTTATGAACCCGAAACTGGTCCCAGGATGCTTGTTTCCGGTCCAGGAAAGACATGGCTTGGCAGTTCGGGCTGGACTGTTCCCATGAGGCACAGGGTCAGACTGATTTGCATATGGCCATGTCTGAAGTGGGGTGGTGGAGTGAGCTAAAGAAAGATGATGGATTAAACCCAGATCAGTTGACTGGGGGTGAGTGTTTGATTTGCTCAAACGCTTCGTCCATCATCCCCTTTGGTATCGCTTTGTTCGCCCTAAGTTGGCAGGGTATGCCCAGACATGGGTCCCTTGCTCACTTTGCCACTGGATTCAATATAGCCTGGCTGATGAGGGTTATGAAACCAAAACCGGACCCAGGATACTTGTTTCCGATCCAGGGAAGACATGGTTTGGCAGTTCGGGCTGAACTGTTCCCATGAGGCACAGGGTCAGACTGATTTGCATATGGCCATGTCTGAACTGGGGTGGTGCAGTGAGCTAAAGAATGATGATGGATTAAATCCAAATCAATTGACTGGGGGTGAGTGTTTGATTTGCTCAAACGCTTCATCCATCATCCCCTTTGGTATCGCTTTGTTTGCCCTAAGTTGGCAGGGTATGCCCAGACGTGGGTCCCTTGCTCACTTTGCCACTGGATTCGAGATAGCATGGCTGATGAGGGTTATGAACCCGAAACTGGTCCCAGGATGCTTGTTTCCGGTCCAGGAAAGACATGGCTTGGCAGTTCGGGCTGGACTGTTCCCATGAGGCACAGGGTCAGACTGATTTGCATATGGCCATGTCTGAACTGGGGTGGTGGAGTGAGCTAAAGAAAGATGATGGATTAAACCCAGATCAGTTGACTGGGGGTGAGTGTTTGATTTGCTCAAACGCTTCGTCCATCATCCCCTTTGGTATCGCTTTGTTCGCCCTAAGTTGGCAGGGTATGCCCAGACATGGGTCCCTTGCTCACTTTGCCACTGGATTCAATATAGCCTGGCTGATGAGGGTTATGAAACCAAAACCGGACCCAGGATGCTTGTTTCTGGTCCAGGGAAGACATGGCTTGGCAATTCGGGCTGAACTGTTCCCATGAGGCACAGGGTCAGACTGATTGCATATGGCCATGTCTGAACTGGGGTGGTGCAGTGAGCTAAAGAATGATGATGGATTAAATCCAAATCAATTGACTGGGGGTGAGTGTTTGATTTGCTCAAACGCTTCGTCCATCATCCCCTTTGGTATCGCTTTGTTTGCCCTAAGTTGGCAGGGTATGCCCAGACGTGGGTCCCTTGCTCACTTTGCGACTGTATTCGAGATAGCCTGGCTGATGATGGTTAGGAACCCGAAACCGGTCCCAGGATGCTTGTTTCTGGTCCAGGGAACACATGGCTTGGCAGTTCGGGCTGGACTGTTCCCATGAGGCACAGGGTCAGACTAATTTGCATATGGCCATGTCTGAACGGGGGTGGTGGAGTGAGCCAAAGAATGATGATGGATTAAACCCGGATCAGTTGACTGGGGGCGAGTGTTTGATTTGCTCAAACGCTTCGTCCATCATCCCCTTTGGTATCGCTTTGTTTGCCCTAAGTTGGCAGGGTATGCCCAGACATGGGTTCCTTGCTCACTTTGCCACTGGATTTGAGATAGCCAGGCTGATGAGGATTATGGAACCAAAACCGGTCCCAGGATGCTTGTTTCCGGTCCAGAGAAGACATGGCTTGGCAGTTCGGTCTGGACTGATCCCATGAGGCACAGGGTCAGACTGATTTCCATATGGCCATGTCTGAACTGGGGTGGTGGATTGACCTAAAGAATGATGATGGATTAAACCCAGATTAGTTGACTGGGGGTGAGTGTTTGATTTGCTCAAACGCTTCATCCATCATCCCCTTTGGTATCGCTTTGTTCGCCCTAAGTTGGCAGGGTATGAGTAGACGTAGGTCCCTTGCTCACTTTGCCACTGGATTCGAGATAGCCTGGGTGATGAGGGTTATGAACACGAAACCGGTCCCAGGATGCTTGTTTCCGGTCCAGGGAAGACATGGCTTGGCATTTCGGTCTGGACTGTTCCCATGAGGCACAGGGTCAGACTGATTTGCATGTCTGAACTGGGGTGGTGGAGTGACCTAAAGAAAGATTATGGATGAAATCCAGATTAGTTGACTGGGGGTGAGTGTTTGATTTGCTCAAACGCTTCGTCCATCATCCCCTTTGGTATCGCTTTGTTCGCCCTAAGTTGACAGGGTATGAGTAGACGTGGGTCCCTTGCTCACTTTGCCACTGGATTCGAGATAGCGTGGCTGATGAGTGTTATGAACCCGGAAAAGGTCCCAGGAAGCTTGTTTCCGGTCCAGGGAAGACATGGCTTGGCAGTTCTGTCTGGACTGTTCCCATGAGGCACAGGGTCAGACTGATTTGCATATGGCCATGTCTGAACTGGGGTGGTGGAGTGACCTAAAGAATGATGATGGATTAAACCCAGATTAGTTGACTGGGGGTGAGTGTTTGATTTGCTCAAACGCTTCGTCCATCATCCCCTTTGGTATCGCTTTGTTCGCCCTAAGTTGGCAGGGTATGCCCAGATGTGGGTCCCTTGCTCACTTTGTGACTGGATTCGAGATAGCCTGGCTTATGATGGTTATGAACCCGAAACCGGTCCCAGGATGCTTGTTTCCGGTCCAGGAAAGACATGGCTTGGCAGTACGGGCTGGACTGTTCCCATGAGGCACAGGGTCATACTGATTTGCATATGGCCATGTCTGAACGGGGGTGGTGGAGTGAGCCAAAGAATGATGATGGATTAAACCCGGATCAGTTGACTGGGGGTGAGTGTTTGATTTGCTCAAACGCTTCGTCCATCATCCCCTTTGGTATCGCTTTGTTGGCCCTAAGTTGGCAGGGTATGCCCAGACATGGGTTCCTTGCTCACTTTGCCACTGGATTCAATATAGCCAGGGTGATGAGGGTTATGAAAAAAAAACCGGTCCCAGGATGCTTGTTTCCGGTCCAGGGAAGACATGGCTTGGCAATTCGGGCTAAACTTTTCACATGAGGAACAGGGTCAGACTGATTTGCATATGGCCATGTCTGAACTGGGGTGGTGGAGTGAGCTAAAGAATGATGATGGATTAAACCCAGATCAGTTGACTGGGGGTGAGTTTTTGATTTGCTCAAACGTTTCGTCCATCATCCCCTTTGGTATCGCTTTGTTCGCCCTAGGTTGGCAGGGTATGAGTAGACGTGGGTCCCTTGCTCACTTTGCCACTGGATTTGAGATAGCCAGGCTGATGAGGATTATGAAACCAAAACCGGTCCCAGGATGCTTGTTTCCGGTCCAGGGAAGACATGGCTTGGCAGTTCGGTCTGGACTGATCCCATGAGGCACAGGGTCAGACTGATTTCCATATGGCCATGTCTGAACTGGGGTGGTGGAGTGACCTAAAGAATGATGATGGATTAAACCCAGATTGGTTGACTGGGGGTGAGTGTTTGATTTGCTCAAAAGCTTCATCCATCATCCCTTTTGGTATCGCTTTGTTCGCCCTAAGTTGGCAGGGTATGCCCAGACGTGGGTCCCTTGCTCACTTTGCCACTGGATTCGAGATAGCATGGCTGATGAGGGTTATGAATCCGAAACTGGTCCCAGGATGCTTGTTTCCGGTCCAGGAAAGACATGGCTTGGCAGTTCGGGCTGGACTGTTCCCATGAGGCACAGGGTCAGACTGATTTGCATATGGCCATGTCTGAAGTGGGGTGGTGGAGTGAGCTAAAGAAAGATGATGGATTAAACCCAGAACAGTTGACTGGGGGTGAGTGTTTGATTTGCTCAAACGCTTCGTCCATCATCCCCTTTGGTATCGCTTTGTTCTCCCCAAGTTGGCAGGGTATGCCCAGACGTGGGTCTCTTGCTCACTTTGCCACTGGATTCAAGATAGCCTGGCTGATGAGTGTTATGAACCTGAAACCGGTCCCAGGATGCTTGTTTCTGGTTCAGGGAAGACATGGCTTGGCAGTTCCGGCTGGACTGTTCCCATGAGGCACAGGGTCAGACTGATTTGCATATGCCCATGTCTGAACAGGGGTGGTGGAGTGAGCTAAAGAATGATGATGGATTAAACCCAGATCAGTTGACTGGGGGTGAGTGTTTGATTTGCTCAAACGCTTCGTCCATCATCCCCTTTGGTATCGTTTTGTTCGCCCTCAGTTGGCAGGGTATGAGTAGACGTGGGTCCCTTGCTCACTTTGCCACTGGATTCAATATAGCCAGGCTGATGAGGGTTATTAAACCAAATCCGGTCCCAGGATGCTTGTTTCCGGTCCAGGGAAGACATGGCTTGGCAATTCGGGCTAAACTTTGTACATGAGGAACAGGGTCAGACTGATTTGCATATGGCCATGTCTGAACTGGGGTGGTGGAGTGAGCTAAAGAATGATGAAGGATTAAACCCAGATCAGTTGACTGGGGGTGAGTGTTTGATTTGCTCAAACGTTTCGTCCATCATCCCCTTTGGTATCGCTTTGTTCGCCCTAAGTTGGCAGGGTATGAGTAGACAGGGGTCCCTTGCTCACTTTGCCACTGAATTCGAGATAGCCTGGGTGATGAGGGTTATGAACCTGAAACCGGTCCCAGGATGCTTGTTTCCGGTCCAGGGAAGACATGGCTTGGCAGTTCGGGCTAGACTGTTCCCATGAGGCACATGGTCAGACTGATTTGCATATGGCCATTTCTGAACTGGGGTGGTGGAGAGAGCTAAAGAATGATGATGGATTAAACCGAGATTAGTTGACTGGGGGCGAGTTTTTGATTTGCTCAAACGCTTCGTCCATCCCCTTTGGTATCGCTTTGTTCGCCCTAAGTTGGCAGGGTATGAGTAGACGTGGGTCCCTTGCTCACTTTGCCACTGGATTCGAGATAGGATGGCTGATGAGGGTTATGAACCCGAAAACGGTCCCAGGATGCTTGTTTCCGGTCCAGGGAAGACATGGCTTGGCAGTTCGGGCTAAACTGTTCACATAAGGAACAGGGTCAGACTGATTTGCATATGTCCATGTCTGAACTGGGGTGGTGGAGTGAGCTAAAGAATGATGATGGATTAAACCCAGATCAGTTGACTGGGGGTGAGTGTTTGATTTGCTCAAACGTTTCGTCCATCATCCCCTTTGGTATCGCTTTGTTCGCCCTAAGTTGGCAAGTTATGAGTAGACGTGGGTCCCTTGCTCACTTTGCCACTGGATTCGAGATAGCATGGCTGATGAGGGTTATGAACCCGAAACTGGTCCCAGGATGCTTGTTTCCGGTCCAGGAAAGACATGGCTTGGCAGTTCGGGCTGGACTGTTCCCATGAGGCACAGGGTCAGACTGATTTGCATATGGCCATGTCTGAAGTGGGGTGGTGGAGTGAGCTAAAGAAAGATGATGGATTAAACCCAGATCAGTTGACTGGGGGTGAGTGTTTGATTTGCTCAAACGCTTCGTCCATCATCCCCTTTGGTATCGCTTTGTTCGCCCTAAGTTGGCAGGGTGTGCCCAGACATGGGTCCCTTGCTCACTTTGCCACTGGATTCAATATA
The DNA here is from genome assembly GCF_964204655.1 of Triturus cristatus. Classification (NCBI taxonomy): domain Eukaryota; kingdom Metazoa; phylum Chordata; class Amphibia; order Caudata; family Salamandridae; genus Triturus; species Triturus cristatus. The sequence goes on along the minus strand of NW_028187932.1, from coordinate 214,318 downwards.
GCCTGGCTGATGAGGGTTATGAAACCAAAACCGGACCCAGGATACTTGTTTCCGGTCCAGGGAAGACATGGCTTGGCAGTTCGGGCTGAACTGTTCCCATGAGGCACAGGGTCAGACTGATTTGCATATGGCCATGTCTGAACTGGGGTGGTGCAGTGAGCTAAAGAATGATGATGGATTAAATCCAAATCAATTGACTGGGGGTGAGTGTTTGATTTGCTCAAACGCTTTGTCCATCATCCCCTTTGGTATCCCTTTGTTTGCCCTAAGTTGGCAGGGTATGCCCAGACGTGGGTCCCTTGCTCACTTTGCGACTGTATTCGAGATAGCCTGGCTGATGATGGTTATGAACCCGAAACCGGTCCCAGGATGCTTGTTTCCGGTCCAGGGAAGACATGGCTTGGCAGTTCGGGCTGGACTGTTCCCATGAGGCAGAGGGTCAGACTAATTTGCATATGGCCATATCGGAACGGGGGTGGTGGAGTGAGCCAAAGAATGATGATGGATTAAACCTGGATCAGTTGACTGGGGGCGAGTGTTTAATTTGCTCAAACGCTTCGTCCATCATCCCCTTTGGTATCGCTTTGTTTGCCCTAAGTTGGCAGGGTATGCCCAGACATGGGTTCCTTGCTCACTTTGCCACTGGATTTGAGATAGCCAGGCTGATGAGGATTATGAAACCAAAACCTGTCCCAGGATGCTTGTTTCCGGTCCAGGGAAGACATGGCTTGGCAGTTCGGTCTGGACTGATCCCATGAGGCACAGGGTCAGACTGATTTCCATATGGCCATGTCTGAACTGGGGTGGTGGAGTGACCTAAAGAATGATGATGGATTAAACCCAGATTAGTTGACTGGGGGTGAGTGTTTGATTTGCTCAAACGCTTCATCCATCATCCCCTTTGGTATCGCTTTGTTCGCCCTAAGTTGGCAGGGTATGAGTAGACGTGGGTCCCTTGCTCACTTTGCCACTGGATTCGAGATAGCCTGGGTGATGAGGGTTATGAACACGAAACCGGTCCCAGGATGCTTGTTTCCGGTCCAGGGAAGACATGGCTTGGCATTTCGGTCTGGACTGTTCCCATGAGGCATAGGGTCAGACTGATTTGCATGTCTAAACTGGGGTGGTGGAGTGACCTAAAGAAAGATGATGGATTAAATCCAGATTAGTTGACTGGGGGTGAGTGTTTGATTTGCTCAAACGCTTCGTCCATCATCCCCTTTGGTATCGCTTTGTTCGCCCTAAGTTGACAGGGTATGAGTAGACGTGGGTCCCTTGCTCACTTTGCCACTGGATTCGAGATAGCATGGCTGATGAGGGTTATGAACCCGGAAAAGGTCCCAGGAAGCTTGTTTCCGGTCCAGGGAAGACATGGCTTGGCAGTTCCGTCTGGACTGTTCCCATGAGGCACAGGGTCAGACTGATTTGCATATGGCCATGTCTGAACTGGGGTGGTGGAGTGACCTAAAGAATGATGATGGATTAAACCCAGATTAGTTGACTGGGGGTGAGTGTTTGATTTGCTCAAACGCTTCATCCACCATCCCCTTTGGTATCGCTTTGTTGGCCCTAAGTTGGCAGGGTATGCCCAGACATGGGTTCCTTGCTCACTTTGCCACTGGATTCAATATAGCCAGGGTGATGAGGGTTATGAAACCAACACTGGTCCCAGGATGCTTGTTTCCGGTCCAGGGAAGACATGGCTTGGCAATTCGGGCTAAACTTTTCACATGAGGAACAGGGTCAGACTGATTTGCATATGGCCATGTCTGAACTGGGGTGGTGGAGTGAGCTAAAGAATGATGATGGATTAAACCCAGATCAGTTGACTGGGGGTGAGTTTTTGATTTGCTCAAACGTTTCGTCCATCATCCCCTTTGGTATCGCTTTGTTCGCCCTAAGTTGGCAGGGTATGAGTAGACGTGGGTCCCTTGCTCACTTTGCCACTGGATTCGAGATAGCATGGCTGATGAGGGTTATGAACTCGAAACAGGTCCCAGGATGCATGTTTCCGGTCCAGGGAAGACATGGCTTGGCAGTTCGGTCTGGACTGTTCCCATGAGGCACAGGGTCAGACTGATTTGCATATGGCCATGTCTGAACTGGGGTGGTGGAGTGACCTAAAGAATGATGATGGATTAAACCCAGATTGGTTGACTGGGGGTGAGTGTTTGATTTGCTCAAACGCTTCATCCATCATCCCCTTTGGTATCGCTTTGTTCGCCCTAAGTTGGCAGGGTATGCCCAGACGTGGGTCCCTTGCTCACTTTGCCACTGGATTCGAGATAGCCTGGGTGATGAGGGTTATGAACCTGAAACCGGTCCCAGGATGCTTGTTTCTGGTCCAGGGAAGACATGGCTTGGCAGTTCGGGCTAGACTGTTCCCATGAGGCACATGGTCAGACTGATTTGCATATGACCATTTCTGAACTGGGGTGGTGGAGAGAGCTAAAGAATGATGATGGATTAAACCGAGATTAGTTGACTGGGGGCGAGTGTTTGATTTGCTCAAACGCTTCGTCCATCCCCTTTGGTATCGCTTTGTTCGCCCTCAGTTGGCAGGGTATGATTAGACGTGGGTCCCTTGCTCACTTTGCCACTGTATTCGAGATAGCATGGCTGATGAGGGTTATGAACTCGAAACAGGTCCCAGGATGCTTGTTTCCGGTCCAGGGAAGACATGGCTTGGCAGTTCGGTCTGGACTGTTCCCATGAGGCACAGGGTCAGACTGATTTGCATATGGCCATGTCTGAACTGGGGTGGTGGAGTGACCTAAAGAATGATGATGGATTAAACCCAGATTGGTTGACTGGGAGTGAGTGTTTGATTTGCTCAAACGCTTCATCCATCATCCCCTTTGGTATCGCTTTGTTCGCCCTAAGTTGGCAGGGTATGCCCAGTCGTGGGTCCCTTGCTCACTTTGCCACTGGATTCGAGCTAGCATGGCTGATGAGGGTTATGAATCCAAAACTGGTCCAGGAAAGACATGGCTTGGCAGTTCAGGCTGGACTGTTCCCATGAGGCACAGGGTCAGACTGATTTGCATATGGCCATGTCTGCACTGGGGTGGTGGAGTGAGCTAAAGAATGATGATGGATTAAACCCAGATTAGTTGACTGGGGGTGAGTGTTTGATTTACTCAAACGCTTCGTCCATCATCCCCTTTGGTATCGCTTTGTTTGCCCTAAGTTGGCAGGGTATGCCCAGACATGGGTTCCTTGTTCACTTTGCCACTGGATTCAATATAGCCAGACTGATGAGGATTATGAAACCAAAACCGGTCCCAGGATGCTTGTTTCCGGTCCAGGGAAGACATGGCTTGGCAATTCGGGCTAAACTGTTCACATAAGGAACAGGGTCAGACTGATTTGCATATGTCCATGTCTGAACTGGGGTGGTGGAGTGAGCTAAAGAATGATGATGGATTAAACCCAGATCAGTTGACTGGGGGTGAGTGTTTGATTTGCTCAAACGTTTCGTCCATCATCCCCTTTGGTATCGCTTTGTTCGCCCTAAGTTGGCAGGGTATGAGTAGACGTGGGTCCCTTGCTCACTTTGCCACTGGATTCAAAATAGACTGGCTGATGAGGGTTATGAACACGAAAACGGTCCCAGGATGCTTTTTTCCGGTCCAGGGAAGACATGGCTTGGCAGTTCGGTCTGGACTGTTCCCATGAGGCACAGGGTCAGACTGATTTGCATATGGCCATTTCTGAACTGGGGAGGTGGTGTGAGCTAAAGAATGATGATGGATTAAACCGAGATTAGTTGACTGGGGGCGAGTGTTTGATTTGCTCAAACGCTTCGTCCATCATCCACTTTGGTATCGCTTTGTTCGCCCTAAGTTGGCAGGGTATGTGTAGACGTGGGTCCCTTGCTCACTTTGCCACTGGTTTCGAGATAGACTGGCTGATGAGGGTTATGAACCCGAAACCGGTCCCAGGATGCTTGTTTTCGGTCCAGGGAAGACATGGATTGGCAGTTCGGTCTGGAGTGTTCCCATGAGGCACAGGGTCAGACTGATTTGCATATGGCCATGTCTGAACTGGGGTGGTGGAGTGACCTAAAGAATGATGATGGATTAAACCCAGATTAGTTGACTGGGGGTGAGTGTTTAATTTGCTCAAACACTTCATCCATCATCCCCTTTGGTATCGCTTTGTTTGCCCTAAGTTGGCAGGGTATGCCCAGACGTGGGTCCCTTGCTCACTTTGCCACTGGATTTGAGATAGCATGGCTGATGAGGGTTATGAACCCGAAACTGGTCTCAGGATGCTTGTTTCCGGTCCAGGAAAGACATGGCTTGGCAGTTCGGGCTGGACTGTTCCCATGAGGCACAGGGTCAGACTGATTTGCATATGGCCATGTCTGAAGTGGGGTGGTGGAGTGAGCTAAAGAAAGATGATGGATAGAACCCAGATCAGTTGACTGGGGGTGAGTGTTTGATTTGCTCAAACGCTTCGTCCATCATCCCCTTTGGTATCGCTTTGTTCTCCCCAAGTTGGCAGGGTATGCCCAGACGTGGGTCTCTTGCTCACTTTGCCACTGGATTCAAGATAGCCTGGCTGATGAGGGTTATGAATCTGAAACGAGTCCCAGGATGCTTGTTTCTGGTTCAGGGAAGACATGGCTTGGCAGTTCGGGCTGGACTGTTCCCATGAGGCACAGAGTCAGACTGATATGCATATGGCCATGTCTGAACTGGGGTGGTGGAGTGAGCTAAAGAATGATGATGGATTAAACCCAGATCAGTTGACTGGGGGTGAGTGTTTGATTTGCTCAAACGCTTCGTCCATCATCCCCTTTGGTATCGCTTTGTTTGCCCTAAGTTGGCAGGGTATGCCCAGACATGGGTCCCTTGCTCACTTTGCCACTGGATTCAATATAGCCTGGCTGATGAGGGTTATGAAATCAAAACCGGACCCAGGATGCTTGTTTCCGGTCCAGGGAAGACATGGCTTGGCAGTTCGGGCTGAACTATTCCCATGAGGCACAGGGTCAGACTGATTTGCATATGGCCATGTCTGAACGGGGGTGGTGGAGTGAGCCAAAGAATGATGATGGATTAAACCCGGATCAGTTGACTGGGGGTGAGTGTTTGATTTGCTCAAACGCTTCGTCCATCATCCCCTTTGGTATCGCTTTGTTCTCCCCAAGTTGGCAGGGTATGCCCAGACGTGGGTCTCTTGCTCACTTTGCCACTGGATTCAAGATAGCCTGGCTGATGAGTGTTATGAACCTGAAACCGGTCCCAGGATGTTTGTTTCTGGTTCAGGGAAGACATGGCTTGGCAGTTCCGGCTGGACTGTTCCCATGAGGCACAGGGTCAGACTGATTTGCATATGGCCATGTCTGAACGGGGGTCGTGGAGTGAGCCAAAGAAAGATGATGGATTAAACCCGGATCAGTTGACTGGGGGTGAGTGTTTGATTTGCTCAAACGCTTCGTCCATCATCCCCTTTGGTATCGCTTTGTTTGCCCTAAGTTGGCAGGGTATGCCCAGACATGGGTTCCTTGCTCACTTTGCCACTGGATTTGAGATAGCCAGGCTGATGAGGATTATGAAACCAAAACCGATCCCAGGATGCTTGTTTCCGGTCCAGGGAAGACATGGCTTGGCAGTTCGGTCTGGACTGATCCCATGAGGCACAGGGTCAGACTGATTTGCATATGGCCATGTCTGAACTGGGGTGGTGGAGTGACCTAAAGAATGATGATGGATTAAACCCAGATTAGTTGACTGGGGGTGAGTGTTTGATTTGCTCAAACGCTTCATCCATCATCCCCTTTGGTATCGCTTTGTTCGCCCTAAGTTGGCAGGGTATGCCCAGACGTGGGTCCCTTGCTCACTTTGCCACTGGATTCGAGATAGCATGGATGATGAGGGTTATGAACCCGAAACTGGTCCCAGGATGCTTGTTTCCGGTCCAGGAAAGACATGGCTTGGCAGTTCGGGCTAAACTTTTCACATGAGGAAAAGGGTCAGACTGATTTGCATATGGCCATGTCTGAACTGGGGTGGTGGAGTGAGCTAAAGAATGATGATGGATTAAACCCAGATCAGTTGACTGGGGGTGAGTGAGTGATTTGCTCAAACGTTTCGTCCATCATCCCCTTTGGTATCGCTTTGTTCGCCCTAAGTTGGCAGGGTATGAGTAGACGTGGGTCCCTTGCTCACTTTGCCACTGGATTCGAGATAGCCTGGGTGATGAGGGTTATGAACACGAAACCGGTCCCAGGATGCTTGTTTCCGGTCCAGGGAAGACATGGCTTGGCATTTCGGTCTGGACTGTTCCCATGAGGCACAGGGTCAGACTGATTTGCATGTCTGAACTGGGGTAGTGGAGTGACCTAAAGAAAGATGATGGATTAAATCCAGATTAGTTGACTGGGGGTGAGTGTTTGATTTGCTCAAACGCTTCGTCCATCATCCCCTTGGGTATAGCTTTGTTCGCCCTAAGTTGGCAGGGTATGCCCAGATGTGGGTCCGTTGCTCACTTTGCCACTGGATTCAAGATAGCCTGGCTGATGAGGGTTATGAACCTGAAACCGGTCCCAGGATGCTTGTTTCCGGTCCAGGGAAGACATGGCTTGGCAGTTCGGGCTAGACTGTTCCCATGAGGCACATGGTCAGACTGATTTGCATATGGCCATGTCTGAACTGGGGTGGTGGAGTGAGCTAAAGAATGATGATGGATTAAACCCAGATCAGTTGACTGGGGGTGAGTGTGTGATTTGCTCAAACGCTTCGTCCATCATCCCCTTTGGTATCGCTTTGTTTGCCCTAAGTTGGCAGGGTATGCCCAGACATGGGTTCCTTGCTCACTTTGCCACTGGATTCAATATAGCCAGGCTGATGAGGATTATGAAACCAAAACCGGTCCCAGGATGCTTGTTTCCGGTCCAGGGAAGACATGGCTTGGCAATTCGGGCTAAACTTTTCACATGAGGAACAGGGTCAGACTGATTTGCATATGGCCATATCTGAACTGGGGTGGTGGAGTGAGCTAAAGAATGATGATGGATTAAACCCAGATCAGTTGACTGGGGGTGAGTTTTTGATTTGCTCAAACGTTTCGTCCATCATCCCCTTTGGTATCGCTTTGTTCGCCCTAAGTTGGCAGGGTATGAGTAGACGTGGGTCCCTTGCTCACTTTGCCACTGGATTCGAGATAGCATGGCTGATGAGGGTTATGAACCCGAAACAGGTCCCAGGATGCTTGTTTCTGGTCCAGGGAAGACATGGCTTGGCAGTTCGGTCTGGACTGTTCCCACGAGGCACAGGGTCAGACTGATTTGCATATGGCCATGTCTGAACTGGGGTGGTGGAGTGACCTAAAGAATGATGATGGATTAAACCCAGATTAGTTGACTGGGGGTGAGTGTTTGATTTGCTCCAATGCTTCATCCATCATCCCCTTTGGTATCGCTTTGTTCGCCCTAAGTTGGCAGGGTATGCCCAGACGTGGGTCCCTTGCTCACTTTGCCACTGGATTCGAGATAGCATGGCTGATGAGGGTTATGAACCCGAAACTGGTCTCAGGATGCTGGTTTCCGGTCCAGGAAAGACATGGCTTGGCAGTTCGGGCTGGACTGTTCCCATGAGGCACAGGGTCAGACTGATTTGCATATGGCCATGTCTGAAGTGGGGTGGTGGAGTGAGCTAAAGAAAGATGATGGATTAAACCCAGATCAGTTGACTGGGGATGAGTGTTTGATTTGCTCAAACGCTTCGTCCATCATCCCCTTTGGTATCGCTTTGTTCTCCCCAAGTTGGCAGGGTATGCCCAGACGTGGGTCTCTTGCTCACTTTGCCACTGGATTCAAGATAGCCTGGCTGATGAGTGTTATGAACCTGAAACCGGTCCCAGGATGCTTGTTTCTGGTTCAGGGAAGACATGGCTTGGCAGTTCGGACTGGACTGTTCCCATGAGGCACAGGGTTAGACTGATTTGCATATGGCCATGTCTGAACAGGGGTGGTGGAGTGAGCTAAAGAATGATGATGGATTAAACCCAGATCAGTTGACTGGGGGTGAGTGTTTGATTTGCTCAAACGCTTCGTCCATCATCCCCTTTGGTATCGTTTTGTTCGCCCTTAGTTGGCAGGGTATGCCCAGACGTGGGTCCCTTGCTCACTTTGCCACTGGATTCATTATAGCCAGGCTGATGAGGGTTATGAAATCAAAACCGGTCCCAGGAGGCTTGTTTCCGGTCCAGGGAAGACATGGCTTGGCAATTCGGGCTAAACTTTTCACATGAGGAACAGGGTCAGACTGATTTGCATATGGCCATGTCTGAACTGGGGTGGTGGAGTGAGCTAAATAATGATGATAGATTAAACCCAGATCAGTTGACTGGGGGTGAGTGTTTGATTTGCTCAAACGTTTCATCCATCATCCCCTTTGGTATCGCTTTGTTCGCCCTAAGTTGGCAGGGTATGAGTAGACGTGGGTCCCTTGCTCACTTTGCCACTGGATTCGAGATAGCCTGGGTGATGAGGGTTATGAACCTGAAACCGGTCCCAGGATGCTTGTTTCCGGCCCAGGGAAGACATGGCTTGGCAGTCCAGGCTAGACTGTTCCCATGAGGCACATGGTCAGACTGATTTGCATATGGCCATTTCTGAACTGGGGTGGTGGAGAGAGCTAAAGAATGATGATGGATTAAACCGAGATTAGTTGACTGGGGGCGAGTGTTTGATTTGCTCACACGCTTCGTCCATCCCCTTTGGTATCGCTTTGTTCGCCCTAAGTTGGCAGGGTATGAGTAGACGTGGGTCCCTTGCTCATTTTGCCACTGGATTCGAGATAGCATGGCTGATGAGGGTTATGAACCCGAAACCGGTCCCAAGATGCTTGTTTCCTGTCCAGGGAAGACATGGCTTGGCAGTTCGGGCTGGACTGTTCCCATGAGGCACAGGGTCAGACTGATTTGCATATGGCCATGTCTGAACAGGGGTGGTGGAGTGAGCTAAAGAATGATGATGGATTAAACCCAGATCAGTTGACTGGGGGTGAGTGTTTGATTTGCTCAAACGCTTCGTCCATCATCCCCTTTGGTATCGTTTTGTTCGCCCTTAGTTGGCAGGGTATGCCCAGACGTGGGTCCCTTGCTCACTTTGCCACTGGATTTAATATAGCCAGGCTGATGAGGGTTATGAAACCAAAACCGGTCCCAGGATGCTTGTTTCCGGTCCAGGGAAGACATGGCTTGGCAATTCGGGCTAAACTTTTCACATGAGGAACAGGGTCAGACTGATTTGCATATGGCCATGTCTGAACTGGGGTGGTGAAGTGAGCTAAAGAATGATGATGGATTAAACCCAGATCAGTTGACTGGGGGTGAGTGTTTGATTTGCTCAAATGTTTCGTCCATCATCCCCTTTGGTATCGCTTTGTTCGCCCTAAATTGGCAGGGTATGAGTAGACGTGGGTCCCTTGCTCACTTTACCACTGGATTCGAGATAGCCAGGCTGATGAGGATTATGAAACCAAAACCGATCCCAGGATGCTTGTTTCCGGTCCAGGGAAGACATGGCTTGGCAGTTCGGTCTGGACTGATCCCATGAGGCACAGGGTCAGACTGATTTGCATATGGCCATGTCTGAACTGGGGTGGTGGAGTGACCTAAAGAATGATGATGGATTAAACCCAGATTAGTTGACTGGGGGTGAGTGTTTGATTTGCTCAAACGCTTCATCCATCATCCCCTTTGGTATCGCTTTGTTCGCCCTTAGTTGGCAGGGTATGCCCAGACGTGGGTCCCTTGCTCACTTTGCCACTGGATTTAATATAGCCAGGCTGATGAGGGTTATGAACCCGAAACTGGTCCCAGGATGCTTGTTTCCGGTCCAGGAAAGACATGGCTTGGCAGTTCGGGCTAAACTTTTCACATGAGGAAAAGGGTCAGACTGATTTGCATATGGCCATGTCTGAACTGGGGTGGTGGAGTGAGCTAAAGAATGATGATGGATTAAACCCAGATCAGTTGACTGGGGGTGAGTGAGTGATTTGCTCAAACGTTTCGTCCATCATCCCCTTTGGTATCACTTTGTTCGCCCTAAGTTGGCAGGGTAGGAGTAGACGTGGGTCCCTTGCTCACTTTGCCACTGGATTCGAGATAGCCTGGGTGATGAGGGTTATGAACACGAAACTGGTCCCAGGATGCTTGTTTCCGGTCCAGGAAAGACATGGCTTGGCATTTCTGTCTGGACTGTTCCCATGAGGCACAGGGTCAGACTGATTTGCATGTCTGAACTGGGGTGGTGGAGTGACCTAAAGAAAGATGATGGATTAAATCCAGATTAGTTGACTGGGGATGAGTGTTTGATTTGCTCAAACGCTTCGTCCATCATCCCCTTTGGTATAGCTTTGTTTGCCCTAAGTTGGCAGGGTATGCCCAGATGTGGGTCCATTGCTCACTTTGCCACTGGATTCAAGATAGCCTGGCTGATGAGGGTTATGAACCTGAAACCGGTCCCAGGATGCTTGTTTCTGGTCCAGGGAAGACATGGCTTGGCAGTTCGGGCTAGACTGTTCCCATGAGGCACATGGTCAGACTGATTTGCATATGGCCATGTCTGAACTGGGGTGGTGGAGTGAGCTAAAGAATGATGATGGATTAAACCCAGATCAGTTGACTGGGGGTGAGTGTTTGATTTGCTCAAACGCTTCATCCATCATCCCCTTTGGTATCACTTTGTTCGCCCTAAGTTGGCAGGGTATGCCCAGACATGGGTCCCTTGCTCACTTTGCGAATGTATTCGAGATAGCCTGGCTGATGATGGTTATGAACCCGAAACCGGTCCCAGGATGCTTGTTTCCGGTCCAGGGAAGACATGGCTTGGCAGTTCGGGCTGGACTGTTCCCATGAGGCACAGGGTCAGACTGATTTGCATATGGCCATGTCTGAACGGGGGTGGTAGAGTGAGCCAAAGAATGATGATGGATTAAACCCGGATCAGTTGACTGGGGGTGAGTGTTTGATTTGCTCAAACGCTTCGTCCATCATCCCCTTTGGTATTGCTTTGTTTGCCCTAAGTTGGCAGGGTATGCCCAGACATGGGTTCCTTGCTCACTTTGCCACTGGATTCAATATAGCCAGGCTGATGAGGATTATGAAACCAAAACCGGTCCCAGGATGCTTGTTTCCGGTCCAGGGAAGACATGGCTTGGCAATTCGGGCTAAACTTTTCACATGAGGAACAGGGTCAGACTGATTTGCATATGGCCATATCTGAACTGGGGTGGTGGAGTGAGCTAAAGAATGATGATGGATTAAACCCAGATCAGTTGACTGGGGGTGAGTTTTTGATTTGCTCAAACGTTTCGTCCATCATCCCCTTTGGTATCGCTTTGTTCACCCTAAGTTGGCAGGGTATGAGTAGACGTGGGTCCCTTGCTCACTTTGCCACTGGATTCGAGATAGCATGGCTGATGAGGGTTATGAACCCGAAACAGGTCCCAGGATGCTTGTTTCCGGTCCAGGGAAGACATGGCTTGGCAGTTCGGTCTGGACTGTTCCCACGAGGCACAGGGTCAGACTGATTTGCATATGGCCATGTCTGAACTGGGGTGGTGGAGTGACCTAAAGAATGATGATGGATTAAACCCAGATTAGTTGACTGGGGGTGAGTGTTTGATTTGCTCCAACGCTTCATCCATCATCCCCTTTGGTATCGCTTTGTTCGCCCTAAGTTGGCAGGGTATGCCCAGACGTGGGTCCCTTGCTCACTTTGCCACTGGATTCGAGATAGCATGGCTGATGAGGGTTATGAACCCGAAACTGGTCCCAGGATGCTGGTTTCCGGTCCAGGAAAGACATGGCTTGGCAGTTCGGGCTGGACTGTTCCCATGAGGCACAGGGTCAGACTGATTTGCATATGGCCATGTCTGAAGTGGGGTGGTGGAGTGAGCTAAAGAAAGATGATGGATTAAACCCAGATCAGTTGACTGGGGATGAGTGTTTGATTTGCTCAAACGCTTCGTCCATCATCCCCTTTGGTATCGCTTTGTTCTCCCCAAGTTGGCAGGGTATGCCCAGACGTGGGTCTCTTGCTCACTTTGCCACTGGATTCAAGATGATGAACACTAGTGGAGGAGGGCTGGGAGCAGTTAAGCTGAGCCTGTAGTATATAAACAATTGAAGTGCTAGAACTGCCCTTCTATTAAAGCTACCATATCATTCTGGAGTACACATTAGGAAAACGTGAAACAAAATGTGTCAGAAGAATAAATTCATTCTTTTGTTTGATTGAATCAATATTTTATTAATCTAATTTATAGGTCTTTATAACCTTCCTGTTGCCCAAGGGGCTAAATATTTAGAAAGAATAATTCATAAAATATTTACAACATTTGTACATTCAATCCTGACATATCACATACACATCTCATGCAATCACATCCATTCCTACTATCACACAGACTTAATTCAGATTGAAGCACAATTTTAACAATCATAGGACCACAGAGTTAATTATAAGAGCGTCAAGTTTGACTTCTAACACTTCTTAAAGTTCGGTATTTTAGCCTCTTGTGGTCACAGTATAAGGTCTACGCGTTTCGAGACCCATGGATCATCGGGTCTCTCTTCAGGACCTGTAAAGTGATAATAAACCTAAATCAGTTTGGGTACTTCCCCTTAACCTCTCACAGAAATCTTTGTGAAGGAGCTCAATTGATTTACCTTGTGTCAGATGGAGACGGACGGGATTAGTCTAAACAAAGAAGAAATAGTGAAAGAGTGTAAGGACAACCATACCTAATTTAGAAAAAGAAATGCATTCAGAAAATGAGTGAATTCGGAATTGACTTACAGTTGAGTGGGTTTGCTAAACCAACGTGAGGAAGTTTGATTTTTAAACAGGGGAGCAGCTGGTTGGGCTGAACCTGGTTGAGAAATTGAGAGAGCAACAGACATGGCATCAGATGGAGCTTAATGCTTTGGAGGGAAACACCTGGGTACGTCGCGTGTGAAAGCCAGGGTTTACCTTAAGAGGAAGTCTCTTGTGGTTGTAAATGAGTTTAGGCGTTCTCTGCAGGGGCGCCGCTTTTCATCAAAAATGGTGATGGTCAACTCTGTGAGAAATCGGTAAAATATTAGGAATATTAAGAAACGGAGAGGGGGAAATTAAACAAAGGACTGATTAGACCGTAGTCTCAATCTTCCGGCGTTTCATACCTGTCGAAGTCAGAGGGTTTTCGCAAGGTGTCCGTTCGTTTCCGTGTTTGCTCTGCCGATTTTCGTCGCAATGATGGTCTCTTGTTGATGACGTTTTAAGCGTCTGGTAGCTAATTGGTGGAGGGATTGGGCATAGAAAGAGGACTGATCGAGGCGGATCGTTTGTGATAGAATGTTGTTTGCTATACGTGTATCCTTCATAGGATAGCGTTTCGCACAGAGTGGAAAAGTAGTCAAAAAGCGGTGATTCAAATTTAATTAGTTGCATTTAGTTGCGGTCTCCACAGAAGGATGATGAAACTCACGTACTAAATTCCAAGGGATTCAATTACGTTGCAATACAACGTGGTCCGTGGGTTTGATGGTCCTTAAGCAAACATTTCAGATGTAATAATCCAAAAAAGAAGGATTTTGGTTGACCAAAGGGGCTGATATAACATTGTTGTTGATCCTAGACTTATGTTGTGACATTCGAATTCGAATTTCTTGGCTAGTTTTGCCTATATAGACTAAATCACACGGACATCGTATGGCATATATCACTGATTTACTTCGACAGTTGGTAAATGATTCGTGTTTCCAGTAAATCTGATTGTGTTCAAAGAGATCGCCTTCGATAGTCGTGTCACAACATGCACATGAGCCACATTTGCGATGGCCCTGAATGGGTTGTAATCCTACATAATCCCGCACTGTCGGTGTTTTTCTTGGTGGCATGGCTGCTCGGATGATTTGATTGGCAATATTGCGATCTTTTTTGAATGCAAATAAAGGATTTTGTTTCAGTGATACGTCTAGATTTTTTATTAGATGCCAGTTCTGTATAATACATTTTCTCATTAGATTGGAGTTAGGACAAAATGTCGAGACACAGACGATCCTTTCTAGTGGATGGCTCTCTCTCTTTTTTAGTAGATCTTCTCGGGGTGACCACCAAGCTCTTTTCATTGATCGTTTTAGTAGTTTCGTAGGATATCCTCTTTTCTTTAAATTGTCACATAGTGTAGTAGCGTGGGCCATGTATTCATCCTTGAATTGACAGTTCCTTCGGATCCTTAGAAATTGTCCGAAAGGTAAATTGTCTCGTAAATTTCTCGGATGATAACTTGAATAGTGCAAGGTTTTGTTCCTGTCTGTTTTCTTTTTGAACAAGGTAGTGGCCAAGCTGTTGTCCGAGGGATAGATTTCTACATCAAGAAATGCAATTTTGGTTTGAGAATGGTTAAGAGTAAATTGGATGTCGGCAGTGCGATTATTCAGCCAATGATGGAAGTTTTTCAGGTTTTCAAGGGGACCAGTCCAAGTCATGAAAACATCGTCAATGTAACGAGTCCATTTGCCGATGTATTGTGAAAAGGGATTATCATTATAAATGAATTTCTCTTCGTATTTGGCCATGAAGAGTATCGCTAATTCCGGTGCAAATGGACATCCCATAGCCACTCCCTTGACTTGAAAATAGAATTCCCCATTGAAGTTGAAGTAGTTCTTTTTAAGTGCAAAGGTGGCAAGTTTCATGATAAATTCTGTTGGTACTTTGGGGTTCACTCTTGTTTCGAGGTATGATTGAATAACTGAAAGCCCGTCATCCTGAGGTATTTGTGTATATAAGGAGACTACGTCCAAAGTAACTAGATGAAATGAATTGGGGATGTAATGTATAGATGAAAGTTTGTTGAGAAAATCTGTAGTGTCAGCTAGGAAAGATGGTACTCCAGCTATGAATGGTTTAAGGAAGTAGTCTACAAATTTTGAGATTGGTTCCAGCAGAGAGTCGCAGCCCGATATAATTGGCCTGCCGGGGGGTGATGTTTCATTTTTATGGATTTTTGGCAGGACATAAAATAAGGGTGTCCTTGGGTTCTTATTTTGCAAAAATTCCAATTCTTTTTTAGAGTTTAGAGTTTATCCTGTTCCCCTTTCTTATTGAACTAGTACTCATGAGGACACGTCAACTTCTACCATAGGAACCATCCCTCCACCTTCACCGAGTCGTTTACCCTTCAACCACATCATCCAAAGAGATAAACAAAATGCATCTTGCTTTCTCCCTTCTTTTTTGGATTATTACATCTGAAATGTTTGCTTAAGGACCATCAAACCCACGGACCACGTTGTATTGCAACGTAATTGAATCCCTTGGAATTTAGTACGTGAGTTTCACCATCCTTCTGTGGAGACCGCAACTAAATGCAACTAATTAAATTTGAATCACCGCTTTTTGACTACTTTTCCACTCTGTGCGAAACGCTATCCTATGAAGGATACACGTATAGCAAACAACATTCTATCACAAACGATCCGCCTCGATCAGTCCTCTTTCTATGCCCAATCCCTCCACCAATTAGCTACCAGACGCTTAAAACGTCATCAACAAGAGACCATCATTGCGACGAAAATCGGCAGAGCAAACACGGAAACGAACGGACACCTTGCGAAAACCCTCTGACTTCGACAGGTATGAAACGCCGGAAGATTGAGACTACGGTCTAATCAGTCCTTTGTTTAATTTCCCCCTCTCCGTTTCTTAATATTCCTAATATTTTACCGATTTCTCACAGAGTTGACCATCACCATTTTTGATGAAAAGCGGCGCCCCTGCAGAGAACGCCTAAACTCATTTACAACCACAAGAGACTTCCTCTTAAGGTAAACCCTGGCTTTCACACGCGACGTACCCAGGTGTTTCCCTCCAAAGCATTAAGCTCCATCTGATGCCATGTCTGTTGCTCTCTCAATTTCTCAACCAGGTTCAGCCCAACCAGCTGCTCCCCTGTTTAAAAATCAAACTTCCTCACGTTGGTTTAGCAAACCCACTCAACTGTAAGTCAATTCCGAATTCACTCATTTTCTGAATGCATTTCTTTTTCTAAATTAGGTATGGTTGTCCTTACACTCTTTCACTATTTCTTCTTTGTTTAGACTAATCCCGTCCGTCTCCATCTGACACAAGGTAAATCAATTGAGCTCCTTCACAAAGATTTCTGTGAGAGGTTAAGGGGAAGTACCCAAACTGATTTAGGTTTATTATCACTTTACAGGTCCTGAAGAGAGACCCGATGATCCATGGGTCTCGAAACGCGTAGACCTTATACTGTGACCACAAGAGGCTAAAATACCGAACTTTAAGAAGTGTTAGAAGTCAAACTTGACGCTCTTATAATTAACTCTGTGGTCCTATGATTGTTAAAATTGTGCTTCAATCTGAATTAAGTCTGTGTGATAGTAGGAATGGATGTGATTGCATGAGATGTGTATGTGATATGTCAGGATTGAATGTACAAATGTTGTAAATATTTTATGAATTATTCTTTCTAAATATTTAGCCCCTTGGGCAACAGGAAGGTTATAAAGACCTATAAATTAGATTAATAAAATATTGATTCAATCAAACAAAAGAATGAATTTATTCTTCTGACACATTTTGTTTCACGTTTTCCTAATGTGTACTCCAGAATGATATGGTAGCTTTAATAGAAGGGCAGTTCTAGCACTTCAATTGTTTATATACTGGATTCAAGATAGCCTGGCTGATGAGTGTTATGAACCTGAAACCGGTCCCAGGATGTTTGTTTCTGGTTCAGGGAAGACATGGCTTGGCAGTTCCGGCTGGACTGTTCCCATGAGGCACAGGGTCAGACTGATTTGCATATGGCCATGTCTGAACGGGGGTCGTGGAGTGAGCCAAAGAAAGATGATGGATTAAACCCGGATCAGTTGACTGGGGGTGAGTGTTTGATTTGCTCAAACGCTTCGTCCATCATCCCCTTTGGTATCGCTTTGTTTGCCCTAAGTTGGCAGGGTATGCCCAGACATGGGTTCCTTGCTCACTTTGCCACTGGATTTGAGATAGCCAGGCTGATGAGGATTATGAAACCAAAACCGATCCCAGGATGCTTGTTTCCGGTCCAGGGAAGACATGGCTTGGCAGTTCGGTCTGGACTGATCCCATGAGGCACAGGGTCAGACTGATTTGCATATGGCCATGTCTGAACTGGGGTGGTGGAGTGACCTAAAGAATGATGATGGATTAAACCCAGATTAGTTGACTGGGGGTGAGTGTTTGATTTGCTCAAACGCTTCATCCATCATCCCCTTTGGTATCGCTTTGTTCGCCCTAAGTTGGCAGGGTATGCCCAGACGTGGGTCCCTTGCTCACTTTGCCACTGGATTCGAGATAGCATGGATGATGAGGGTTATGAACCCGAAACTGGTCCCAGGATGCTTGTTTCCGGTCCAGGAAAGACATGGCTTGGCAGTTCGGGCTAAACTTTTCACATGAGGAAAAGGGTCAGACTGATTTGCATATGGCCATGTCTGAACTGGGGTGGTGGAGTGAGCTAAAGAATGATGATGGATTAAACCCAGATCAGTTGACTGGGGGTGAGTGAGTGATTTGCTCAAACGTTTCGTCCATCATCCCCTTTGGTATCGCTTTGTTCGCCCTAAGTTGGCAGGGTATGAGTAGACGTGGGTCCCTTGCTCACTTTGCCACTGGATTCGAGATAGCCTGGGTGATGAGGGTTATGAACACGAAACCGGTCCCAGGATGCTTGTTTCCGGTCCAGGGAAGACATGGCTTGGCATTTCGGTCTGGACTGTTCCCATGAGGCACAGGGTCAGACTGATTTGCATGTCTGAACTGGGGTGGTGGAGTGACCTAAAGAAAGATGATGGATTAAATCCAGATTAGTTGACTGGGGGTGAGTGTTTGATTTGCTCAAACGCTTCGTCCATCATCCCCTTGGGTATAGCTTTGTTCGCCCTAAGTTGGCAGGGTATGCCCAGATGTGGGTCCGTTGCTCACTTTGCCACTGGATTCAAGATAGCCTGGCTGATGAGGGTTATGAACCTGAAACCGGTCCCAGGATGCTTGTTTCCGGTCCAGGGAAGACATGGCTTGGCAGTTCGGGCTAGACTGTTCCCATGAGGCACATGGTCAGACTGATTTGCATATGGCCATGTCTGAACTGGGGTGGTGGAGTGAGCTAAAGAATGATGATGGATTAAACCCAGATCAGTTGACTGGGGGTGAGTGTTTGATTTGCTCAAACGCTTCATCCATCATCCCCTTTGGTATCACTTTGTTCGCCCTAAGTTGGCAGGGTATGCCCAGACATGGGTCCCTTGCTCACTTTGCGAATGTATTCGAGATAGCCTGGCTGATGATGGTTATGAACCCGAAACCGGTCCCAGGATGCTTGTTTCCGGTCCAGGGAAGACATGGCTTGGCAGTTCGGGCTGGACTGTTCCCATGAGGCACAGGGTCAGACTGATTTGCATATGGCCATGTCTGAACGGGGGTGGTAGAGTGAGCCAAAGAATGATGATGGATTAAACCCGGATCAGTTGACTGGGGGTGAGTGTGTGATTTGCTCAAACGCTTCGTCCATCATCCCCTTTGGTATCGCTTTGTTTGCCCTAAGTTGGCAGGGTATGCCCAGACATGGGTTCCTTGCTCACTTTGCCACTGGATTCAATATAGCCAGGCTGATGAGGATTATGAAACCAAAACCGGTCCCAGGATGCTTGTTTCCGGTCCAGGGAAGACATGGCTTGGCAATTCGGGCTAAACTTTTCACATGAGGAACAGGGTCAGACTGATTTGCATATGGCCATATCTGAACTGGGGTGGTGGAGTGAGCTAAAGAATGATGATGGATTAAACCCAGATCAGTTGACTGGGGGTGAGTTTTTGATTTGCTCAAACGTTTCGTCCATCATCCCCTTTGGTATCGCTTTGTTCGCCCTAAGTTGGCAGGGTATGAGTAGACGTGGGTCCCTTGCTCACTTTGCCACTGGATTCGAGATAGCATGGCTGATGAGGGTTATGAACCCGAAACAGGTCCCAGGATGCTTGTTTCTGGTCCAGGGAAGACATGGCTTGGCAGTTCGGTCTGGACTGTTCCCACGAGGCACAGGGTCAGACTGATTTGCATATGGCCATGTCTGAACTGGGGTGGTGGAGTGACCTAAAGAATGATGATGGATTAAACCCAGATTAGTTGACTGGGGGTGAGTGTTTGATTTGCTCCAATGCTTCATCCATCATCCCCTTTGGTATCGCTTTGTTCGCCCTAAGTTGGCAGGGTATGCCCAGACGTGGGTCCCTTGCTCACTTTGCCACTGGATTCGAGATAGCATGGCTGATGAGGGTTATGAACCCGAAACTGGTCTCAGGATGCTGGTTTCCGGTCCAGGAAAGACATGGCTTGGCAGTTCGGGCTGGACTGTTCCCATGAGGCACAGGGTCAGACTGATTTGCATATGGCCATGTCTGAAGTGGGGTGGTGGAGTGAGCTAAAGAAAGATGATGGATTAAACCCAGATCAGTTGACTGGGGATGAGTGTTTGATTTGCTCAAACGCTTCGTCCATCATCCCCTTTGGTATCGCTTTGTTCTCCCCAAGTTGGCAGGGTATGCCCAGACGTGGGTCTCTTGCTCACTTTGCCACTGGATTCAAGATAGCCTGGCTGATGAGTGTTATGAACCTGAAACCGGTCCCAGGATGCTTGTTTCTGGTTCAGGGAAGACATGGCTTGGCAGTTCGGACTGGACTGTTCCCATGAGGCACAGGGTTAGACTGATTTGCATATGGCCATGTCTGAACAGGGGTGGTGGAGTGAGCTAAAGAATGATGATGGATTAAACCCAGATCAGTTGACTGGGGGTGAGTGTTTGATTTGCTCAAACGCTTCGTCCATCATCCCCTTTGGTGTCGTTTTGTTCGCCCTTAGTTGGCAGGGTATGCCCAGACGTGGGTCCCTTGCTCACTTTGCCACTGGATTCATTATAGCCAGGCTGATGAGGGTTATGAAATCAAAACCGGTCCCAGGAGGCTTGTTTCCGGTCCAGGGAAGACATGGCTTGGCAATTCGGGCTAAACTTTTCACATGAGGAACAGGGTCAGACTGATTTGCATATGGCCATGTCTGAACTGGGGTGGTGGAGTGAGCTAAATAATGATGATAGATTAAACCCAGATCAGTTGACTGGGGGTGAGTGTTTGATTTGCTCAAACGTTTCATCCATCATCCCCTTTGGTATCGCTTTGTTCGCCCTAAGTTGGCAGGGTATGAGTAGACGTGGGTCCCTTGCTCACTTTGCCACTGGATTCGAGATAGCCTGGGTGATGAGGGTTATGAACCTGAAACCGGTCCCAGGATGCTTGTTTCCGGCCCAGGGAAGACATGGCTTGGCAGTCCAGGCTAGACTGTTCCCATGAGGCACATGGTCAGACTGATTTGCATATGGCCATTTCTGAACTGGGGTGGTGGAGAGAGCTAAAGAATGATGATGGATTAAACCGAGATTAGTTGACTGGGGGCGAGTGTTTGATTTGCTCACACGCTTCGTCCATCCCCTTTGGTATCGCTTTGTTCGCCCTAAGTTGGCAGGGTATGAGTAGACGTGGGTCCCTTGCTCATTTTGCCACTGGATTCGAGATAGCATGGCTGATGAGGGTTATGAACCCGAAACCGGTCCCAAGATGCTTGTTTCCTGTCCAGGGAAGACATGGCTTGGCAGTTCGGGCTGGACTGTTCCCATGAGGCACAGGGTCAGACTGATTTGCATATGGCCATGTCTGAACAGGGGTGGTGGAGTGAGCTAAAGAATGATGATGGATTAAACCCAGATCAGTTGACTGGGGGTGAGTGTTTGATTTGCTCAAACGCTTCGTCCATCATCCCCTTTGGTATCGTTTTGTTCGCCCTTAGTTGGCAGGGTATGCCCAGACGTGGGTCCCTTGCTCACTTTGCCACTGGATTTAATATAGCCAGGCTGATGAGGGTTATGAAACCAAAACCGGTCCCAGGATGCTTGTTTCCGGTCCAGGGAAGACATGGCTTGGCAATTCGGGCTAAACTTTTCACATGAGGAACAGGGTCAGACTGATTTGCATATGGCCATGTCTGAACTGGGGTGGTGAAGTGAGCTAAAGAATGATGATGGATTAAACCCAGATCAGTTGACTGGGGGTGAGTGTTTGATTTGCTCAAATGTTTCGTCCATCATCCCCTTTGGTATCGCTTTGTTCGCCCTAAATTGGCAGGGTATGAGTAGACGTGGGTCCCTTGCTCACTTTACCACTGGATTCGAGATAGCCAGGCTGATGAGGATTATGAAACCAAAACCGATCCCAGGATGCTTGTTTCCGGTCCAGGGAAGACATGGCTTGGCAGTTCGGTCTGGACTGATCCCATGAGGCACAGGGTCAGACTGATTTGCATATGGCCATGTCTGAACTGGGGTGGTGGAGTGACCTAAAGAATGATGATGGATTAAACCCAGATTAGTTGACTGGGGGTGAGTGTTTGATTTGCTCAAACGCTTCATCCATCATCCCCTTTGGTATCGCTTTGTTCGCCCTTAGTTGGCAGGGTATGCCCAGACGTGGGTCCCTTGCTCACTTTGCCACTGGATTTAATATAGCCAGGCTGATGAGGGTTATGAACCCGAAACTGGTCCCAGGATGCTTGTTTCCGGTCCAGGAAAGACATGGCTTGGCAGTTCGGGCTAAACTTTTCACATGAGGAAAAGGGTCAGACTGATTTGCATATGGCCATGTCTGAACTGGGGTGGTGGAGTGAGCTAAAGAATGATGATGGATTAAACCCAGATCAGTTGACTGGGGGTGAGTGAGTGATTTGCTCAAACGTTTCGTCCATCATCCCCTTTGGTATCACTTTGTTCGCCCTAAGTTGGCAGGGTAGGAGTAGACGTGGGTCCCTTGCTCACTTTGCCACTGGATTCGAGATAGCCTGGGTGATGAGGGTTATGAACACGAAACTGGTCCCAGGATGCTTGTTTCCGGTCCAGGAAAGACATGGCTTGGCATTTCTGTCTGGACTGTTCCCATGAGGCACAGGGTCAGACTGATTTGCATGTCTGAACTGGGGTGGTGGAGTGACCTAAAGAAAGATGATGGATTAAATCCAGATTAGTTGACTGGGGGTGAGTGTTTGATTTGCTCAAACGCTTCGTCCATCATCCCCTTTGGTATAGCTTTGTTTGCCCTAAGTTGGCAGGGTATGCCCAGATGTGGGTCCATTGCTCACTTTGCCACTGGATTCAAGATAGCCTGGCTGATGAGGGTTATGAACCTGAAACCGGTCCCAGGATGCTTGTTTCTGGTCCAGGGAAGACATGGCTTGGCAGTTCGGGCTAGACTGTTCCCATGAGGCACATGGTCAGACTGATTTGCATATGGCCATGTCTGAACTGGGGTGGTGGAGTGAGCTAAAGAATGATGATGGATTAAACCCAGATCAGTTGACTGGGGGTGAGTGTTTGATTTGCTCAAACGCTTCATCCATCATCCCCTTTGGTATCACTTTGTTCGCCCTAAGTTGGCAGGGTATGCCCAGACATGGGTCCCTTGCTCACTTTGCGAATGTATTCGAGATAGCCTGGCTGATGATGGTTATGAACCCGAAACCGGTCCCAGGATGCTTGTTTCCGGTCCAGGGAAGACATGGCTTGGCAGTTCGGGCTGGACTGTTCCCATGAGGCACAGGGTCAGACTGATTTGCATATGGCCATGTCTGAACGGGGGTGGTAGAGTGAGCCAAAGAATGATGATGGATTAAACCCGGATCAGTTGACTGGGGGTGAGTGTTTGATTTGCTCAAACGCTTCGTCCATCATCCCCTTTGGTATTGCTTTGTTTGCCCTAAGTTGGCAGGGTATGCCCAGACATGGGTTCCTTGCTCACTTTGCCACTGGATTCAATATAGCCAGGCTGATGAGGATTATGAAACCAAAACCGGTCCCAGGATGCTTGTTTCCGGTCCAGGGAAGACATGGCTTGGCAATTCGGGCTAAACTTTTCACATGAGGAACAGGGTCAGACTGATTTGCATATGGCCATATCTGAACTGGGGTGGTGGAGTGAGCTAAAGAATGATGATGGATTAAACCCAGATCAGTTGACTGGGGGTGAGTTTTTGATTTGCTCAAACGTTTCGTCCATCATCCCCTTTGGTATCGCTTTGTTCACCCTAAGTTGGCAGGGTATGAGTAGACGTGGGTCCCTTGCTCACTTTGCCACTGGATTCGAGATAGCATGGCTGATGAGGGTTATGAACCCGAAACAGGTCCCAGGATGCTTGTTTCCGGTCCAGGGAAGACATGGCTTGGCAGTTCGGTCTGGACTGTTCCCACGAGGCACAGGGTCAGACTGATTTGCATATGGCCATGTCTGAACTGGGGTGGTGGAGTGACCTAAAGAATGATGATGGATTAAACCCAGATTAGTTGACTGGGGGTGAGTGTTTGATTTGCTCCAACGCTTCATCCATCATCCCCTTTGGTATCGCTTTGTTCGCCCTAAGTTGGCAGGGTATGCCCAGACGTGGGTCCCTTGCTCACTTTGCCACTGGATTCGAGATAGCATGGCTGATGAGGGTTATGAACCCGAAACTGGTCCCAGGATGCTGGTTTCCGGTCCAGGAAAGACATGGCTTGGCAGTTCGGGCTGGACTGTTCCCATGAGGCACAGGGTCAGACTGATTTGCATATGGCCATGTCTGAAGTGGGGTGGTGGAGTGAGCTAAAGAAAGATGATGGATTAAACCCAGATCAGTTGACTGGGGATGAGTGTTTGATTTGCTCAAACGCTTCGTCCATCATCCCCTTTGGTATCGCTTTGTTCTCCCCAAGTTGGCAGGGTATGCCCAGATGTGGGTCTCTAGCTCACTTTGCCACTGGATTCAAGATAGCCTGGCTGATGAGTGTTATGAACCTGAAACTGGTCCCAGGATGCTTGTTTCTGGTTCAGGGAAGACATGGCTTGGCAGTTCGGGCTGGACTGTTCCCATGAGGCACAGGGTTAGACTGATTTGCATATGGCCATGTCTGAACAGGGGTGGTGGAGTGAGCTAAAGAATGATGATGGATTAAACCCAGATCAGTTGACTGGGGGTGAGTGTTTGATTTGCTCAAACGCTTCGTCCATCATCCCCTTTGGTATCGTTTTGTTCGCCCTTAGTTGGCAGGGTATGCCCAGACGTGGGTCCCTTGCTCACTTTGCCACTGGATTCATTATAGCCAGGCTGATGAGGGTTATGAAATCAAAACCGGTCCCAGGAGGCTTGTTTCCGGTCCAGGGAAGACATGGCTTGGCAATTCGGGCTAAACTTTTCACATGAGGAACAGGGTCAGACTGATTTGCATATGGCCATGTCTGAACTGGGGTGGTGGAGTGAGCTAAAGAATGATGATGGATTAAACCCAGATCAGTTGACTGGGGGTGAGTGTTTGATTTGCTCAAACGTTTCGTCCATCATCCCCTTTGGTATCGCTTTGTTCGCCCTAAGTTGGCAGGGTATGAGTAGACGTGGGTCCCTTGCTCACTTTGCCATTGGGTTCGAGATAGCCTGGGTGATGAGGGTTATGAACCTGAAACCGGTCCCAGGATGCTTGTTTCCGGTCCAGGGAAGACATGGCTTGGCAGTCCGGGCTAGACTGTTCCCATGAGGCACATGGTCAGACTGATTTACATATGGCCATTTCTGAACTGGGGTGGTGGAGAGAGCTAAAGAATGATGATGGATTAAACCGAGATTAGTTGACTGGGGGCGAGTGTTTGATTTGCTCACACGCTTCGTCCATCCCCTTTGGTATCGCTTTGTTCGCCCTAAGTTGGCAGGGTATGAGTAGATGTGGGTCCCTTGCTCATTTTGCCACTGGATTCGAGATAGCCTGGCTGATGAGGGTTATGAAACCAAAACCGGACCCAGGATGCTTGTTTCCGGTCCAGGGAAGACATGGCTTGGCAGTTCGGGCTGAACTGTTCCCATGAGGCACAGGGTCAGACTGATTTGCATATGGCCATGTCTGAACTGGGGTGGTGCAGTGAGCTAAAGAATGATGATGGATTAAATCCAGATCAATTGACTGGGGGTGAGTGTTTGATTTGCTCAAACGCTTCGTCCATCATCCCCTTTGGTATCGCTTTGTTTGCCCTAAGTTGGCAGGGTATGCCCAGATGTGGGTCCCTTGCTCACTTTGCGACTGTATTCGAGATAGCCTGGCTGATGATGGTTATGAACCCGAAACCGGTCCCAGGATGCTTGTTTCCGGTCCAGGGAAGACATGGCTTGGCAGTTCGGGCTGGACTGTTCCCATGAGGCACAGGGTCAGACTGATTTGCATATAGCCATGTCTGAACGGGGGTGGTGGAGTGAGCCAAAGAATGATGATGGATTAAACCCGGATCAGTTGACTGGGGGTGAGTGTTTGATTTGCTCAAACGCTTCGTCCATCATCCCCTTTGGTATCGCTTTGTTTGCCCTAAGTTGGCAGGGTATGCCCAGACATGGGTTCCTTACTCACTTTGCCACTGGATTTGAGATAGCCAGGCTGATGAGGATTATGAAACCAAAACCGATCCCAGGATGCTTGTTTCTGGTTCAGGGAAGACATGGCTTGGCAGTTCGGGCTGGACTGTTCCCATGAGGCACAGGGTCAGACTGATTTGCATATGGCCATGTCTGAACAGGGGTGGTGGAGTGACCTAAAGAATGATGATGGATTAAACCCAGATTAGTTGACTGGGGGTGAGTGTTTGATTTGCTCAAACGCTTCATCCATCATCCCCTTTGGTATCGCTTTGTTCGCCCTAAATTGGCAGGGTATGCCCAGACGTGGGTCCCTTGATCACTTTGCCACTGGATTCGAGATAGCATGGCTGATGAGGGTTTTGAACCCGAAACTGGTCCCAGGATGCTTGTTTCCGGTCCAGGAAAGACATGGCTTGGCAGTTCGGGTTAAAATTTTCACATGAGGAAAAGGGTCAGACTGATTTGCATATGGCCATGTCTGAACTGGGGTGGTGGAGTGAGCTAAAGAATGATGATGGATTAAACCGAGATTAGTTGACTGGGGGCGAGTGTTTGATTTGCTCAAACGCTTCATCCATCATCCCCTCTGGTATCGCTTTGTTCGCACTAAGTTGGCAGGGTATGAGTAGACGTGGGTCCCTTGCTCACTTTGCCACTGGATTCGAGATAGCATGGCTGATGAGGGTTATGAACACGAAACCGGTCCCAGGATGCTTGTTTCCGGTCCAGGAAAGACATGGCTTGGCAGTTCGGGCTGGACTGTTCCCATGAGGCACAGGGACAGACTGATTTGCATATGGCCATGTCTGAAGTGGGGTGGTGGAGTGAGCTAAAGAAAGATGATGGATTAAACCCAGATCAGTTGACTGGGGGTGAGTGTTTGATTTGCTCAAACGCTTCGTCCATCATCCCCTTTAGTATCGCTTTGTTCTCCCCAAGTTGGCAGGGTATGCCCAGACGTGGGTCTCTTGCTCACTTTGCCACTGGATTCAAGATAGCGTGGCTGATGAGGGTTATGAACCTGAAACGAGTCCCAGGATGCTTGTTTCTGGTTCAGGGAAGACATGGCTTGGCAGTTCGGGCTGGACTGTTCCCATGAGGCACAGAGTCAGACTGATTTGCATATGGCCATGTCTGAACTGGGGTGGTGGAGTGAGCTAAAGAATGATGATGGATTAAACCCAGATCAGTTGACTGGGGGTGAGTGTTTGATTTGCTCAAACGCTTCGTCCATCATCCCCTTTGGTATCGCTTTGTTCGCCCTAAGTTGGCAGGGTATGCCCAGACATGGGTCCCTTGCTCACTTTGCCACTGGATTCAATATAGCCTGGCTGATGAGGGTTATGAAACCAAAACCGGACCCAGGATGCTTGTTTCCGGTCCAGGGAAGACATGGCTTGGCAGTTCGGGCTGAACTGTTCCCACGAGGCACAGGGTCAGACTGATTTGCATATGGCCATGTCTGAACTGGGGTGGTGCAGTGAGCTAAAGAATGATGATGGATTAAATCCAGATCAATTGACTGGGGGTGAGTGTTTGATTTGCTCAAACGCTTCGTCCATCATCCCCTTTGGTATCGCTTTGTTTGCCCTAAGTTGGCAGGGTATGCCCAGACGTGGGTCCTTTGCTCACTTTGCGACTGTATTCGAGATAGCCTGGCTGATGATGGTTATGAACCCGAAACCGGTCCCAGGATGCTTGTTTCCGGTCCAGGGAAGACATGGCTTGGCAGTTCGGGCTGGACTGTTACCATGAGGCACAGGGTCAGACTGATTTGCATATGGCCATGTCTGAACGGGGGTGGTGGAGTGAGCCAAAGAATGATGATGGATTAAACCCGGATCAGTTGACTGGGGGTGAGTGTTTGATTTGCTCAAACGCTTCATCCATCATCCCCTTTGGTATCGCTTTGTTTGCCCTAAGTTGGCAGGGTATGCCCAGACGTTGGTCCCTTGCTCACTTTGCCACTGGATTCGAGATAGCATGGCTGATGAAGGTTATGAACCCGAAACTGGTCCCAGGATGCTTGTTTCCGGTCCAGAAAAGACATGGCTTGGCAGTTCGGGCTGGACTGTTCCCATGAGGCACAGGGTCAGACTGATTTGCATATGGCCATGTCTGAAGTGGGGTGGTGGAGTGAGCTAAAGAAAGATGATGGATTAAACCCAGATCAGTTGACTGGGGGTGAGTGTTTGATTTGCTCAAACGCTTCGTTCATCATCCCCTTTGGTATCGCTTTGTTCTCCCCAAGTTGGCAGGGTATGCCCAGACGTGGGTCTCTTGCTCACTTTGCCACTGGATTCAAGATAGCCTGGCTGATGAGGGTTATGAACCTGAAACGAGTCCCAGGATGCTTGTTTCTGGTTCAGGGAAGACATGGCTTGGCAGTTCAGGCTGGACTGTTCCCATGAGGCACAGGGTCAGACTGATTTGCATATGGCCATGTCTGAACAGGGGTGGTGGAATGAGCTAAAGAATGATGATGGATTAAACCCAGATCAGTTGACTGGGGGTGAGTGTTTGATTTGCTCAAACGCTTCGTCCATCATCCCCTTTGGTATCGTTTTGTTCGCCCTTAGTTGGCAGGGTATGCCCAGACGTGGGTCCCTTGCTCACTTTGCCACTGGATTTAATATAGCCAGGCTGATGAGGGTTATGAAACCAAAACCGGTCCCAGGATGCTTGTTTCTGGTCCAGGGAAGACATGGCTTGGCAATTCGGGCTAAACTTTTCACATGAGGAACAGGGTCAGACTGATTTGCATATGGCCATGTCTGAACTGGGGTGGTGGAGTGAGCTAAAGAATGATGATGGATTAAACCCAGATCAGTTGACTGGGGGTGAGTGTTTGATTTGCTCAAACGTTTCGTCCATCATCCCCTTTGGTATCGCTTTGTTCGCCCTAAATTGGCAGGGTATGAGTAGACGTGGGTCCCTTGCTCACTTTACCACTGGATTCGAGATAGCCAGGCTGATGAGGATTATGAAACCAAAACCGATCCCAGGATGCTTGTTTCCGGTCCAGGGAAGACATGGCTTGGCAGTTCGGTCTGGACTGATCCCATGAGGCACAGGGTCAGACTGATTTGCATATGGCCATGTCTGAACTGGGGTGGTGGAGTGACCTAAAGAATGATGATGGATTAAACCCAGATTAGTTGACTGGGGGTGAGTGTTTGATTTGCTCAAACGCTTCATCCATCATCCCCTTTGGTATCGCTTTGTTCGCCCTAAGTTGGCAGGGTATGCCCAGACGTGGGTCCCTTGCTCACTTTGCCACTGGATTCGAGATAGCATGGCTGATGAGGGTTATGAACCCGAAACTGGTCCCAGGATGCTTGTTTCCGGTCCAGGAAAGACATGGCTTGGCAGTTCGGGCTAAACTTTTCACATGAGGAAAAGGGTCAGACTGATTTGCATATGGCCATGTCTGAACTGGGGTGGTGGAGTGAGCTAAAGAATGATGATGGATTAAACCCAGATCAGTTGACTGGGGGTGAGTGAGTGATTTGCTCAAACGTTTCGTCCATCATCCCCTTTGGTATCACTTTGTTCGCCCTAAGTTGGCAGGGTATGAGTAGACGTGGGTCCCTTGCTCACTTTGCCACTGGATTCGAGATAGCCTGGGTGATGAGGGTTATGAACACGAAACTGGTCCCAGGATGCTTGTTTCCGGTCCAGGAAAGACATGGCTTGGCATTTCTGTCTGGACTGTTCCCATGAGGCACAGGGTCAGACTGATTTGCATGTCTGAACTGGGGTGGTGGAGTGACCTAAAGAAAGATGATGGATTAAATCCAGATTAGTTGACTGGGGGTGAGTGTTTGATTTGCTCAAACGCTTCGTCCATCATCCCCTTTGGTATAGCTTTGTTCACCCTAAGTTGGCAGGGTATGCCCAGATGTGGGTCCGTTGCTCACTTTGCCACTGGATTCAAGATAGCCTGGCTGATGAGGATTATGAACCTGAAACCGGTCCCAGGATGCTTGTTTCTGGTCCAGGGAAGACATGGCTTGGCAGTTCGGGCTAGACTGTTCCCATGAGGCACATGGTCAGACTGATTTGCATATGGCCATGTCTGAACTGGGGTGGTGGAGTGAGCTAAAGAATGATGATGGATTAAACCCAGATCAGTTGACAGCGGGTGAGTGTTTGATTTGCTCAAACGCTTCATCCATCATCCCCTTTGGTATCACTTTGTTCGCCCTAAGTT
This sequence comes from Triturus cristatus, assembly GCF_964204655.1. NCBI lineage: Eukaryota > Metazoa > Chordata > Amphibia > Caudata > Salamandridae > Triturus > Triturus cristatus. The sequence continues at coordinate 184,575 of NW_028187932.1, read as the reverse complement.
GGCAGGGTATGCCCAGACATGGGTCCCTTGCTCACTTTGCGAATGTATTCGAAATAGCCTGGCTGATGATGGTTATGAACCCGAAACCGGTCCCAGGATGCTTGTTTCCGGTCCAGGGAAGACATGGCTTGGCAGTTCGGGCTGGACTGTTCCCATGAGGCACAGGGTCAGACTGATTTGCATATGGCCATGTCTGAACGGGGGTGGTAGAGTGAGCCAAAGAATGATGATGGATTAAACCCGGATCAGTTGACTGGGGGTGAGTGTTTGATTTGCTCAAACGCTTCGTCCATCATCCCCTTTGGTATCGCTTTGTTTGCCCTAAGTTGGCAGGGTATGCCCAGACATGGGTTCCTTGCTCACTTTGCCGCTGGATTCAATATAGCCAGGCTGATGAGGATTATGAAACCAAAACCGGTCCCAGGATGCTTGTTTCCGGTCCAGGGAAGACATGGCTTGGCAATTCGGGCTAAACTTTTCACATGAGGAACAGGGTCAGACTGATTTGCATAAGGCCATATCTGAACTGGGGTGGTGGAGTGAGCTAAAGAATGATGATGGATTAAACCCAGATCAGTTGACTGGGGGTGAGTTTTTGATTTGCTCAAACGTTTCGTCCATCATCCCCTTTGGTATCGCTTTGTTCGCCCTAAGTTGGCAGGGTATGAGTAGACGTGGGTCCCTTGCTCACTTTGCCACTGGATTCGAGATAGCATGGCTGATGAGGGTTATGAACCCGAAACAGGTCCCAGGATGCTTGTTTCCGGTCCAGGGAAGACATGGCTTGGCAGTTCGGTCTGGACTGTTCCCACGAGGCACAGGGTCAGACTGATTTGCATATGGCCATGTCTGAACTGGGGTGGTGGAGTGACCTAAAGAATGATGATGGATTAAACCCAGACTAGTTGACTGGGGGTGAGTGTTTGATTTGCTCCAACGCTTCATCCATCATCCCCTTTGGTATCGCTTTGTTCGCCCTAAGTTGGCAGGGTATGCCCAGACGTGGGTCCCTTGCTCACTTTGCCACTGGATTCGAGATAGCATGGCTGATGAGGGTTATGAACCCGAAACTGGTCCCAGGATGCTGGTTTCCGGTCCAGGAAAGACATGGCTTGGCAGTTCGGGCTGGACTGTTCCCATGAGGCACAGGGTCAGACTGATTTGCATATGGCCATGTCTGAAGTGGGGTGGTGGAGTGAGCTAAAGAAAGATGATGGATTAAACCCAGATCAGTTGACTGGGGATGAGTGTTTGATTTGCTCAAACGCTTCGTTCATCATCCCCTTTGGTATCGCTTTGTTCTCCCCAAGTTGGCAGGGTATGCCCAGACGTGGGTCTCTTGCTCACTTTGCCACTGGATTCAAGATAGCCTGGCTGATGAGGGTTATGAACCTGAAACGAGTCCCAGGATGCTTGTTTCTGGTTCAGGGAAGACATGGCTTGGCAGTTCGGGCTGGACTGTTCCCATGAGGCACACAGTCAGACTGATTTGCATATGGCCATGTCTGAACAGGGGTGGTGGAATGAGCTAAAGAATGATGATGGATTAAACCCAGATCAGTTGACTGGGGGTGAGTGTTTGATTTGCTCAAACGCTTCGTCCATCATCCCCTTTGGTATCGCTTTGTTCGCCCTAAGTTGGCAGGGTATGCCCAGACATGGGTCCCTTGCTCACTTTGCCACTGGATTCAATATAGCCTGGCTGATGAGGGTTATGAAACCAAAACCGGTCCCAGGATGCTTGTTTCTGGTCCAGGGAAGACATGGCTTGGCAATTCGGGCTAAACTTTTCACATGAGGAACAGGGTCAGACTGATTTGCATATGGCCATGTCTGAACTGGGGTGGTGGAGTGAGCTAAAGAATGATGATGGATTAAACCCAGATCAGTTGACTGGGGGTGAGTGTTTGATTTGCTCAAACGTTTCGTCCATCATCCCCTTTGGTATCGCTTTGTTCGCCCTAAATTGGCAGGGTATGAGTAGACGTGGGTCCCTTGCTCACTTTACCACTGGATTCGAGATAGCCAGGCTGATGAGGATTATGAAACCAAAACCGATCCCAGGATGCTTGTTTCCGGTCCAGGGAAGACATGGCTTGGCAGTTCGGTCTGGACTGATCCCATGAGGCACAGGGTCAGACTGATTTGCATATGGCCATGTCTGAACTGGGGTGGTGGAGTGACCTAAAGAATGATGATGGATTAAACCCAGATTAGTTGACTGGGGGTGAGTGAGTGATTTGCTCAAACGTTTCGTCCATCATCCCCTTTGGTATCACTTTGTTCGCCCTAAGTTGGCAGGGTATGAGTAGACGTGGGTCCCTTGCTCACTTTGCCACTGGATTCGAGATAGCCTGGGTGATGAGGGTTATGAACACGAAACTGGTCCCAGGATGCTTGTTTCCGGTCCAGGAAAGACATGGCTTGGCATTTCTGTCTGGACTGTTCCCATGAGGCACAGGGTCAGACTGATTTGCATGTCTGAACTGGGGTGGTGGAGTGACCTAAAGAAAGATGATGGATTAAATCCAGATTAGTTGACTGGGGGCGAGTGTTTGATTTGCTCAAACGCTTCGTCCATCCCCTTTGGTATCGCTTTGTTCGCCCTAAGTTGGCAGGGTATGCCCATACATGGGTCCCTTGCTCACTTTGCCACTGGATTCAATTTAGCCTGGCTGATGAGGGTTATGAAACCAAAACCGGACCCAGGATGCTTGTTTCCGGTCCAGGGAAGACATGGCTTGGCAGTTCGGGCTGGACTGTTCCCATGAGGCACAGGGTCAGACTGATTTGCATATGGCCATGTCTGAACGGGGGTGGTAGAGTGAGCCAAAGAATGATGATGGATTAAACCCGGATCAGTTGACTGGGGGTGAGTGTTTGATTTGCTCAAACGCTTCGTCCATCATCCCCTTTGGTATCGCTTTGTTTGCCCTAAGTTGGCAGGGTATGCCCAGACATGGGTTCCTTGCTCACTTTGCCGCTGGATTCAATATAGCCAGGCTGATGAGGATTATGAAACCAAAACCGGTCCCAGGATGCTTGTTTCCGGTCCAGGGAAGACATGGCTTGGCAATTCGGGCTAAACTTTTCACATGAGGAACAGGGTCAGACTGATTTGCATAAGGCCATATCTGAACTGGGGTGGTGGAGTGAGCTAAAGAATGATGATGGATTAAACCCAGATCAGTTGACTGGGGGTGAGTTTTTGATTTGCTCAAACGTTTCGTCCATCATCCCCTTTGGTATCGCTTTGTTCGCCCTAAGTTGGCAGGGTATGAGTAGACGTGGGTCCCTTGCTCACTTTGCCACTGGATTCGAGATAGCATGGCTGATGAGGGTTATGAACCCGAAACAGGTCCCAGGATGCTTGTTTCCGGTCCAGGGAAGACATGGCTTGGCAGTTCGGTCTGGACTGTTCCCACGAGGCACAGGGTCAGACTGATTTGCATATGGCCATGTCTGAACTGGGGTGGTGGAGTGACCTAAAGAATGATGATGGATTAAACCCAGATTAGTTGACTGGGGGTGAGTGTTTGATTTGCTCCAACGCTTCATCCATCATCCCCTTTGGTATCGCTTTGTTCGCCCTAAGTTGGCAGGGTATGCCCAGACGTGGGTCCCTTGCTCACTTTGCCACTGGATTCGAGATAGCATGGCTGATGAGGGTTATGAACCCGAAACTGGTCCCAGGATGCTGGTTTCCGGTCCAGGAAAGACATGGCTTGGCAGTTCGGGCTGGACTGTTCCCATGAGGCACAGGGTCAGACTGATTTGCATATGGCCATGTCTGAAGTGGGGTGGTGGAGTGAGCTAAAGAAAGATGATGGATTAAACCCAGATCAGTTGACTGGGGATGAGTGTTTGATTTGCTCAAACGCTTCGTTCATCATCCCCTTTGGTATCGCTTTGTTCTCCCCAAGTTGGCAGGGTATGCCCAGACGTGGGTCTCTTGCTCACTTTGCCACTGGATTCAAGATAGCCTGGCTGATGAGGGTTATGAACCTGAAACGAGTCCCAGGATGCTTGTTTCTGGTTCAGGGAAGACATGGCTTGGCAGTTCGGGCTGGACTGTTCCCATGAGGCACACAGTCAGACTGATTTGCATATGGCCATGTCTGAACTGGGGTGGTGGAGTGAGCTAAAGAATGATGATGGATTAAACCCAGATCAGTTGACTGGGGGTGAGTGTTTGATTTGCTCAAACGCTTCGTCCATCATCCCCTTTGGTATCGCTTTGTTCGCCCTAAGTTGGCAGGGTATGCCCAGACATGGGTCCCTTGCTCACTTTGCCACTGGATTCAATATAGCCTGGCTGATGAGGGTTATGAAACCAAAACCGGGCCAAGGATGCTTGTTTCCGGTCCAGGGAAGACATGGCTTGGCAATTCGGGCTAAACTTTTCACATGAGGAACAGGGTCAGACTGATTTGCATATGGCCATGTCTGAACTGGGGTGGTGGAGTGAGCTAAAGAATGATGATGGATTAAACCCAGATCAGTTGACTGGGGGTGAGTGTTTGATTTGCTCAAACGTTTCGTCCATCATCCCCTTTGGTATCGCTTTGTTCGCCCTAAGTTGGCAGGGTATGAGTAGACGTGGGTCCCTTGCTCACTTTACCACTGGATTCGAGATAGCCTGTGTGATGAGGGATATGAACCTGAAACCGGTCCCAGGATGCTTGTTTCCGGTCCAGGGAAGACATGGCTTGGCAGTTCGGGCTAGACTGTTCCCATGAGGCACATGGTCAGACTGATTTGCATATGGCCATTTCTGAACTGGGGTGGTGGAGAGAGCTAAAGAATGATGATGGATTAAACCGAGATTAGTTGACTGGGGGCGAGTGTTTGATTTGCTCAAACGCTTCGTCCATCCCCTTTGGTATCGCTTTGTTCGCCCTAAGTTGGCAGGGTATGCCCAGACATGGGTCCCTTGCTCACTTTGCCACTGGATTCAATATAGCCTGGCTGATGAGGGTTATGAAACCAAAACCGGACCCAGGATGCTTGTTTCCGGTCCAGGGAAGACATGGCTTGGCAGTTCGGGCTGAACTGTTCCCATGAGGCACAGGGTCAGAATGATTTGCATATGGCCATGTCTGAACTGGGGTGGTGCAGTGAGCTAAAGAATGATGATGGATTAAATCCAGATCAATTGACTGGGGGTGAGTGTTTGATTTGCTCAAACGCTTCGTCCATCATCCCCTTTGGTATCGCTTTGTTTGCCCTAAGTTGGCAGGGTATGCCCAGACGTGGGTCCCTTGCTCACTTTGCGACTGTATTCGAGATAGCCTGGCTGATGATGGTTATGAACCCGAAACCGGTCCCAGGATGCTTGTTTCCGGTCCAGGGAAGACATGGCTTGGCAGTTCGGGCTGGACTGTTCCCATGAGGCACAGGGTCAGACTGATTTGCATATGGCCATGTCTGAACGGGGGTGGTGGAGTGAGCCAAAGAATGATGATGGATTAAACCCGGATCAGTTGACTGGGGGTGAGTGTTTGATTTGCTCAAACGCTTCGTCCATCATCCCCTTTGGTATCGCTTTGTTTGCCCTAAGTTGGCAGGGTATGCCCAGACATGGGTTCCTTGCTCACTTTGCCACTGGATTTGAGATAGCCAGGCTGATGAGGATTATGAAACCAAAACCGATCCCAGGATGCTTGTTTCCGGTCCAGGGAAGACATGGCTTGGCAGTTCGGTCTGGACTCATCCCATGAGGCACAGGGTCAGACTGATTTGCATATGGCCATGTCTGAACTGGGGTGGTGGAGTGACCTAAAGAATGATGATGGATTAAACCCAGATTAGTTGACTGGGGGTGAGTGTTTGATTTGCTCAAACGCTTCATCCATCATCCCCTTTGGTATCGCTTTGTTCGCCCTAAATTGGCAGGGTATGCCCAGACGTGGGTCCCTTGATCACTTTGCCACTGGATTCGAGATAGCATGGCTGATGAGGGTTATGAACCCGAAACTGGTCCCAGGATGCTTGTTTCCGGTCCAGGAAAGACATGGCTTGGCAGTTCGGGCTAAACTTTTCACATGAGGAAAAGGGTCAGACTGATTTGCATATGGCCATGTCTGAACTGGGGTGGTGGAGTGAGCTAAAGAATGATGATGGATTAAACCGAGATTAGTTGACTGGGGGCGAGTGTTTGATTTGCTCAAACGCTTCATCCATCATCCCCTTTGGTATCGCTTTGTTCGCACTAAGTTGGCAGGGTATGAGTAGACGTGGGTCCCTTGCTCACTTTGCCACTGGATTCGAGATAGCATGGCTGATGAGGGTTATGAACCCGAAACCGGTCCCAGGATGCTTGTTTCCGGTCCAGGAAAGACATGGCTTGGCAGTTCGGGCTGGACTGTTCCCATGAGGCACAGGGACAGACTGATTTGCATATGGCCATGTCTGAAGTGGGGTGGTGGAGTGAGCTAAAGAAAGATGATGGATTAAACCCAGATCAGTTGACTGGGGGTGAGTGTTTGATTTGCTCAAACGCTTCGTCCATCATCCCCTTTAGTATCGCTTTGTTCTCCCCAAGTTGGCAGGGTATGCCCAGACGTGGGTCTCTTGCTCACTTTGCCACTGGATTCAAGATAGCATGGCTGATGAGGGTTATGAACCTGAAACGAGTCCCAGGATGCTTGTTTCTGGTTCAGGGAAGACATGGCTTGGCAGTTCGGGCTGGACTGTTCCCATGAGGCACAGAGTCAGACTGATTTGCAGATGGCCATGTCTGAACTGGGGTGGTGGAGTGAGCTAAAGAATGATGATGGATTAAACCCAGATCAGTTGACTGGGGGTGAGTGTTTGATTTGCTCAAACGCTTTGTCCATCATCCCCTTTGGTATCGCTTTGTTCGCCCTAAGTTGGCAGGGTATGCCCAGACATGGGTCCCTTGCTCACTTTGCCACTGGATTCAATATAGCCTGGCTGATGAGGGTTATGAAACCAAAACCGGACCCAGGATGCTTGTTTCCGGTCCAGGGAAGACATGGCTTGGCAGTTCGGGCTGAACTGTTCCCACGAGGCACAGGGTCAGACTGATTTGCATATGGCCATGTCTGAACTGGGGTGGTGCAGTGAGCTAAAGAATGATGATGGATTAAATCCAGATCAATTGACTGGGGGTGAGTGTTTGATTTGCTCAAACGCTTCGTCCATCATCCCCTTTGGTATCGCTTTGTTTGCCCTAAGTTGGCAGGGTATGCCCAGACATGGGTCCTTTGCTCACTTTGCGACTGTATTCGAGATAGCCTGGCTGATGATGGTTATGAACCCGAAACCGGTCCCAGGATGCTTGTTTCCAGTCCAGGGAAGACATGGCTTGGCAGTTCGGGCTGGACTGTTCCCATGAGGCACAGGGTCAGACTGATTTGCATATGGCCATGTCTGAACGGGGGTGGTGGAGTGAGCCAAAGAATGATGATGTATTAAACCCGGGTCAGTTGACTGGGGGTGAGTGTTTGATTTGCTCAAACGCTTCGTCCATCATCCCCTTTGGTATCGCTTTGTTTGCCCTAAGTTGGCAGGGTATGCCCAGACATGGGTTCCTTGCTCACTTGGCCACTGGATTTGAGATAGCCAGGCTGATGAGGATTATGAAACCAAAACTGGTCCCAGGATGCTTGTTTCCGGTCCAGGGAAGACATGGCTTGGCAGTTCGGTCTGGACTGATCCCATGAGGCACAGGGTCAGACTGATTTGAATATGGCCATGTCTGAACTGGGGTGGTGGAGTGACCTAAAGAATGATGATTGATTAAACCCAGATTAGTTGACTGGGGTGAGTGTTTGATTTGCTCAAACGCATCATCCATCATCCCCTTTGGTATCGCTTTGTTCGCCCTAAGTTGGCAGGGTATGCCCAGACGTGGGTCCCTTGCTCACTTTGCCACTGGATTCGAGATAGCATGGCTGATGAGGGTTATGAACCCGAAACTGGTCCCAGGATGCTTGTTTCCGGTCCAGGAAAGACATGGCTTGGCAGTTCGGGCTAAATTTTTCACATGAGGAAAAGGGTCAGACTGATTTGCATATGGCCATGTCTGAACTGGGGTGGTGGAGTGAGCTAAAGAATGAAGATGGATTAAACCCAGATTAGTTGACTGGGGTGAGTGTTTGATTTGCTCAAACGCTTCATTCATCATCCCCTTTGGTATCGCTTTGTTCGCCCTAAGTTGGCAGGGTATGCCCAGACGTGGGTCCCTTGCTCACTTTGCCACTGGATTCAAGATAGCATGGCTGATGAGGGTTATGAACCCGAAACTGGTCCCAGGATGCTTGTTTCCGGTCCAGGAAAGACATGGCTTGGCAGTTCGGGCTGGACTGTTCCCATGAGGCACAGGGTCAGACTGATTTGCATATGGCCATGTCTGAAGTGGGGTGGTGGAGTGAGCTAAAGAAAGATGATGGATTAAACCCAGATCAGTTGACTGGGGGTGAGTGTTTGATTTGCTCAAACGCTTCGTCCATCATCCCCTTTGGTATCGCTTTGTTCTCCCCAAGTTGGCAGGGTATGCCCAGACGTGGGTCTCTTGCTCACTTTGCCACTGGATTCAAGATAGCCTGGCTGATGAGTGTTATGAACCTGAAACCGGTCCCAGGATGCTTGTTTCTGGTTCAGGGAAGACATGGCTTGGCAGTTCCGGCTGGACTGTTCCCATGAGGCACAGGGTCAGACTCATTTGCATATGGCCATGTCTGAACAGGGGTGGTGGAGTGAGCTAAAGAATGATGAAGGATTAAACCCAGATCAGTTGACTGTGGGTGAGTGTTTGATTTGCTCAAACGCTTCGTCCATCATCCCCTTTGGTATCGTTTTGTTTGCCCTAAGTTGGCAGGGTATGAGTAGACGTGGGTCCCTTGCTCACTTTGCGACTGTATTCGAGATAGCCTGGCTGATGATGGTTATGAACCCGAAACCGGTCCCAGGATGCTTGTTTCCGGTCCAGGGAAGACATGGCTTGGCAGTTCGGGCTGAACTGTTCCCACGAGGCACAGGGTCAGACTGATTTGCATATGGCCATGTCTGAACTGGGGTGGTGCAGTGAGCTAAAGAATGATGATGGATTAAATCCAGATCAATTGACTGGGGGTGAGTGTTTGATTTGCTCAAACGCTTCGTCCATCATCCCCTTTGGTATCGCTTTGTTTGCCCTAAGTTGGCAGGGTATGCCCAGACATGGGTCCTTTGCTCACTTTGCGACTGTATTCGAGATAGCCTGGCTGATGATGGTTATGAACCCGAAACCGGTCCCAGGATGCTTGTTTCCAGTCCAGGGAAGACATGGCTTGGCAGTTCGGGCTGGACTGTTCCCATGAGGCACAGGGTCAGACTGATTTGCATATGGCCATGTCTGAACGGGGGTGGTGGAGTGAGCCAAAGAATGATGATGTATTAAACCCGGGTCAGTTGACTGGGGGTGAGTGTTTGATTTGCTCAAACGCTTCGTCCATCATCCCCTTTGGTATCGCTTTGTTTGCCCTAAGTTGGCAGGGTATGCCCAGACATGGGTTCCTTGCTCACTTGGCCACTGGATTTGAGATAGCCAGGCTGATGAGGATTATGAAACCAAAACTGGTCCCAGGATGCTTGTTTCCGGTCCAGGGAAGACATGGCTTGGCAGTTCGGTCTGGACTGATCCCATGAGGCACAGGGTCAGACTGATTTGAATATGGCCATGTCTGAACTGGGGTGGTGGAGTGACCTAAAGAATGATGATTGATTAAACCCAGATTAGTTGACTGGGGTGAGTGTTTGATTTGCTCAAACGCATCATCCATCATCCCCTTTGGTATCGCTTTGTTCGCCCTAAGTTGGCAGGGTATGCCCAGACGTGGGTCCCTTGCTCACTTTGCCACTGGATTCGAGATAGCATGGCTGATGAGGGTTATGAACCCGAAACTGGTCCCAGGATGCTTGTTTCCGGTCCAGGAAAGACATGGCTTGGCAGTTCGGTCTGGACTGATCCCATGAGGCACAGGGTCAGACTGATTTGCATATGGCCATGTCTGAAGTGGGGTGGTGGAGTGAGCTAAAGAAAGATGATGGATTAAACCCAGATCAGTTGACTGGGGGTGAGTGTTTGATTTGCTCAAACGCTTCGTCCATCATCCCCTTTGGTATCGCTTTGTTCTCCCCAAGTTGGCAGGGTATGCCCAGACGTGGGTCTCTTGCTCACTTTGCCACTGGATTCAAGATAGCCTTGCTGATGAGTGTTATGAACCTGAAACCGGTCCCAGGATGCTTGTTTCTGGTTCAGGGAAGACATGGCTTGGCAGTTCCGGCTGGACTGTTCCCATGAGGCACAGGGTCAGACTCATTTGCATATGGCCATGTCTGAACAGGGGTGGTGGAGTGAGCTAAAGAATGATGAAGGATTAAACCCAGATCAGTTGACTGTGGGTGAGTGTTTGATTTGCTCAAACGCTTCGTCCATCATCCCCTTTGGTATCGTTTTGTTTGCCCTAAGTTGGCAGGGTATGAGTAGACGTGGGTCCCTTGCTCACTTTGCGACTGTATTCGAGATAGCCTGGCTGATGATGGTTATGAACCCGAAACCGGTCCCAGGATGCTTGTTTCCGGTCCAGGGAAGACATGGCTTGGCAGTTCGGGCTGAACTGTTCCCACGAGGCACAGGGTCAGACTGATTTGCATATGGCCATGTCTGAACTGGGGTGGTGCAGTGAGCTAAAGAATGATGATGGATTAAATCCAGATCAATTGACTGGGGGTGAGTGTTTGATTTGCTCAAACGCTTCGTCCATCATCCCCTTTGGTATCGCTTTGTTTGCCCTAAGTTGGCAGGGTATGCCCAGACATGGGTCCTTTGCTCACTTTGCGACTGTATTCGAGATAGCCTGGCTGATGATGGTTATGAACCCGAAACCGGTCCCAGGATGCTTGTTTCCAGTCCAGGGAAGACATGGCTTGGCAGTTCGGGCTGGACTGTTCCCATGAGGCACAGGGTCAGACTGATTTGCATATGGCCATGTCTGAACGGGGGTGGTGGAGTGAGCCAAAGAATGATGATGTATTAAACCCGGGTCAGTTGACTGGGGGTGAGTGTTTGATTTGCTCAAACGCTTCGTCCATCATCCCCTTTGGTATCGCTTTGTTTGCCCTAAGTTGGCAGGGTATGCCCAGACATGGGTTCCTTGCTCACTTGGCCACTGGATTTGAGATAGCCAGGCTGATGAGGATTATGAAACCAAAACTGGTCCCAGGATGCTTGTTTCCGGTCCAGGGAAGACATGGCTTGGCAGTTCGGTCTGGACTGATCCCATGAGGCACAGGGTCAGACTGATTTGAATATGGCCATGTCTGAACTGGGGTGGTGGAGTGACCTAAAGAATGATGATTGATTAAACCCAGATTAGTTGACTGGGGTGAGTGTTTGATTTGCTCAAACGCATCATCCATCATCCCCTTTGGTATCGCTTTGTTCGCCCTAAGTTGGCAGGGTATGCCCAGACGTGGGTCCCTTGCTCACTTTGCCACTGGATTCGAGATAGCATGGCTGATGAGGGTTATGAACCCGAAACTGGTCCCAGGATGCTTGTTTCCGGTCCAGGAAAGACATGGCTTGGCAGTTCGGGCTAAATTTTTCACATGAGGAAAAGGGTCAGACTGATTTGCATATGGCCATGTCTGAACTGGGGTGGTGGAGTGAGCTAAAGAATGAAGATGGATTAAACCCAGATTAGTTGACTGGGGTGAGTGTTTGATTTGCTCAAACGCTTCATTCATCATCCCCTTTGGTATCGCTTTGTTCGCCCTAAGTTGGCAGGGTATGCCCAGACGTGGGTCCCTTGCTCACTTTGCCACTGGATTCAAGATAGCATGGCTGATGAGGGTTATGAACCCGAAACTGGTCCCAGGATGCTTGTTTCCGGTCCAGGAAAGACATGGCTTGGCAGTTCGGGCTGGACTGTTCCCATGAGGCACAGGGTCAGACTGATTTGCATATGGCCATGTCTGAAGTGGGGTGGTGGAGTGAGCTAAAGAAAGATGATGGATTAAACCCAGATCAGTTGACTGGGGGTGAGTGTTTGATTTGCTCAAACGCTTCGTCCATCATCCCCTTTGGTATCGCTTTGTTCTCCCCAAGTTGGCAGGGTATGCCCAGACGTGGGTCTCTTGCTCACTTTGCCACTGGATTCAAGATAGCCTGGCTGATGAGTGTTATGAACCTGAAACCGGTCCCAGGATGCTTGTTTCTGGTTCAGGGAAGACATGGCTTGGCAGTTCCGGCTGGACTGTTCCCATGAGGCACAGGGTCAGACTCATTTGCATATGGCCATGTCTGAACAGGGGTGGTGGAGTGAGCTAAAGAATGATGAAGGATTAAACCCAGATCAGTTGACTGTGGGTGAGTGTTTGATTTGCTCAAACGCTTCGTCCATCATCCCCTTTGGTATCGTTTTGTTTGCCCTAAGTTGGCAGGGTATGAGTAGACGTGGGTCCCTTGCTCACTTTGCCACTGGATTCAATATAGCCAGGCTGATGAGGGTTATGAAACCAAAACCGGTCCCAGGATGCTTGTTTCCGGTCCTGGGAAGACATGGCTTGGCAATTCGGGCTAAACTTTTCACATGAGGAACACGGTCAGACTGATTTGCATATGGCCATGTCTGAACTGGGGTGGTGGAGTGAGCTAAAGAATGATGATGGATTAAACCCAGATCAGTTGACTGGGGGTGAGTGTTTGATTTGCTCAAACGTTTCGTCCATCATCCCCTTTGGCATCGCTTTGTTCGCCCTAAGTTGTCAGGGTATGAGTAGACGTGGGTCCCTTGCTCACTTTGCCACTGGATTCGAGATAGCCTGGGTGATGAGGGTTATGAACCTGAAACCGGTCCCAGGATGCTTGTTTCCGGTCCAGGGAAGACATGGCTTGGCAGTTTGGGCTGGACTGTTCCCATGAGGCACAGGGTCAGACTGATTTGCATATGGCCATGTCTGCACTGGGGTGGTGGAGTGAGCTAAAGAATGATGATGGATTAAACCCAGATTAGTTGACTGGGGTGAGTGTTTGATTTGCTCAAACGCTTCGTCCATCATCCCCTTTGGTATCGCTTTGTTCCCCCTAAGTTGGCAGGGTATGAGTAGACGTGGGTCCCTTGCTCACTTTGCCACTGGATTCGAGATAGCATGGCTGATAAGGGTTATGAACCCGAAACCGGTCCCAGGATGCTTGTTTCCTGTCCAGGGAAGACATGGCTTGGCAGTTCGGGCTGGACTGTTCCCATGAGGCACAGGGTCAGACTGATTTGCATATGGCCATGTCTGCACTGGGGTGGTGGAGTGAGCTAAAGAATGATGATGGATTAAACCCAGATTAGTTGACTGGGGGTGAGTGTTTGATTTTCTCAAACGCTTCGTCCATCATCCCCTTTGGTATCGCTTTGTTCGCCCTAAGTTGGCAAGGTATGCCCAGATGTGGGTCCGTTGCTCACTTTGCCACTGGATTCAAGATAGCCTGGATGATGAGGGTTATGAACCTGAAACCGGTCCCAGCATGCTTGTTTCCGGTCCAGGGAAGACATGGCTTGGCAGTTCGGGCTAAACTTTTCACATGAGGAACAGGGTCAGACTGATTTGCATATGGCCATGTCTGAACTGGGGTGGTGGAGTGAGCTAAAGAATGATGATGGATTAAACCCAGATCAGTTGACTGGGGGTGAGTTTTTGATTTGCTCAAACGTTTCGTCCATCATCCCCTTTGGTATCGCTTTGTTCGCCCTAAGTTGGCAGGGTATGAGTAGACGTGAGTCCCTTGCTCACTTTGCCACTGGATTCGAGATAGCATGGCTGATGAGGGTTATGAACCCGAAACAGGTCCCAGGATGCTTGTTTCCGGTCCAGGGAAGACATGGCTTGGCAGTTCGGTCTGGACTGTTCCCATGAGGCACAGGGTCAGACTGATTTGCATATGGCCATGTGTGAACTGGGGTGGTGGAGTGACCTAAAGAATGATGATGGATTAAACCCACATTAGTTGACTGGGGGTGAGTGTTTCATTTGCTCAAACGCTTCATCCATCATCCCCTTTGGTATCGCTTTGTTCGCCCTAAGTTGGCAGGGTATGCCCAGACGTGGGTCCCTTGCTCACTTTGCCACTGGATTCGAGATAGCATGGCTGATGAGGGTTATGAACCCGAAACTGGTCCCAGGATGCTTGTTTCCGGTCCAGGAAAGACATGGCTTGGCAGTTCGGGCTGGACTGTTCCCATGAGGCACAGGGTCAGACTGATTTGCATATGGCCATGTCTGAAGTGGGGTGGTGGAGTGAGCTAAAGAAAGATGATGGATTAAACCCAGATCAGTTGACTGGGGGTGAGTGTTTGATTTGCTCAAACGCTTCGTCCATCATCCCCTTTGGTATCGCTTTGTTCTCCCCAAGTTGGCAGGGTATGCCCAGACGTGGGTCTCTTGCTCACTTTGCCACTGGATTCAAGATAGCCTGGCTGATGAGTGTTATGAACCTGAAACCGGTCCCAGGATGCTTTTTTCTGGTTCAGGGAAGACATGGCTTGGCAGTTCCGGCTGGACTGTTCCCATGAGGCACAGAGTCAGACTGATTTGCATATGGCCATGTCTGAACTGGGGTGGCCGAGTGGGCTAAAGAACGGTGATGGATTAAACCCAGATCAGTTGACTGGGGGTGAGTGCTTACAATGTTCAACACTCCGTCCATCATTTCCTTTGGTTTTTGCTTTGTTCGCCATAAATTGGCAGGGCATGCTCAGACGTGAGTCCCTTGCTCACTTTGCTACTGGATTCAAGCAAGCCTGGCTGAAGACGGCTGAAATGCCAGAAACCGGTCCTAGGAAGCTTGTTTCCGGTCCAGGGAAGACCTGGCTTGGCAGTTCGGTCTGGACTGTTCCCATGAGGCACAGGGTCAGACTGATTTGCATATGGCCATTTCTGAACTGGGGTGGTGGAGAGAGCTAAAGAATGATGATGGATTAAACCGAGATTAGTTGACTATGGGCGAGTGTTTGATTTGCTCAAACGCTTCGTCCATTCCCTTTGGTATCGCTTTGTTCGCTCTAAGTTGGCAGGGTATGAGTAGACGTGGGTCCCTTGCTCACTTTGCCACTGGATTCGAGATAGCATGGCTGATGAGGGTTATGAACCCGAAACCGGTCCCAGGATGCTTGTTTCCTGTCCAGGGAAGACATGGCTTGGCAGTTCGGGCTGGACTGTTCCCATGAGGCACAGGGTCAGACTGATTTGCATATGGCCATGTCCGAACTGGGGTGGTGGAGTGAGCTAAAGAATGATGATGGATTAAACCCAGATCAGTTGACTGGGGGTGAGTTTTTGATTTGCTCAAACGTTTCGTCCATCATCCCCTTTGGTATCGCTTTGTTCGCCCTAAGTTGGCAGGGCATGAGTAGACGTGGGTCCCTTGCTCACTTTGCCACTGGATTCGAGATAGCATGGCTGATGAGGGTTATGAACCCGAAACTGTTCCCAGGATGCTTGTTTCCGGTCCAGGAAAGACATGGCTTGGCAGTTCGGGCTTGACTGTTCCCATGAGGCACAGGGTCAGACTGATTTGCATATGGCCATGTCTGAAGTGGGGTGGTGGAGTGAGCTAAAGAAAGATGATGGATTAAATCCAGATCAGTTGACTGGGGGTGAGTGTTTGATTTGCTCAAACGCTTCATCCATCATCCCCTTTGGTATCGCTTTGTTCTCCCCAAGTTGGCAGGGTATGCCCAGACGTGGGTCTCTTGCTCACTTTGCCACTGGATTCGAGATAGCATGGCTGATGAGTGTTATGAACCCGAAACTGGTCCCAGGATGCTTGTTTCCGGTCCAGGAAAGACATGGCTTGGCAGTTCGGGCTTGACTGTTCCCATGAGGCACAGGGTCAGACTGATTTGCATATGGCCATGTCTGAAGTGGGGTGGTGGAGTGAGCTAAAGAAAGATGATGGATTAAACCCAGATCAGTTGACTGGGGTGAGTGTTTGATTTGCTCAAACGCTTCGTCCATCATCCCCTTTGGTATCGCTTTGTTCTCCCCAAGTTCGCAGGGTATGCCCAGACGTGGGTCTCTTGCTCACTTTGCCACTGGATTCAAGATAGCCTGGCTGATGAGTGTTATGAACCTGAAACCGGTCCCAGGATGCTTGTTCCCGGTCCAGGGAAGACATGGCTTGGCAATTCGGGCTAAACTTTTCACATGAGGAACAGGATCAGACTGATTTGCATATGGCCATGTCTGAACTGGGGTGGTGGAGTGAGCTAAAGAATGATGATGGATTAAACCCAGATCAGTTGACTGGGGGTGAGTGTTTGATTTGCTCAAACGTTTCATCCATCATCCCCTTTGGTATCGCTTTCTTCGCCCTAAGTTGGCAGGGTATGAGTAGACGTGGGTCCCTTGCTCACTTTGCTACTGGATTCGAGATAGCCTGGGTGATGAGGGTTATGAACCTGAAACCGGTCCCAGGATGCTTGTTTCCGGTCCAGGGAAGACATGGCTTGGCAGTTCGGTCTAGACTGTTCCCATGAGGCACATGGTCAGACTGATTTGCATATGGCCATTTCTGAACTGGGGTGGTGGAGAGAGCTAAAGAATGATGATGGATTAAACCGAGATTAGTTGACTGGGGGCGAGTGTTTGATTTGCTCACACGCTTCGTCCATCCCCTTTGGTATCGCTTTGTTCGCCCTAAGTTGGCAGGGTATGAGTAGACGTGGGTCCCTTGCTCACTTTGCCACTGGATTCGAGATAGCATGGCTGATGAGGGTTATGAACCCGAAACCGGTCCCAAGATGCTTGTTTCCTATCCAGGGAAGACATGGCTTGGCAGTTCGGGCTGGACTGTTCCCATGAGGCACAGGGTCAGACTGATTTGCATATGGCTATGTCTGAACAGGGGTGGTGGAGTGAGCTAAAGAATGATGATGGATTAAACCGAGATTAGTTGACTGGGGGTGAGTGTTTGATTTGCTTAAACGTTTCATCCATCATCCCCTTTGGTATCGCTCTGTTCGCCCTAAGTTGGCAGGATATGAGTAGACGTGGGTCCCTTGCTCACTTTGCCACTGGATTCGAGATAGCCTGGCTGATGAGGCATATGAACCTGAAACCGGTCCCAGGATGCTTGTTTCCGGTCCAGGGAAGACATGGCTTGGCAGTTCAGGCTAGACTGTTCCCATGAGGCACATGGTCAGACTGATTTGCAGATGGCCATTTCTGAACTGGGGTGGTGGAGAGAGCTAAAGAATGATGATGGATTAAACCGAGATTAGTTGACAGGGGGCGAGTGTTTGATTTGCTCAAATGCTTCGTCCATACCCTTTGGTATCGCTTTGTTCGCCCTAAGTTGGCAGGGTATGCCCAGACATGGGTCCCTTGCTCACTTTGCCACTGGATTCAATATAGCCTGGCTGATGAGGGTTATGAAACCAAAACCGGACCCAGGATGCTTGTTTCCGGTCCAGGGAAGACATGGCTTGGCAGTTCGGGCTGAACTGTTCCCATGAGGCACAGGGTCAGACTGATTTGCATATGGCCATGTCTGAACGGGGGTGGTGGAGTGAGCCAAAGAATGATGATGGATTAAACCCGGATCTGTTGACTGGGAGTGAGTGTTTGATTTGCTCAAACGCTTCGTCCATCATCCCCTTTGGTATCGCTTTGTTTGCCCTAAGTTGGCAGGGTATGCCCAGACATGGGTTCCTTGCTCACTTTGCCACTGGATTTGAGATAGCCAGGCTGATGAGGATTATGAAACCAAAACCGATCCCAGGATGCTTGTTTCCGGTCCAGGGAAGACATGGCTTGGCAGTTCGGTCTGGACTGATCCCATGAGGCACAGGGTCAGACTGATTTGCATATGGCCATGTCTGAACTGGGGTGGTGGAGTGACCAAAGAATGATGATGGATTAAACCCAGATTAGTTGACTGGGGGTGAGTGTTTGATTTGCTCAAACGCATTATCCATCATCCCCTTTGGTATCGCTTTGTTCGCCCTAAGTTGGCAGGGTATGCCCAGACGTGGGTCCCTTGCTCACTTTGCCACTGGATTCGAGATAGCATGGCTGATGAGGGTTATGAACCCGAAACTTGTCCCAGGATGCTTGTTTCCGGTCCAGGAAAGACATGGCTTGGCAGTTCGGGCTAAACTTTTCACATGAGGAAAAGGGTCAGACTGATTTGCATATGGCCATGTCTGAACTGGGGTGGTGGAGTGAGCTAAAGAATGATGATTGATTAAACCCAGATTAGTTGACTGGGGGCGAGTGTTTGATTTGCTCAAACGCTTCATCCATCATCCCCTTTGGTATCGCTTTGTTCGCACTAAGTTGGCAGGGTATGAGTAGACGTGGGTCCCTTGCTCACTTTGCCACTGGATTCGAGATAGCATGGCTGATGAGGGTTATGAACCCGAAACCGGTCCCAGGATGCTTGTTTTCGGTCCAGGGAAGACATGGCTTGGCAGTTCGGTCTGGACTGATCCCATGAGGCACAGGGTCAGACTGATTTGCATATGGCCATGTCTGAACTGGGGTGGTGGAGTGACCTAAAGAATGATGATGGATTAAACCCAGATTAGTTGACTGGGGGTGAGTGTTTGATTTGCTCAAACGCTTCATCCATCATCCCCTTTAGTATCGCTTTGTTCTCCCCAAGTTGGCAGGGTATGCCCAGACGTGGGTCTCTTGCTCACTTTGCCACTGGATTCAAGATAGCCTGGCTGATGAGGGTTATGAACCTGAAACGAGTCCCAGGATGCTTGTTTCTGGTTCAGGGAAGACATGGCTTGGCAGTTCGGGCTGGACTGATCCCATGAGGCACAGAGTCAGACTGATTTGCATATGGCCATGTCTGAACTGGGGTGGTGGAGTGAGCTAAAGAATGATGATGGATTAAACCCAGATCAGTTGACTGGGGGTGAGTGTTTGATTTGCTCAAACGCTTCGTCCATCATCCCCTTTGGTATCGCTTTGTTCGCCCTAAGTTGGCAGGTTATGCCCAGACATGGGTCCCTTGCTCACTTTGCCACTGGATTCAATATAGCCTGGCTGATGAGGGTTATGAAACCAAAACCGGACCCAGGATGCTTGTTTCCGGTCCAGGGAAGACATGGCTTGGCAGTGCGGGCTGAACTGTTCCCATAAGGCACAGGGTCAGACTGATTTGCATATGGCCATGTCTGAACTGGGGTGGTGCAGAGAGCTAAAGAATGATGATGGATTAAATTCAGGTCAATTGACTGGGGGTGAGTGTTTGATTTGCTCAAACGCTTCGTCCATCATCCCCTTTGGTATCGCTTTGTTTGCCCTAAGTTGGCAGGGTATGCCCAGACATGGGTCCCTTGCTCACTTTGCGACTGTATTCGAGATAGCCTGGCTGATGATGGTTATGAACCCGAAACCGGTCCCAGGATGCTTGTTTCCGGTCCAGGGAAGACATGGCTTGGCAGTTCAGGCTGGACTGTTCCCATGAGGCACAGGGTCAGACTGATTTGCATATGGCCATATCTGAACTGGGGTGGTGGAGTGACCTAAAGAATGATGATTGATTAAACCCAGATTAGTTGACTGGGGGTGAGAGTTTGATTTGCTCAAACGCATCATCCATCATCCCCTTTGGTATCGCTTTGTTCGCCCTAAGTTGGCAGGGTATGCCCAGACGTGGGTCCCTTGCTCACTTTGCCACTGGATTCGAGATAGCATGGCTGATGAGGGTTATGAACCCGAAACTGGTCCCAGGATGCTTGTTTCCGGTCCAGGAAAGACATGGCTTGGCAGTTCGGGCTAAATTTTTCACATGAGGAAAAGGGTCAGACTGATTTGCATATGGCCATGTCTGAACTGGGGTGGTGGAGTGAGCTAAAGAATGATGATGGATTAAACCCAGATTAGTTGACTGGGGGTGAGTGTTTGATTTGCTCAAACGCTTCATTCATCATCCCCTTTGGTATCGCTTTGTTCGCCCTAAGTTGGCAGGGTATGCCCAGACGTGGGTCCCTTGCTCACTTTGCCACTGGATTCAAGATAGCATGGCTGATGAGGGTTATGAACCCGAAACTGGTCCCAGGATGCTTGTTTCCAGTCCAGGAAAGACATGGCTTGGCAGTTCGGGCTGGACTGTTCCCATGAGGCACAGGGTCAGACTGATTTGCATATGGCCATGTCTGAAGTGGGGTGGTGGAGTGAGCTAAAGAAAGATGATGGATTAAACCCAGATCAGTTGACTGGGGGTGAGTGTTTGATTTGCTCAAACGCTTCGTCCATCATCCCCTTTGGTATCGCTTTGTTCTGCCCAAGTTGGCAGGGTATGCCCAGACGTGGGTCTCTTGCTCACTTTGCCACTGGATTCAAGATAGCCTGGCTGATGAGTGTTATGAACCTGAAACCGGTCCCAGGATGCTTGTTTCTGGTTCAGGGAAGACATGGCTTGGCAGTTCCGGCTGGACTGTTCCCATGAGGCACAGGGTCAGACTCATTTGCATATGGCCATGTCTGAACAGGGGTGGTGGAGTGAGCTAAAGAATGATGATGGATTAAACCCAGATTAGTTGACTGGGGTGAGTGTTTGATTTGCTCAAACGCTTCGTCCATCATCCCCTTTGGTATCGCTTTGTTCGCCCTAAGTTGGCAGGGTATGAGTAGACGTGGGTCCCTTGCTCACTTTGCCACTGGATTCGAGATAGCATGGCTGATAAGGGTTATGAACCCGAAACCGGTCCCAGGATGCTTGTTTCCTGTCCAGGGAAGACATGGCTTGGCAGTTCGGGCTGGACTGTTCCCATGAGGCACAGGGTCAGACTGATTTGCATATGGCCATGTCTGAACTGGGGTGGCCGAGTGGGCTAAAGAACGGTGATGGATTAAACCCAGATCAGTTGACTGGGGGTGAGTGCTTGCAATGTTCAACACTCCGTCCATCATTTCCTTTGGTTTTTGCTTTGTTCGCCATAAATTGGCAGGGTATGCTCAGACGTGAGTCCCTTGCTCACTTTGCTACTGGATTCAAGCAAGCCTGGCTGAAGACGGCTGAAATGCCAGAAACCGGTCCTAGGAAGCTTGTTTCCGGTCCAGGGAAGACCTGGCTTGGCAGTTCGGTCTGGACTGTTCCCATGAGGCACAGGGTCAGACTGATTTGCATATGGCCATTTCTGAACTGGTGTGGTGGAGAGAGCTAAAGAATGATGATGGATTAAACCGAGATTAGTTGACTATGGGCGAGTGTTTGATTTGCTCAAACGCTTCGTCCATTCCCTT
Organism: Triturus cristatus; assembly: GCF_964204655.1. Classification (NCBI taxonomy): domain Eukaryota; kingdom Metazoa; phylum Chordata; class Amphibia; order Caudata; family Salamandridae; genus Triturus; species Triturus cristatus. Next base: position 163,314 of record NW_028187932.1, on the reverse strand, counting down.
TGGTATCGCTTTGTTCGCTCTAAGTTGGCAGGGTATGAGTAGACGTGGGTCCCTTGCTCACTTTGCCACTGGATTCGAGATAGCATGGCTGATGAGGGTTATGAACCCGAAACCGGTCCCAGGATGCTTGTTTCCTGTCCAGGGAAGACATGGCTTGGCAGTTCGGGCTGGACTGTTCCCATGAGGCACAGGGTCAGACTGATTTGCATATGGCCATGTCTGAACAGGGGTGGTGGAGTGAGCTAAAGAACGATGATGGATTAAACCCAGATCAGTTGACTGGGGGTGAGTGTTTGATTTGCTCAAACGCTTCGTCCATCATCCCCTTTGGTATCGTTTTGTTCGCCCTTAGTTGGCAGGGTATGCCCAGACGTGGGTCCCTTGCTCACTTTGCCGCTGGATTCAATATAGCCAGGCTGATGAGGTTTATGAAACCAAAACCGGTCCCAGGATGCTTGTTTCCGGTCCAGGGAAAACATGGCTTGGCAATTCGGGCTAAACTTTTCACATGAGGAACAGGGTCAAACTGATTTGCATATGGCCGTGTCTGAACTGGGGTGGTGGAGTGAGCTAAAGAATGATGATGGATTAAACCCAGATCAGTTGACTGGGGGTGAGTGTTTGATTTGCTCAAACGTTTCATCCATCATCCCCTTTGGTATCGCTCTGTTCGCCCTAAGTTGGCAGGGTATGAGTAGACATGGGTCCCTTGCTCACTTTGCCACTGGATTCGAGATAGCCTGGCTGATGAGGGTTATGAACCTGAAACCGGTCCCAGGATGCTTGTTTCCGGTCCAGGGAAGACATGGCTTGGCAGTTCGGGCTAGACTGTTCCCATGAGGCACATGGTCAGACTGATTTGCATATGGCCATTTCTGAACTGGGGTGGTGGAGAGAGCTAAAGAATGATGATGGATTAAACCGAGATTAGTTGACTGGGGGCGAGTTTTTGATTTGCTCAAACGCTTCGTCCATCCCCTTTGGTATCGCTTTGTTCGCCCTAAGTAGGCAGGGTATGAGTAGACAGGGGTCCCTTGCTCATTTTGCCACTGGATTTGAGATAGCATGGCTGATGAGGGTTATGAACCCGAAACCGGTCCCGGGATGCTTGTTTCCTGTCCAGGGAAGACATGGCTTGGCAGTTCGGGCTGGACTGTTCCCATGAGGCACAAGGTCAGACTGATTTGCATATGGCCATGTCTGCACTGGGGTGGTGGAGTGAGCTAAAGAATGATGATGGATTAAACCCAGATTAGTTGACTGGGGGTGAGTGTTTGATTTTCTCAAACGCTTCGTCCATCATCCCCTTTGGTATCGCTTTGTTCGCCCTAAGTTGGCAGGGTATGCCCAGACATGGTTCCCTTGCTCACTTTGCCACTGGATTCAATATAGCCTGGCTTATGAGGGTTATGAAACCAAAACCGGACCCAGGATGCTTGTTTCCGGTCCAGGGAAGACATGGCTTGGCAGTTCGGGCTGAACTGTTCCCATGAGGCACAGGGTCAGACTGATTTGCATATGGCCATGTCTGAACTGGGGTGGTGCAGCGAGCTAAAGAATGATGATGGATTAAATCCAGATCAATTGACTGGGGGTGAGTGTTTGATTTGCTCAAACGCTTCGTCCATCATCCCCTTTGGTATCGCTTTGTTTGCCCTAAGTTGGCAGGGTATGCCCAGACGTGGGTCCCTTGCTCACTTTGCGACTGTATTCGAGACAGCCTGGCTGATGATGGTTATGAACCCGAAACCGGTCCCAGGATGCTTGTTTCCGGTCCAGGGAAGACATGGCTTGGCAGTTCGGGCTGGACTGTTCCCATGAGGCACAGGGTCAGACTGATTTGCATATGGCCATGTCTGAACAGGGGTGGTGGAGTGAGCCAAAGAATGATGATGGATTAAACCCGGATCAGTTGACTGGTGGTGAGTGTTTGATTTGCTCAAACGCTTCGTCCATCATCCCCTTTGGTATCGCTTTGTTTGCCCTAAGTTGGCAGGGTATGCCCAGACATGGGTTCCTTGCTCACTTTGCCACTGGATTTGAGATAGCCAGGCTGATGAGGATTATGAAACCAAAACCGATCCCAGGATGCTTGTTTCCGGTCCAGGGAAGACATGGCTTGGCAGTTCGGGCTAGACTGTTCCCATGAGGCACATGGTCAGACTGATTTGCATATGGCCATGTCTAAACTGGGGTGGTGGAGTGAGCTAAAGAATGATGGTGGATTAAACCCAGATTAGTTGACTGGGGGTGAGTGTTTGATTTGCTCAAACGCTTCATTCATCATCCCCTTTGGTATCGCTTTGTTCGCCCTAAGTTGGCAGGGTATGCCCAGACGTGGGTCCCTTGCTCACTTTGCCACTGGATTCAAGATAGCATGGCTGATGAGGGTTATGAACCCGAAACTGGTCCCAGGATGCTTGTTTCCGGTCCAGGAAAGACATGGCTTGGCAGTTCGGGCTGGACTGTTCCCATGAGGCACAGGGTCAGACTGATTTGCATATGGCCATGTCTGAAGTGGGGTGGTGGAGTGAGCTAAAGAAAGATGATGGATTAAACCCAGATCAGTTGACTGTGGGTGAGTGTTTGATTTGCTCAAACGCTTCGTCCATCATCCCCTTTGGTATCGTTTTGTTTGCCCTAAATTGGCAGGGTATGAGTAGACGTGGGTCCCTTGCTCACTTTGCCACTGGATTCGAGATAGCCTGGGTGATGAGGGTTATGAACCTGAAACCGGTCCCAGGATGCTTGTTTCCGGTCCAGGGAAGACATGGCTTGGCAGTTCGGGCTGGACTGTTCCCATGAGGCACAGGGTCAGACTGATTTGCATATGGCCATGTCTGCACTGGGGTGGTGGAGTGAGCTAAAGAATGATGATGGATTAAACCCAGATTAGTTGACTGGGGGTGAGTGTTTGATTTTCTCAAACGCTTCGTCCATCATCCCCTTTGGTATCGCTTTGTTCGCCCTAAGTTGGCAGGGTATGCCCAGATGTGGGTCCCTTGCTCACTTTGCCACTGGATTCAAGATAGCCTGGATGATGAGGGTTATGAACCTGAAACCGGTCCCAGCATGCTTGTTTCCGGTCCAGGGAAGACATGGCTTGGCAGTTCGGGCTAAACTTTTCACATGAGGAACGGGGTCAGACTGATTTGCATATGGCCATGTCTGAACTGGGGTGGTGGAGTGAGCTAAAGAATGATGATGGATTAAACCCAGATCAGTTGACTGGGGGTGAGTTTTTGATTTGCTCAAACGTTTCGTCCATCATCCCCTTTGGTATCGCTTTGTTCGCCCTAAGTTGGCAGGGTATGAGTAGACGTGGGTCCCTTGCTCACTTTGCCACTGGATTCGAGATAGCATGGCTGATGAGGGTTATGAACCCGAAACAGGTCCCAGGATGCTTGTTTCCAGTCCAGGGAAGACATGGCTTGGCAGTTCGGTCTGGACTGTTCCCAAGAGGCACAGGGTCAGACTGATTTGCATATGGCCATGTGTGAACTGGGGTGGTGGAGTGACCTAAAGAATGATGATGGATTAAACCCACATTAGTTGACTGGGGGTGAGTGTTTCATTTGCTCAAACGCTTCATCCATCATCCCCTTTGGTATCGCTTTGTTCGCCCTAAGTTGGCAGGGTATGCCCAGACGTGGGTCCCTTGCTCACTTTGCCACTGGATTCGAGATAGCATGGCTGATGAGGGTTATGAACCCGAAACTGGTCCCAGGATGCTTGTTTCCGGTCCAGGAAAGACATGGCTTGGCAGTTCGGGCTGGACTGTTCCCATGAGGCACAGGGTCAGACTGATTTGCATATGGCCATGTCTGAAGTGGGGTGGTGGAGTGAGCTAAAGAAAGATGATGGATTAAACCCAGATCAGTTGACTGGGGGTGAGTGTTTGATTTGCTCAAACGCTTCGTCCATCATCCCCTTTGGTATCGCTTTGTTCTCCCCAAGTTGGCAGGGTATGCCCAGACGTGGGTCTCTTGCTCACTTTGCCACTGGATTCAAGATAGCCTGGCTGATGAGTGTTATGAACCTGAAACCGGTCCCAGGATGCTTTTTTCTGGTTCAGGGAAGACATGGCTTGGCAGTTCCGGCTGGACTGTTCCCATGAGGCACAGGGTCACACTGATTTGCATATGGCCATTTCTGAACTGGGGTGGTAGAGAGAGCTAAAGAATGATGATGGATTAAACCGAGATTAGTTGACTATGGGCGAGTGTTTGATTTGCTCAAACGCTTCGTCCATTCCCTTTGGTATCGCTTTGTTCGCTCTAAGTTGGCAGGGTATGAGTAGACGTGGGTCCCTTGCTCACTTTGCCACTGGATTCGAGATAGCATGGCTGATGAGGGTTATGAACCCGAAACCGGTCCCAGGATACTTGTTTCCTGTACAGGGAAGACATGGCTTGGCAGTTCGGGCTGGACTGTTCCCATGAGGCACAGGGTCAGACTGATTTGCATATGGCCATGTCTGAACAGGGGTGGTGGAGTGAGCTAAAGAATGATGATGGATTAAACCCAGATCAGTTGACTGGGGGTGAGTGTTTGATTTGCTCAAACGCTTCGTCCATCATCCCCTTTGGTATCGTTTTGTTCGCCCTTAGTTGGCAGGGTATGCCCAGACGTGGGTCCCTTGCTCACTTTGCTACTGGATTCAAGCAAGCCTGGCTGAAGACGGCTGAAATGCCAGAAACCGGTCCTAGGAAGCTTGTTTCCGGTCCAGGGAAGACATGGCTTGGCAGTTCGGTCTGGACTGTTCCCATGAGGCACAGGGTCAGACTGATTTGCATATGGCCATTTCTGAACTGGGGTGGTGGAGAGAGCTAAAGAATGATGATGGATTAAACCGAGATTAGTTGACTATGGGCGAGTGTTTGATTTGCTCAAACGCTTCGTCCATTCCCTTTGGTATCGCTTTGTTCGCTCTAAGTTGGCAGGGTATGAGTAGACGTGGGTCCCTTGCTCACTTTGCCACTGGATTCGAGATAGCATGGCTGATGAGGGTTATGAACCCGAAACCGGTCCCAGGATGCTTGTTTCCTGTACAGGGAAGACATGGCTTGGCAGTTCGGGCTGGACTGTTCCCATGAGGCACAGGGTCAGACTGATTTGCATATGGCCATGTCTGAACAGGGGTGGTGGAGTGAGCTAAAGAATGATGATGGATTAAACCCAGATCAGTTGACTGGGGGTGAGTGTTTGATTTGCTCAAACGCTTCGTCCATCCCCTTTGGTATTGCTTTGTTCGCCCTAAGTTGGCAGGGTATGAGTAGACGTGGGTCCCTTGCTCACTTTGCCACTGGATTCGAGATAGCATGGCTGATGAGGGTTATGAACCCGAAACCGGTCCCAGGATGCTTGTTTCCTGTCCAGGGAAGACATGGCTTGGCAGTTCGGGCTGGACTGTTCCCATGAGGCACAGGGTCAGACTTATTTGCATATGGCCATATCTGCACTGGGGTGGTGGAGTGAGCTAAAGAATGATGATGGATTAAACCCAGATTAGTTGACTGGGGGTGAGTGTTTGATTTTCTCAAACGCTTCTTCCATCGTCCCCTTTGGTATCGCTTTGTTCGCCCTAAGTTGGCAGGGTATGCCCAGATGTGGGTCCGTTGCTCACTTTGCCACTGGATTCAAGATAGCCTGGCTGATGAGGGTTATGAACCTGAACCCGGTCCCAGCATGCTTGTTTCCGGTCCAGGGAAGACATGGCTTGGCAGTTCGGGCTAGACTGTTCCCATGAGGCACATGGTCAGTCTAATTTGCATATGGCCATGTCTGAACTGGGGTGGTGGAGTGAGCTAAAGAATGTTGATGGATTAAACCCAGATCAGTTGACTGGGGGTGAGTGTTTGATTTGCCCAAACGCTTCGTCCATCATCCCCTTTGGTATCACTTTGTTCGCCCTAAGTTGGCAGGGTATGCCCAGACTTGGGTCCCTTGCTCACTTTGCCACTGGATTCGAGATAGCATGGCTGATGAGGGTTATGAACCCGAAACCGGTCCCAGGATGCTTGTTTCCGGTCCAGGGAAGACATGGCTTGGCAGTTCGGGCTGGACTGTTCCCATGAGGCACAGGGTCAGACTGATTTGCATATGGCTATGTCTGAACTGGGGTGGTGCAGTGAGCTAAAGAATGATGATGGATTAAATCCAGATCAATTGACTGGGGGTGAGTGTTTGATTTGCTCAAACGCTTTGTCCATCATCCCCTTTGGTATCGCTTTGTTTGCCCTAAGTTGGCAGGGTATGCCCAGACGTGGGTCCCTTGCTCACTTTGCGACTGTATTCGAGACAGCCTGGCTGATGATGGTTATGAACCCGAAACCGGTCCCAGGATGCTTGTTTCCGGTCCAGGGAAGACATGGCTTGGCAGTTCAGGCTGGACTGTTCCCATGAGGCACAGGGTCAGACTGATTTGCATATGGCCATGTCTGAACAGGGGTGGTGGAGTGAGCCAAAGAATGATGATGGATTAAACCCGGATCAGTTGACTGGTGGTGAGTGTTTGATTTGCTCAAACGCTTCGTCCATCATCCCCTTTGGTATCGCTTTGTTTGCCCTAAGTTGGCAGGGTATGCCCAGACATGGGTTCCTTGCTCACTTTGCCACTGGATTTGAGATAGCCAGGCTGATGAGGATTATGAAACCAAAACCGATCCCAGGATGCTTGTTTCCGGTCCAGGGAAGACATGGCTTGGCAGTTCGGGCTAGACTGTTTCCATGAGGCACATGGTCAGACTGATTTGCATATGGCCATGTCTGAACAGGGGTGGTGGAGTGAGCTAAAAAATGATGATGGATTAAACCCAGATTAGTTGACTGGGGGTGAGTGTTTGATTTGCTCAAACGCTTCATTCATCATCCCCTTTGGTATCGCTTTGTTCGCCCTAAGTTGGCAGGGTATGCCCAGACGTGGGTCCCTTGCTCACTTTGCCACTGGATTCAAGATAGCATGGCTGATGAGGGTTATGAACCCGAAACTGGTCCCAGGATGCTTGTTTCCGGTCCAGGAAAGACATGGCTTGGCAGTTCGGGCTGGACTGTTCCCATGAGGCACAGGGTCAGACTGATTTGCATATGGCCATGTCTGAAGTGGGGTGGTGGAGTGAGCTAAAGAAAGATGATGGATTAAACCCAGATCAGTTGACTGGGGTTGAGTGTTTGATTTGCTCAAACGCTTCGTCCATCATCCCCTTTGGTATCGCTTTGTTCTCCCCAAGTTGGCAGGGTATGCCCAGACGTGGGTCTCTTGCTCACTTTGCCACTGGATTCAAGATAGCCTGGCTGATGAGTGTTATGAACCTGAAACCGGTCCCAGGATGCTTGTTTCTGGTTCAGGGAAGACATGGCTTGGCAGTTCGGGCTGGACTGTTCCCATGAGGCACAGGGTCAGACTCATTTGCATATGGCCATGTCTGAACAGGGGTGGTGGAGTGAGCTAAAGAATGATGATGGATTAAACCCAGATCAGTTGACTGTGGGTGAGTGTTTGATTTGCTCAAACGCTTCGTCCATCATCCCCTTTGGTATCGTTTTGTTTGCCCTAAATTGGCAGGGTATGAGTAGACGTGGGTCCCTTGCTCACTTTGCCACTGGATTCGAGATAGCCTGGGTGATGAGGGTTATGAACCTGAAACCGGTCCCAGGATGCTTGTTTCCGGTCCAGGGAAGACATGGCTTGGCAGTTCGGGCTGGACTGTTCCCATGAGGCACAGGGTCAGACTGATTTGCATATGGCCATGTCTGCACTGGGGTGGTGGAGTGAGCTAAAGAATGATGATGGATTAAACCCAGATTAGTTGACTGGGGGTGAGTGTTTGATTTTCTCAAACGCTTCGTCCATCATCCCCTTTGGTATCGCTTTGTTCGCCCTAAGTTGGCAGGGTATGCCCAGATGTGGGTCCTTTGCTCACTTTGCCACTGGACTCAAGATAGCCTGGATGATGAGGGTTATGAACCTGAAACCGGTCCCAGCATGCTTGTTTCCGGTCCAGGGAAGACATGGCTTGGCAGTTCGGGCTAAACTTTTCACATGAGGAACAGGGTCAGACTGATTTGCATATGGCCATGTCTGAACTGGGGTGGTGGAGTGAGCTAAAGAATGATGATGGATTAAACCCAGATCAGTTGACTGGGGGTGAGTTTTTGATTTGCTCAAACGTTTCGTCCATCATCCCCTTTGCTATCGCTTTGTTCGCCCTAAGTTGGCAGGGTATGAGTAGACGTGGGTCCCTTGCTCACTTTTCCACTGGATTCGAGATAGCATGGCTGATGAGGGTTATGAACCCAAAACAGGTCCCAGGATGCTTGTTTCCGGTCCAGGGAAGACATGGCTTGGCAGTTCGGTCTGGACTGTTCCCATGAGGCACAGGGTCAGACTGATTTGCATATGGCCATGTGTGAACTGGGGTGGTGGAGTGACCTAAAGAATGATGATGGATTAAACCCACATTAGTTGACTGGGGTGAGTGTTTCATTTGCTCAAACGCTTCATCCATCATCCCCTTTGGTATCGCTTTGTTCGCCCTAAGTTGGCAGGGTATGAGTAGACGTGGGTCCCTTGCTCACTTTGCCACTGGATTCAAGATAGCCTGGCTGATGAGTGTTATGAACCTGAAACCGGTCCCAGGATGCTTTTTTCTGGTTCAGGGAAGACATGGCTTGGCAGTTCCGGCTGGACTGTTCCCATGAGGCACAGGGTCACACTGATTTGCATATGGTCATGTCTGAACTGGGGTGGCCGAGTGGGCTAAAGAACGGTGATGGATTAAACCCAGATCAGTTGACTGGGGGTGAGTGCTTGCAATGTTCAACACTCCGTCCATCATTTCCTTTGGTTTTTGCTTTGTTCGCCATAAGTTGGCAGGGTATGCTCAGACGTGAGTCCCTTGCTCACTTTGCTACTGGATTCAAGCAAGCCTGGCTGAAGACGGCTGAAATGCCAGAAACCGGTCCTAGGAAGCTTGTTTCCGGTCCAGGGAAGACATGGCTTGGCAGTTCGGTCTGGACTGTTCCCATGAGGCACAGGGTCAGACTGATTTGCATATGGCCATTTCTGAACTGGGGTGGTGGAGAGAGCTAAAGAATGATGATGGATTAAACCGAGATTAGTTGACTATGGGCGAGTGTTTGATTTGCTCAAACGCTTCGTCCATTCCCTTTGGTATCGCTTTGTTCGCTCTAAGTTGGCAGGGTATGAGTAGACGTGGGTCCCTTGCTCACTTTGCCACTGGATTCGAGATAGCATGGCTGATGAGGGTTATGAACCCGAAACCGGTCCCAGGATGCTTGTTTCCTGTACAGGGAAGACATGGCTTGGCAGTTCGGGCTGGACTGTTCCCATGAGGCACAGGGTCAGACTGATTTGCATATGGCCATGTCTGAACAGGGGTGGTGGAGTGAGCTAAAGAATGATGATGGATTAAACCCAGATCAGTTGACTGGGGGTGAGTGTTTGATTTGCTCAAACGCTTCGTCCATCATCCCCTTTGGTATCGTTTTGTTCGCCCTTAGTTGGCAGGGTATGCCCAGACGTGGGTCCCTTGCTCACTTTGCCACTGGATTCAATATAGCCAGGCTGATGAGGGTTATGAAACCAAAACCGGTAACAGGATGCTTGTTTCCGGTCCAGGGAAAACATGGCTTGGCAATTCGGGCTAAACTTTTCACATGAGGAACAGGGTCAGACTGATTTGCATATGGCCATGTCTGAACTGGGGTGGTGGAGTGAGCTAAAGAATGATGATGGATTAAACCCAGATCAGTTGACTGGGGGTGAGTGTTTGATTTGCTCAAACGTTTCATCCATCATCCCCTTTGGTATCGCTCTGTTCGCCCTAAGTTGGCAGGGTATGAGTAGACGTGGGTCCCTTGCTCACTTTGCCACTGGATTCGAGATAGCCTGGCTGATGAGGGTTATGAACCTGAAACCGGTCCCAGGATGCTTGTTTCCGGTCCAGGGAAGACATGGCTTGGCAGTTCGGGCTAGACTGTTCCCATGAGGCACATGGTCAGACTGATTTGCATATGGCCATTTCTGAACTGGGGTGGTGGAGAGAGCTAAAGAATGATGATGGATTAAACCGAGATTAGTTGACTGGGGGTGAGTGTTTGATTTGCTCAAACGCTTCGTCCATCATCCCCTTTGGTATCGCTTTGTTTGCCCTAAGTTGGCAGGGTATGCCCAGACGTGGGTCCCGTGCTCACTTTGCCACTGGATTCAATATAGCCTGGCTTATGAGGGTTATGAAACCAAAACCGGACCCAGGATGCTTGTTTCCGGTCCAGGGAAGACATGGCTTGGCAGTTCGGGCTGAACTGTTCTCATGAGGCACAGGGTCAGACTGATTTGCATATGGCCATGTCTGAACTGGGGTGGTGCAGTGAGCTAAAGAATGATGATGGATTAAATCCAGATCAATTGACTGGGGGTGAGTGTTTGATTTGCTCAAACGCTTCGTCCATCATCCCCTTTGGTATCGCTTTGTTTGCCCTAAGTTGGCAGGGTATGCCCAGACGTGGGTCCCTTGCTCACTTTGCGACTGTGTTCGAGATAGCCTGGCTGATGATGGTTATGAACCCGAAACCGGTCCCAGGATGCTTGTTTCCGGTCCAGGGAAGACATGGCTTGGCAGTTCGGGCTGGACTGTTCCCATGAGGCACAGGGTCAGACTGATTTGCATATGGCCATGTCTGAACAGGGGTGGTGGAGTGAGCCAAAGAATGATGATGGATTAAACCCGGATCAGTTGAGTGGGGGTGAGTGTTTGATTTGCTCAAACGCTTCGTCCATCATCCCCTTTGGTATCGCTTTGTTTGCCCTAAGTTGGCAGGGTATGCCCAGACATGGGTTCCTTGCTCACTTTGCCACTGGATTTGAGATAGCCAGGCTGATGAGGATTATGAAACCAAAACCGATCCCAGGATGCTTGTTTCCGGTCCAGGGAAGACATGGCTTGGCAGTTCGGTCTGGACTGATCCCATGAGGCACAGGGTCAGACTGATTTGCATATGGCCATGTCTGAACTGGGGTGGTGGAGTGACCTAAAGAATGATGATGGATTAAACCCAGATTAGTTGACTGGGGGTGAGTGTTTGATTTGCTCAAACGCTTCATCCATCATCCCCTTTGGTATCGCTTTGTTCGCCCTAAGTTGGCAGGGTATGCCCAGACGTGGGTCCCTTGCTCACTTTGCCACTGGATTCGAGATAGCATGGCTGATGAGGGTTATGAACCCGAAACTGGTCCCAGGATGCTTGTTTCCGGTCCAGGAAAGACATGGCTTGGCAGTTCGGGCTAAACTTTTCACATGAGGAAAAGGTTCAGACTGATTTGCATATGGCCATGTCTGAACTGGGGTGGTGGAGTGAGCTAAAGAATGATGATGGATTAAACCCAGATCAGTTGACTGGGGGTGAGTGAGTGATTTGCTCAAAGGCTTCGTCCATCATCCCCTTTGGTATCGCTTTGTTCGCCCTAAGTTGGCAGGGTATGAGTAGACGTGGGTCCCTTGCTCACTTTGCCACTGGATTCGAGATAGCATGGCTGTTGAGGGTTATGAACCCGAAACAGGTCCCAGGATGCTTGTTTCCGGTCCAGGGAAGACATGGCTTGGCAGTTCGGTCTGGACTGTTCCCATGAGGCACAGGGTCAGACTGATTTGCATATGGCCATGTGTGAACTGGGGTGGTGGAGTGACCTAAAGAAAGATGATGGATTAAATCCAGATTAGTTGACTGGGGGTGAGTGTTTGATTTGCTCAAAGGCTTCGTCCATCATCCCCTTTGGTATCGCTTTGTTCGCCCTAAGTTGGCAGGGTATGCCCAGATGTGGGTCCGTTGCTCACTTTGCCACTGGATTCAAGATAGCCTGGCTGATGAGGGTTATGAACCTGAAACCGGTCCCAGGATGCTTGTTTCCAGTCTAGGGAAGACATGGCTTGGCAGTTCAGGCTAGACTGTTCCCATGAGGCACATGGTCAGTCTGATTTGCATATGGCCATGTCTGAACTGGGGTGGTGGAGTGAGCTAAAGAATGATGATGGATTAAACCCAGATTAGTTGACTGGGGGTGAGTGTTTGATGTGCTCAAACGCTTCATCCATCATCCCCTTTGGTATCGCTTTGTTCGCCCTAAGTTGGCAGGGTATGCCCAGACGTGGGTCCCTTGCTCACTTTGCCACTGGATTCGAGATAGCATGGCTGATGAGGGTTATGAACCCGAAACTGGTCCCAGGATGCTTGTTTCCAGTCCAGGAAAGACATGGCTTGGCAGTTCGGGCTGGACTGTTCCCATGAGGCACAGGGTCAGACTGATTTGCATATGGCCATGTCTGAAGTGGGGTGGTGGAGTGAGCTAAAGAAAGATGATGGATTAAACCCAGATCAGTTGACTGGGGGTGAGTGTTTGATTTGCTCAAACGCTTCGTCCATCATCCCCTTTGGTATCGCTTTGTTCTCCCCAAGTTGGCAGGGTATGCCCAGACGTGGGTCTCTTGCTCACTTTGCCACTGGATTCAAGATAGCCTGGCTGATGAGTGTTATGAACCTGAAACCGGTCCCAGGATGCTTTTTTCTGGTTCAGGGAAGACATGGCTTGGCAGTTCTGGCTGGACTGTTCCCATGAGGCACAGGGTCAGACTGATTTGCATATGGCCATGTCTGAACAGGGGTGGTGGAGTGAGCTAAAGAATGATGATGGATTAAACCCAGATCAGTTGACTGGGGGTGAGTGTTTGATTTGCTCAAACGCTTCGTCCATCATCCCCTTTGGTATCGTTTTGTTCGCCCTTAGTTGGCAGGGTATGCCCAGACGTGGGTCCCTTGCTCACTTTGCCACTGGATTCAATATAGCCAGGCTGATGAGGGTTATGAAACCAAAACCGGTACCAGGATGCTTGTTTCCGGTCCAGGGAAGACATGGCTTGGCAATTCGGGCTAAACTTTTCACATGAGGAACAGGGTCAGACTGATTTGCATATGGCCATGTCTGAACTGGGGTGGTGGAGTGAGCTAAAGAATGATGATGGATTAAACCCAGATCAGTTGACTGGGGGTGAGTGTTTGATTTGCTCAAACGTTTCGTCCATCATCCCCTTTGGTATCGCTCTGTTCGCCCTAAGTTGGCAGGGTATGAGTAGACGTGGGTCCCTTGCTCACTTTGCCACTGGATTCGAGATAGCCTGGGTGATGAGGGTTATGAACCTGAAACCGGTCCCAGGATGCTTGTTTCCGGTCCAGGGAAGACATGGCTTGGCAGTTCGGGCTAGACTGTTCCCATGAGGCACATGGTCAGACTGATTTGCATATGGCCATTTCTGAACTGGGGTGGTGGAGAGAGCTAAAGAATGATGATGGATTAAACCGAGATTAGTTGACTGGGGGCGAGTGTTTGATTTGCTCAAACGCTTCGTCCATCCCCTTTGGTATTGCTTTGTTCGCCCTAAGTTGGCAGGGTATGAGTAGACGTGGGTCCCTTGCTCACTTTGCCACTGGATTCGAGATAGCATGGCTGATGAGGGTTATGAACCCGAAACCGGTCCCAGGATGCTTGTTTCCTGTCCAGGGAAGACATGGCTTGGCAGTTCGGGCTGGACTGTTCCCATGAGGCACAGGGTCAGACTGATTTGCATATGGCCATATCTGCACTGGGGTGGTGGAGTGAGCTAAAGAATGATGATGGATTAAACCCAGATTAGTTGACTGGGGTGAGTGTTTGATTTTCTCAAACGCTTCTTCCATCGTCCCCTTTGGTATCGCTTTGTTCGCCCTAAGTTGGCAGGGTATGCCCAGATGTGGGTCCGTTGCTCACTTTGCCACTGGATTCAAGATAGCCTGGCTGATGAGGGTTATGAACCTGAAACCGGTCCCAGCATGCTTGTTTCCGGTCCAGGGAAGACATGGCTTGGCAGTTCGGGCTAGACTGTTCCCATGAGGCACATGGTCAGTCTAATTTGCATATGGCCATGTCTGAACTGGGGTGGTGGAGTGAGCTAAAGAATGTTGATGGATTAAACCCAGATCAGTTGACTGGGGGTGAGTGTTTGATTTGCCCAAACGCTTCGTCCATCATCCCCTTTGGTATCACTTTGTTCGCCCTAAGTTGGCAGGGTATGCCCAGACTTGGGTCCCTTGCTCACTTTGCCACTGGATTCGAGATAGCATGGCTGATGAGGGTTATGAACCCGAAACCGGTCCCAGGATGCTTGTTTCCGGTCCAGGGAAGACATGGCTTGGCAGTTCGGGCTGGACTGTTCCCATGAGGCACAGGGTCAGACTGATTTGCATATGGCCATGTCTGAACTGGGGTGGTGCAGTGAGCTAAAGAATGATGATGGATTAAATCCAGATCAATTGACTGGGGGTGAGTGTTTGATTTGCTCAAACGCTTCGTCCATCATCCCCTTTGGTATCGCTTTGTTTGCCCTAAGTTGGCAGGGTATGCCAAGACGTGGGTCCCTTGCTCACTTTGCGACTGTATTCGAGACAGCCTGGCTGATGATGGTTATGAACCCGAAACCGGTCCCAGGATGCTTGTTTCCGGTCCAGGGAAGACATGGCTTGGCAGTTCGGGCTGGACTGTTCCCATGAGGCACAGGGTCAGACTGATTTGCATATGGCCATGTCTGAACAGGGGTGGTGGAGTGAGCCAAAGAATGATGATGGATTAAACCCGGATCAGTTGACTGGTGGTGAGTGTTTGATTTGCTCAAACGCTTCGTCCATCATCCCCTTTGGTATCGCTTTGTTTGCCCTAAGTTGGCAGGGTATGCCCAGACATGGGTTCCTTGCTCACTTTGCCACTGGATTTGAGATAGCCAGGCTGATGAGGATTATGAAACCAAAACCGATCCCAGGATGCTTGTTTCCGGTCCAGGGAAGACATGGCTTGGCAGTTCGGGCTAGACTGTTCCCATGAGGCACATGGTCAGACTGATTTGCATATGGCCATGTCTGAACAGGGGTGGTGGAGTGAGCTAAAAAATGATGATGGATTAAACCCAGATTAGTTGACTGGGGGTGAGTGTTTGATTTGCTCAAACGCTTCATTCATCATCCCCTTTGGTATCGCTTTGTTCGCCCTAAGTTGGCAGGGTATGCCCAGACGTGGGTCCCTTGCTCACTTTGCCACTGGATTCAAGATAGCATGGCTGATGAGGGTTATGAACCCGAAACTGGTCCCAGGATGCTTGTTTCCGGTCCAGGAAAGACATGGCTTGGCAGTTCGGGCTGGACTGTTCCCATGAGGCACAGGGTCAGACTCTTTTGCATATGGCCATGTCTGAAGTGGGGTGGTGGAGTGAGCTAAAGAAAGATGATGGATTAAACCCAGATCAGTTGACTGGGGTTGAGTGTTTGATTTGCTCAAACGCTTCGTCCATCATCCCCTTTGGTATCGCTTTGTTCTCCCCAAGTTGGCAGGGTATGCCCAGACGTGGGTCTCTTGCTCACTTTGCCACTGGATTCAAGATAGCCTGGCTGATGAGTGTTATGAACCTGAAACCGGTCCCAGGATGCTTGTTTCTGGTTCAGGGAAGACATGGCTTGGCAGTTCCGGCTGGACTGTTCCCATGAGGCACAGGGTCAGACTGATTTGCATATGGCCATGTCTGAACAGGGGTGGTGGAGTGAGCCAAAGAATGATGATGGATTAAACCCGGATCAGTTGACTGGTGGTGAGTGTTTGATTTGCTCAAACGCTTTGTCCATCATCCCCTTTGGTATCGCTTTCTTTGCCCTAAGTTGGCAGGGTATGCCCAGACATGGGTTCCTTGCTCACTTTGCCACTGGATTTGAGATAGCCAGGCTGATGAGGATTATGAAACCAAAACCGATCCCAGGATGCTTGTTTCCGGTCCAGGGAAGACATCGCTTGGCAGTTCGGGCTAGACTGTTCCCATGAGGCACATGGTCAGACTGATTTGCATATGGCCATGTCTGAACAGGGGTGGTGGAGTGAGCTAAAAAATGATGATGGATTAAACCCAGATTAGTTGACTGGGGGTGAGTGTTTGATTTGCTCAAACGCTTCATTCATCATCCCCCTTTGGTATCGCTTTGTTCGCCCTAAGTTGGCAGGGTATGCCCAGACGTGGGTCCCTTGCTCACTTTGCCACTGGATTCAAGATAGCATGGCTGATGAGGGTTATGAACCCGAAACTGGTCCCAGGATGCTTGTTTCCGGTCCAGGAAAGACATGGCTTGGCAGTTCGGGCTGGACTGTTCCCATGAGGCACAGGGTCAGACTGATTTGCATATGGCCATGTCTGAAGTGGGGTGGTGGAGTGAGCTAAAGAAAGATGATGGATTAAACCCAGATCAGTTGACTGGGGTTGAGTGTTTGATTTGCTCAAACGCTTCGTCCATCATCCCCTTTGGTATCGCTTTGTTCTCCCCAAGTTGGCAGGGTATGCCCAGACGTGGGTCTCTTGCTCACTTTGCCACTGGATTCAAGATAGCCTGGCTGATGAGTGTTATGAACCTGAAACCGGTCCCAGGATGCTTGTTTCTGGTTCAGGGAAGACATGGCTTGGCAGTTCCGGCTGGACTGTTCTCATGAGGCACAGGGTCAGACTCATTTGCATATGGCCATGTCTGAACAGGGGTGGTGGAGTGAGCTAAAGAATGATGATGGATTAAACCCAGATCAGTTGACTGTGGGTGAGTGTTTGATTTGCTCAAACGCTTCGTCCATCATCCCCTTTGGTATCGTTTTGTTTGCCCTAAATTGGCAGGGTATGAGTAGACGTGGGTCCCTTGCTCACTTTGCCACTGGATTCGAGATAGCCTGGGTGATGAGGGTTATGAACCTGAAACCGGTCCCAGGATGCTTGTTTCCGGTCCAGGGAAGACATGGCTTGGCAGTTCGGGCTGGACTGTTCCCATGAGGCACAGGGTCAGACTGATTTGCATATGGCCATGTCTGCACTGGGGTGGTGGAGTGAGCTAAAGAATGATGATGGATTAAACCCAGATTAGTTGACTGGGGGTGAGTGTTTGATTTTCTCAAACGCTTCGTCCATCATCCCCTTTGGTATCGCTTTGTTCGCCCTAAGTTGGCAGGGTATGCCCAGATGTGGGTCCCTTGCTCACTTTGCCACTGGATTCAAGATAGCCTGGATGATGAGGGTTATGAACCTGAAACCGGTCCCAGCATGCTTGTTTCCGGTCCAGGGAAGACATGGCTTGGCAGTTCGGGCTAAACTTTTCACATGAGGAACAGGGTCAGACTGATTTGCATATGGCCATGTCTGAACTGGGGTGTTGGAGTGAGCTAAAGAATGATGATGGATTAAACCCAGATCAGTTGACTGGGGGTGAGTTTTTGATTTGCTCAAACGTTTCGTCCATCATCCCCTTTGGTATCGCTTTGTTCGCCCTAAGTTGGCAGGGTATGAGTAGACGTGGGTCCCTTGCTCACTTTGCCACTGGATTCGAGATAGCATGGCTGATGAGGGTTATGAACCCGAAACAGGTCCCAGGATGCTTGTTTCCGGTCCAGGGAAGACATGGCTTGGCAGTTCGGTCTGGACTGTTCCCATGAGGCACAGGGTCAGACTGATTTGCATATGGCCATGTGTGAACTGGGGTGGTGGAGTGACCTAAAGAATGATGATGGATTAAACCCACATTAGTTGACTGGGGTGAGTGTTTCATTTGCTCAAACGCTTCATCCATCATCCCCTTTGGTATCGCTTTGTTCGCCCTAAGTTGGCAGGGTATGCCCAGACGTGGGTCCCTTGCTCACTTTGCCACTGGATTCGAGATAGCATGGCTGATGAGGGTTATGAACCCGAAACTGGTCCCAGGATGCTTGTTTCCGGTCCAGGAAAAACATGGCTTGGCAGTTCGGGCTGGACTGTTCCCATGAGGCACAGGGTCAGACTGATTTGCATATGGCCATGTCTGAAGTGGGGTGGTGGAGTGAGCTAAAGAAAGATGATGGATTAAACCCAGATCAGTTGACTGGGGGTGAGTGGTTGATTTGCTCAAACGCTTCGTCCATCATCCCCTTTGGTATCGCTTTGTTCTCCCCAAGTTGGCAGGGTATGCCCAGACGTGGGTCTCTTGCTCACTTTGCCACTGGATTCAAGATAGCCTGGCTGATGAGTGTTATGAACCTGAAACCGTTCCCAGGATGCTTTTTTCTGGTTCAGGGAAGACATGGCTTGGCAGGTCCGGCTGGACTGTTCCCATGAGGCACAGGGTCACACTGATTTGCATATGGCCATGTCTGAACTGGGGTGGCCGAGTGGGCTAAAGAGCGGTGATGGATTAAACCCAGATCAGTTGACTGGGGGTGAGTGCTTGCAATGTTCAACACTCCGTCCATCATTTCCTTTGGTTTTTGCTTTGTTCGACATAAGTTGGCAGGGTATGCTCAGACGTGAGTCCCTTGCTCACTTTGCTACTGGATTCAAGCAAGCCTGGCTGAAGACGGCTGAAATGCCAGAAACCGGTCCTAGGAAGCTTGTTTCCGGTCCAGGGAAGACATGGCTTGGCAGTTCGGTCTGGACTGTTCCCATGAGGCACAGGGTCAGACTGATTTGCATATGGCCATTTCTGAACTGGGGTGGTGGAGAGAGCTAAAGAATGATGATGGATTAAACCGAGATTAGTTGACTATGGGCGAGTGTTTGATTTGCTCAAACGCTTCGTCCATTCCCTTTGGTATCGTTTTGTTCGCCCTTAGTTGGCAGGGTATGCCCAGACGTGGGTCCCTTGCTCACTTTGCCACTGGATTCAATATAGCCAGGCTGATGAGGGTTATGAAACCAAAACCGGTCCCAGGATGCTTGTTTCCGGTCCAGGGAAAACATGGCTTGGCAATTCGGGCTAAACTTTTCACATGAGGAACAGGGTCAGACTGATTTGCATATGGCCATGTCTGAACTGGGGTGGTGGAGTGAGCTAAAGAATGATGATGGATTAAACCCAGATCAGTTGACTGGGGGTGAGTGTTTGATTTGCTCAAACGTTTTGTCCATCATCCCCTTTGGTATCGCTCTGTTCGCCCTAAGTTGGCAGGGTAGGAGTAGACGTGGGTCCCTTGCTGACTTTGCCACTGGATTCGAGATAGACTGGCTGATGAGGGTTATGAACACGAAAACGGTCCCAGGATGCTTGTTTTCGGTCCAGGGAAGACATGGCTTGGCAGTTCGGTCTGGACTGTTCCCATGAGGCACATGGTCAGACTGATTTGCATATGGCCATGTCTGAACAGGGGTGGTGGAGTGAGCTAAAAAATGATGATGGATTAAACCCAGATTAGTTGACTGGGGGTGAGTGTTTGATTTGCTCAAACGCTTCATTCATCATCCCCTTTGGTATCGCTTTGTTTGCCCTAAGTTGGCAGGGTATGCCCAGACGTGGGTCCCTTGCTCACTTTGCCACTGGATTCAAGATAGCATGGCTGATGAGGGTTATGAACCCGAAACTGGTCCCAGGATGCTTGTTTCCGGTCCAGGAAAGACATGGCTTGGCAGTTCGGGCTGGACTGTTCCCATGAGGCACAGGGTCAGACTGATTTGCATATGGCCATGTCTGAAGTGGGGTGGTGGAGTGAGCTAAAGAAAGATGATGGATTAAACCCAGATCAGTTGACTGGGGTTGAGTGTTTGATTTGCTCAAACGCTTCGTCCATCATCCCCTTTGGTATCGCTTTGTTCTCCCCAAGTTGGCAGGGTATGCCCAGACGTGGGTCTCTTGCTCACTTTGCCACTGGATTCAAGATAGCCTGGCTGATGAGTGTTATGAACCTGAAACCGGTCCCAGGATGCTTGTTTCTGGTTCAGGGAAGACATGGCTTGGCAGTTCCGGCTGGACTGTTCCCATGAGGCACAGGGTCAGACTGATTTGCATATGGCCATGTCTGAACAGGGGTGGTGGAGTGAGCCAAAGAATGATGATGGATTAAACCCGGATCAGTTGACTGGTGGTGAGTGTTTGATTTGCTCAAACGCTTTGTCCATCATCCCCTTTGGTATCGCTTTCTTTGCCCTAAGTTGGCAGGGTATGCCCAGCCATGGGTTCCTTGCTCACTTTGCCACTGGATTTGAGATAGCCAGGCTGATGAGGATTATGAAACCAAAACCGATCCCAGGATGCTTGTTTCCGGTCCAGGGAAGACATCGCTTGGCAGTTCGGGCTAGACTGTTCCCATGAGGCACATGGTCAGACTGATTTGCATATGGCCATGTCTGAACAGGGGTGGTGGAGTGAGCTAAAAAATGATGATGGATTAAACCCAGATTAGTTGACTGGGGGTGAGTGTTTGATTTGCTCAAACGCTTCATTCATCATCCCCCTTTGGTATCGCTTTGTTCGCCCTAAGTTGGCAGGGTATGCCCAGACGTGGGTCCCTTGCTCACTTTGCCACTGGATTCAAGATAGCATGGCTGATGAGGGTTATGAACCCGAAACTGGTCCCAGCATGCTTGTTTCCGGTCCAGGAAAGACATGGCTTGGCAGTTCGGGCTGGACTGTTCCCATGAGGCACAGGGTCAGACTGATTTGCATATGGCCATGTCTGAAGTTGGGTGGTGGAGTGAGCTAAAGAAAGATGATGGATTAAACCCAGATCAGTTGACTGGGGTTGAGTGTTTGATTTGCTCAAACGCTTCGTCCATCATCCCCTTTGGTATCGCTTTGTTCTCCCCAAGTTGGCAGGGTATGCCCAGACGTGGGTCTCTTGCTCACTTTGCCACTGGATTCAAGATAGCCTGGCTGATGAGTGTTATGAACCTGAAACCGGTCCCAGGATGCTTGTTTCTGGTTCAGGGAAGACATGGCTTGGCAGTTCCGGCTGGACTGTTCCCATGAGGCACAGGGTCAGACTCATTTGCATATGGCCATGTCTGAACAGGGGTGGTGGAGTGAGCTAAAGAATGATGATGGATTAAACCCAGATCAGTTGACTGTGGGTGAGTGTTTGATTTGCTCAAACGCTTCGTCCATCATCCCCTTTGGTATCGTTTTGTTTGCCCTAAATTGGCAGGGTATGAGTAGACGTGGGTCCCTTGCTCACTTTGCCACTGGATTCGAGATAGCCTGGGTGATGAGGGTTATGAACCTGAAACCGGTCCCAGGATGCTTGTTTCCGGTCCAGGGAAGACATGGCTTGGCAGTTCGGGCTGGACTGTTCCCATGAGGCACAGGGTCAGACTGATTTGCATATGGCCATGTCTGCACTGGGGTGGTGGAGTGAGCTAAAGAATGATGATGGATTAAACCCAGATTAGTTGACTGGGGGTGAGTGTTTGATTTTCTCAAACGCTTCGTCCATCATCCCCTTTGGTATCGCTTTGTTCGCCCTAAGTTGGCAGGGTATGCCCAGATGTGGGTCCCTTGCTCACTTTGCCACTGGATTCAAGATAGCCTGGATGATGAGGGTTATGAACCTGAAACCAGTCCCAGCATGCTTGTTTCCGGTCCAGGGAAGACATGGCTTGGCAGTTCGGGCTAAACTTTTCACATGAGGAACAGGGTCAGACTGATTTGCATATGGCCATGTCTGAACTGGGGTGGTGGAGTGAGCTAAAGAATGATGATGGATTAAACCCAGATCAGTTGACTGGGGGTGAGTTTTTGATTTGCTCAAACGTTTCGTCCATCATCCCCTTTGGTATCGCTTTGTTCGCCCTAAGTTGGCAGGGTATGAGTAGACGTGGGTCCCTTGCTCACTTTGCCACTGGATTCGAGATAGCATGGCTGATGAGGGTTATGAACCCGAAACAGGTCCCAGGATGCTTGTTTCCGGTCCAGGGAAGACATGGCTTGGCAGTTCGGTCTGGACTGTTCCCATGAGGCACAGGGTCAGACTGATTTGCATATGGCCATGTGTGAACTGGGGTGGTGGAGTGACCTAAAGAATGATGATGGATTAAACCCACATTAGTTGACTGGGGTGAGTGTTTCATTTGCTCAAACGCTTCATCCATCATCCCCTTTGGTATCGCTTTGTTCGCCCTAAGTTGGCAGGGTATGCCCAGACGTGGGTCCCTTGCTCACTTTGCCACTGGATTCGAGATAGCATGGCTGATGAGGGTTATGAACCCGAAACTGGTCCCAGGATGCTTGTTTCCGGTCCAGGAAAAACATGGCTTGGCAGTTCGGGCTGGACTGTTCCCATGAGGCACAGGGTCAGACTGATTTGCATATGGCCATGTCTGAAGTGGGGTGGTGGAGTGAGCTAAAGAAAGATGATGGATTAAACCCAGATCAGTTGACTGGGGGTGAGTGGTTGATTTGCTCAAACGCTTCGTCCATCATCCCCTTTGGTATCGCTTTGTTCTCCCCAAGTTGGCAGGGTATGCCCAGACGTGGGTCTCTTGCTCACTTTGCCACTGGATTCAAGATAGCCTGGCTGATGAGTGTTATGAACCTGAAACCGTTCCCAGGATGCTTTTTTCTGGTTCAGGGAAGACATGGCTTGGCAGTTCGGGCTGGACTGTTCCCATGAGGCACAGGGTCACACTGATTTGCATATGGCCATGTCTGAACTGGGGTGGCCGAGTGGGCTAAAGAGCGGTGATGGATTAAACCCAGATCAGTTGACTGGGGGTGAGTGCTTGCAATGTTCAACACTCCGTCCATCATTTCCTTTGGTTTTTGCTTTGTTCGCCATAAGTTGGCAGGGTATGCTCAGACGTGAGTCCCTTGCTCACTTTGCTACTGGATTCAAGCAAGCCTGGCTGAAGACGGCTGAAATGCCAGAAACCGGTCCTAGGAAGCTTGTTTCCGGTCCAGGGAAGACATGGCTTGGCAGTTCGGTCTGGACTGTTCCCATGAGGCACAGGGTCAGACTGATTTGCATATGGCCATTTCTGAACTGGGGTGGTGGAGAGAGCTAAAGAATGATGATGGATTAAACCGAGATTAGTTGACTATGGGCGAGTGTTTGATTTGCTCAAACGCTTCGTCCATTCCCTTTGGTATCGCTTTGTTCGCTCTAAGTTGGCAGGGTATGAGTAGACGTGGGTCCCTTGCTCACTTTGCCACTGGATTCGAGATAGCATGGCTGATGAGGGTTATGAACCCGAAACCGGTCCCAGGATGCTTGTTTCCTGTACAGGGAAGACATGGCTTGGCAGTTCGGGCTGGACTGTTCCCATGAGGCACAGGGTCAGACTGATTTGCATATGGCCACGTCTGAACAGGGGTGGTGGAGTGAGCTAAAGAATGATGATGGATTAAACCCAGATCAGTTGACTGGGGGTGAGTGTTTGATTTGCTCAAACGCTTCGTCCATCATCCCCTTTGGTATCGTTTTGTTCGCCCTTAGTTGGCAGGGTATGCCCAGACGTGGGTCCCTTGCTCACTTTGCCACTGGATTCAATATAGCCAGGCTGATGAGGGTTATGAAACCAAAACCGGTCCCAGGATGCTTGTTTCCGGTCCAGGGAAAACATGGCTTGGCAATTCGGGCTAAACTTTTCACATGAGGAACAGGGTCAGACTGATTTGCATATGGCCATGTCTGAACTGGGGTGGTGGAGTGAGCTAAAGAATGATGATGGATTAAACCCAGATCAGTTGACTGGGGGTGAGTGTTTGATTTGCTCAAACGTTTTGTCCATCATCCCCTTTGGTATCGCTCTGTTCGCCCTAAGTTGGCAGGGTAGGAGTAGACGTGGGTCCCTTGCTCACTTTGCCACTGGATTCGAGATAGACTGGCTGATGAGGGTTATGAACACGAAAACGGTCCCAGGATGCTTGTTTTCGGTCCAGGGAAGACATGGCTTGGCAGTTCGGTCTGGACTGTTCCCATGAGGCACAGGGTCAGACTGATTTGCATATGGCCATGTCTGAAGTGGGGTGGTGGAGTGAGCTAAAGAAAGATGATGGATTAAACCAAGATCAGTTGACTGGGGGTGAGGGTTTGATTTGCTCAAACGCTTCGTCCATCATCCCCTTTGGTATCGCTTTGTTCTCCCCAAGTTGGCAGGGTATGCCCAGACGTGGGTCTCTTGCTCACTTTGCCACTGGATTCAAGATAGCCTGGCTGATGAGGGTTATGAACCTGAAACGAGTCCCAGGATGCTTGTTTCTGGTTCAGGGAAGACATGGCTTGGCAGTTCGGGCTGGACTGTTCCCATGAGGCACAGAGTCAGACTGATTTGCATATGGCCATGTCTGAACTGGGGTGGTGGAGTGAGCTAAAGAATGATGATGGATTAAACCCAGATCAGTTGAATTGGGGTGAGTGTTTGATTTGCTCAAACGCTTCGTCCATCATCCCCTTTGGTATCGCTTTGTTCGCCCTAAGATGGCAGGGTATGCCCAGACATGGGTCCCTTGCTCACTTTGCCACTGGATTTGAGATAGCCAGGCTGATGAGGATTATGAAACCAAAACCGAACCCAGGATGCTTGTTTCCAGTCCAGGGAAGACATGGCTTGGCAGTTCGGTCTGGACTGATCCCATGAGGCACAGGGTCAGACTGATTTGCATATGGCCATGTCTGAACTGGGATGGGGGAGTGACCTAAAGAATGATGATGGATTAAACCCAGATTAGTTGACTGGGGGTGAGTGTTTGATTTACTCAAACGCTTCATCAATCATCCCCTTTGGTATCGCTTTGTTCGCCCTAAGTTGGCAGGGTATGCCCAGACGTGGGTTCCTTGCTCACTTTGCCACTGGATTTGAGATAGCCAGGCTGATGAAGATTATGAAACCAAAACCGAACCCAGGATGCTTGTTTCCGGTCCAGGGAAGACATGGCTTGGCAGTTCGGTCTGGATTGATCCCATGAGGCACAGGGTCAGACTGATTTGCATATGGCCATGTCTGAACTGGGGTGGTGGAGTGACCTAAAGAATGATGATGGATTAAACCCAGATTAGTTGACTGGGGGTGAGTGTTTGATTTGCTCAAACGCTTCATCCATCATCCCCTTTGGTATCGCTTTGTTCGCCCTAAGTTGGCAGGGTATGCCCAGACGTGTGTCCCTTGCTCACTTTGCCACTAGATTCGAGATAGCATGGCTGATGAGGGTTATGAACCCGAAACTGGTCCCAGGATGCTTGTTTCCGGTCCAGGAAAGACATGGCTTGGCAGTTCGGGCTGGACTGTTCCCATGAGGCACAGGGTCAGACTGATTTGCATATGGCCATATCTGAACGGGGGTGGTGGAGTGAGCCAAAGAATGATGATGGATTAAACCCGGATCAGTTGACTGGGGGTGAGTGTTTGATTTGCTCAAACGCTTCGTCCATCATCCCCTTTGGTATCGCTTTGTTTGCCCTAAGTTGGCAGGGTATGCCCAGACATGGGTTCCTTGCTCACTTTGCCACTGGATTCAATATAGCCAGGCTGATGAGGATTATGAAACCAAAACCGGTCCCAGGATGCTTGTTTCCGGTCCAGGGAAGACATGGCTTGGCAATTCGGGCTAAACTGTTCACATAAGGAACAGGGTCAGACTGATTTGCATATGTCCATGTCTGAACTGGGGTGGTGGAGTGAGCTAAAGAATGATGATGGATTAAACCCAGATCAGTTGACTGGGGGTGAGTGTTTGATTTGCTCAAACGTTTTGTCCATCATCCCCTTTGGTATCGCTTTGTTCGCCCTAAGTTGGCAGGGTATGAATAGACGTGGGTCCCTTGCTCACTTTGCCACTGGATTCGAGATAGACTGGCTGATGAGGGTTATGAACACGAAAACGGTCCCAGGATGCTTGTTTTCGGTCCAGGGAAGACATGGCTTGGCAGTTCAGTCTGGACTGTTCCCATGAGGCACAGGGTCAGACTGATTTGCATATGGCCATGTCTGAACTGGGGTGGTGGAGTGACCTAAAGAATGATGATGGATTAAACCCAGATTAGTTGACTGGGGGTGAGTGTTTGATTTGCTCAAACGCTTCATCCATCATCCCCTTTGGTATCGCTTTGTTTGCCCTAAGTTGGCAGGGTATGCCCAGACGTGGGTCCCTTGCTCACTTTGCCACTGGATTCGAGATAGCATGGCTGATGAGGGTTATGAACCCGAAACTGGTCCCAGGATGCTTGTTTCCGGTCCAGGAAAGACATGGCTTGGCAGTTCGGGCTGGACTGTTCCCATGAGGCACAGGGTCAGACTGATTTGCATATGGCCATGTCTGAAGTGGGGTGGTGGAGTGAGCTAAAGAAAGATGATGGATTAAACCCAGATCAGTTGACTGGGGGTGAGGGTTTGATTTGCTCAAACGCTTCGTCCATCATCCCCTTTGGTATCGCTTTGTTCTCCCCAAGTTGGCAGGGTATGCCCAGACGTGGGTCTCTTGCTCACTTTGCCACTGGATTCAAGATAGCCTGGCTGATGAGGGTTATGAACCTGAAACGAGTCCCAGGATGCTTGTTTCTGGTTCAGGGAAGACATGGCTTGGCAGTTCGGGCTGGACTGTTCCCATGAGGCACAGAGTCAGACTGATTTGCATATGGCCATGTCTGAACTGGGGTGGTGGAGTGAGCTAAAGAATGATGATGGATTAAACCCAGATCAGTTGAATTGGGGTGAGTGTTTGATTTGCTCAAACGCTTCGTCCATCATCCCCTTTGGTATCGCTTTGTTCGCCCTAAGTTGGCAGGGTATGCCCAGACATGGGTCCCTTGCTCACTTTGCACTGGATTCAATATAGCCTGGCTGATGAGGGTTATGAAACCAAAACCGGACCCAGGATGCTTGTTTCCGGTCCAGGGAAGACATGGCTTGGCAGTTCGGGCTGAACTGTTCCTATGAAGCACAGGGTCAGACTGATTTGCATATGGCCATGTCTGAACTGGGGTTGTGCAGTGAGCTAAAGAATGATGATGGATTAAATCCAGATCAATTGACTGGGGATGAGTGTTTGATTTGCTCTAACGCTTCGTCCATCATCCCCTTTGCTATCGCTTTGTTTGCCCTAAGTTGGCAGGGTATGCCGAGACGTGGGTCCCTTGCTCACTTTGCGACTGTATTCGAGATAGCCTGGCTGATGATGGTTGTGAACCCGAAACCGGTCCCAGGATGCTTGTTTCCGGTCCAGGGAAGACATGGCTTGGCAGTTCGGGCTGGACTGTTCCCATGAGGCACAGGGTCAGACTGATTTGCATATGGCCATGTCTGAACGGGGGTGGTGGAGTGAGCCAAAGAATGATGATGGATTAAACCCGGATCAGTTGACTGGGGGTGAGTGTTTGATTTGCTCAAACGCTTTGTCCATCATCCCCTTTGGTATCGCTTTGTTTGCCCTAAGTTGGCAGGGTATGCCCAGACATGGGTTCCTTGCTCACTTTGCCACTGGATTTGAGATAGCCAGGCTGATGAGGATTATGAAACCAAAACCGAACCCAGGATGCTTGTTTCCAGTCCAGGGAAGACATGGCTTGGCAGTTCGGTCTGGACTGATCCCATGAGGCACAGGGTCAGACTGATTTGCATATGGCCATGTCTGAACTGGGGTGGTGGAGTGACATAAAGAATGATGATGGATTAAACCCAGATTAGTTGACTGGGGGTGAGTGTTTGATTTGCTCAAACGCTTCATCCATCATCCCCTTTGGTATCGCTTTGTTCGCCCTAAGTTGGCAGGGTATGCCCAGACGTGGGTTCCTTGCTCACTTTGCCACTGGATTTGAGATAGCCAGGCTGATGAAGATTATGAAACCAAAACCGAACCCAGGATGCTTGTTTCCGGTCCAGGGAAGACATGGCTTGGCAGTTCGGTCTGGATTGATCCCATGAGGCACAGGGTCAGACTGATTTGCATATGGCCATGTCTGAACTGGGGTGGTGGAGTGACCTAAAGAATGATGATGGATTAAACCCAGATTAGTTGACTGGGGGTGAGTGTTTGATTTGCTCAAACGCTTCATCCATCATCCCCTTTGGTATCGCTTTGTTCGCCCTAAGTTGGCAGGGTATGCCCAGACGTGTGTCCCTTGCTCACTTTGCCACTGGATTCGAGATAGCATGGCTGATGAGGGTTATGAACCCGAAACTGGTCCCAGGATGCTTGTTTCCAGTCCAGGAAAGACATGGCTTGGCAGTTCGGGCTAAACTTTTCACATGAGGAAAAGGGTCAGACTGATTTGCATATGGCCATGTCTGAACTGGGATGGTGGAGTGAGCTAAAGAATGATGATGGATTAAACCCAGATCAGTTGACTGGGGGTGAGTGAGTGATTTGCTCAAACGTTTCGGCCATCATCCCCTTTGGTATCGCTTTGTTCGCCCTAAGTTGGCAGGGTATGAGTAGACGTGGGTCCCTTGCTCACTTTGCCACTGGATTCGAGATAGCATGGCTGATGAGGGTTATGAACCCGAAACTGGTCCCAGGATGCTTGTTTCCGGTCCAGGAAAGACATGGCTTGGCAGTTCGGGCTGGACTGTTCCCATGAGGCACAGGGTCAGACTGATTTGCATATGGCCATATCTGAACGGGGGTGGTGGAGTGAGCCAAAGAATGATGATGGATTAAACCCGGATCAGTTGACTGGGGGTGAGTGTTTGATTTGCTCAAACGCTTCGTCCATCATCCCCTTTGGTATCGCTTTGTTTGCCCTAAGTTGGCAGGGTATGCCCAGACATGGGTTCCTTGCTCACTTTGCCACTGGATTCAATATAGCCAGGCTGATGAGGATTATGAAACCAAAACCGGTCCCAGGATGCTTGTTTCCGGTCCAGGGAAGACATGGCTTGGCAATTCGGGCTAAACTGTTCACATAAGGAACAGGGTCAGACTGATTTGCATATGTCCATGTCTGAACTGGGGTGGTGGAGTGAGCTAAAGAATGATGATGGATTAAACCCAGATCAGTTGACTGGGGGTGAGTGTTTGATTTGCTCAAACGTTTTGTCCATCATCCCCTTTGGTATCGCTTTGTTCGCCCTAAGTTGGCAGGGTATGAGTAGACGTGGGTCCCTTGCTCACTTTGCCACTGGATTCGAGATAGACTGGCTGATGAGGGTTATGAACACGAAAACGGTCCCAGGATGCTTGTTTTCGGTCCAGGGAAGACATGGCTTGGCAGTTCGGTCTGGACTGTTCCCATGAGGCACAGGGTCAGACTGATTTGCATATGGCCATGTCTGAACTGGGGTGGTGGAGTGACCTAAAGAATGATGATGGATTAAACCCAGATTAGTTGACTGGGGGTGAGTGTTTGATTTGCTCAAACGCTTCATCCATCATCCCCTTTGGTATCGCTTTGTTTGCCCTAAGTTGGCAGGGTATGCCCAGACGTGGGTCCCTTGCTCACTTTGCCACTGGATTCGAGATAGCATGGCTGATGAGGGTTATGAACCCGAAACTGGTCCCAGGATGCTTGTTTCCGATCCAGGAAAGACATGGCTTGGCAGTTCGGGCTGGACTGTTCCCATGAGGCACAGGGTCAGACTGATTTGCATATGGCCATGTCTGAAGTGGGGTGGTGGAGTGAGCTAAAGAAAGATGATGGATTAAACCCAGATCAGTTGACTGGGGGTGAGGGTTTGATTTGCTCAAACGCTTCGTCCATCATCCCCTTTGGTATCGCTTTGTTCTCCCCAAGTTGGCAGGGTATGCCCAGACGTGGGTCTCTTGCTCACTTTGCCACTGGATTCAAGATAGCCTGGCTGATGAGGGTTATGAACCTGAAACGAGTCCCAGGATGCTTGTTTCTGGTTTAGGGAAGACATGGCTTGGCAGTTCGGGCTGGACTGTTCCCATGAGGCACAGAGTCAGACTGATTTGCATATGGCCATGTCTGAACTGGGGTGGTGGAGTGAGCTAAAGAATGATGATGGATTAAACCCAGATCAGTTGAATTGGGGTGAGTGTTTGATTTGCTCAAACGCTTCGTCCATCATCCCCTTTGGTATCGCTTTGTTCGCCCTAAGTTGGCAGGGTATGCCCAGACATGGGTCCCTTGCTCACTTTGCACTGGATTCAATATAGCCTGGCTGATGAGGGTTATGAAACCAAAACCGGACCCAGGATGCTTGTTTCCGGTCCAGGGAAGACATGGCTTGGCAGTTCGGGCTGAACTGTTCCTATGAAGCACAGGGTCAGACTGATTTGCATATGGCCATGTCTGAACTGGGGTTGTGCAGTGAGCTAAAGAATGATGATGGATTAAATCCAGATCAATTGACTGGGGATGAGTGTTTGATTTGCTCTAACGCTTCGTCCATCATCCCCTTTGCTATCGCTTTGTTTGCCCTAAGTTGGCAGGGTATGCCGAGACGTGGGTCCCTTGCTCACTTTGCGACTGTATTCGAGATAGCCTGGCTGATGATGGTTATGAACCCGAAACCGGTCCCAGGATGCTTGTTTCCGGTCCAGGGAAGACATGGCTTGGCAGTTCGGGCTGGACTGTTCCCATGAGGCACAGGGTCAGACTGATTTGCATATGGCCATGTCTGAACGGGGGTGGTGGAGTGAGCCAAAGAATGATGATGGATTAAACCCGGATCAGTTGACTGGGGGTGAGTGTTTGATTTGCTCAAACGCTTTGTCCATCATCCCCTTTGGTATCGCTTTGTTTGCCCTAAGTTGGCAGGGTATGCCCAGACATGGGTTCCTTGCTCACTTTGCCACTGGATTTGAGATAGCCAGGCTGATGAGGATTATGAAACCAAAACCGAACCCAGGATGCTTGTTTCCAGTCCAGGGAAGACATGGCTTGGCAGTTCGGTCTGGACTGATCCCATGAGGCACAGGGTCAGACTGATTTGCATATGGCCATGTCTGAACTGGGGTGGTGGAGTGACCTAAAGAATGATGATGGATTAAACCCAGATTAGTTGACTGGGGGTGAGTGTTTGATTTGCTCAAACGCTTCATCCATCATCCCCTTTGGTATCGCTTTGTTCGCCCTAAGTTGGCAGGGTATGCCCAGACGTGGGTTCCTTGCTCACTTTGCCACTGGATTTGAGATAGCCAGGCTGATGAAGATTATGAAACCAAAACCGAACCCAGGATGCTTGTTTCCGGTCCAGGGAAGACATGGCTTGGCAGTTCGGTCTGGATTGATCCCATGAGGCACAGGGTCAGACTGATTTGCATATGGCCATGTCTGAACTGGGGTGGTGGAGTGACCTAAAGAATGATGATGGATTAAACCCAGATTAGTTGACTGGGGGTGAGTGTTTGATTTGCTCAAACGCTTCATCCATCATCCCCTTTGGTATCGCTTTGTTCGCCCTAAGTTGGCAGGGTATGCCCAGACGTGTGTCCCTTGCTCACTTTGCCACTGGATTCGAGATAGCATGGCTGATGAGGGTTATGAACCCGAAACTGGTCCCAGGATGCTTGTTTCCAGTCCAGGAAAGACATGGCTTGGCAGTTCGGGCTAAACTTTTCACATGAGGAAAAGGGTCAGACTGATTTGCATATGGCCATGTCTGAACTGGGATGGTGGAGTGAGCTAAAGAATGATGATGGATTAAACCCAGATCAGTTGACTGGGGGTGAGTGAGTGATTTGCTCAAACGTTTCGGCCATCATCCCCTTTGGTATCGCTTTGTTCGCCCTAAGTTGGCAGGGTATGAGTAGACGTGGGTCCCTTGCTCACTTTGCCACTGGATTCGAGATAGCATGGCTGATGAGGGTTATGAACCCGAAACTGGTCCCAGGATGCTTGTTTCCGGTCCAGGAAAGACATGGCTTGGCAGTTCGGGCTGGACTGTTCCCATGAGGCACAGGGTCAGACTGATTTGCATATGGCCATATCTGAACGGGGATGGTGGAGTGAGCCAAAGAATGATGATGGATTAAACCCGGATCAGTTGACTGGGGGTGAGTGTTTGATTTGCTCAAACGCTTCGTCCATCATCCCCTTTGGTATCGCTTTGTTTGCCCTAAGTTGGCAGGGTATGCCCAGACATGGGTTCCTTGCTCACTTTGCCACTGGATTCAATATACCCAGGCTGATGAGGATTATGAAACCAAAACCGGTCCCAGGATGCTTGTTTCCGGTCCAGGGAAGACATGGCTTGGCAATTCGGGCTAAACTGTTCACATAAGGAACAGGGTCAGACTGATTTGCATATGTCCATGTCTGAACTGGGGTGGTGGAGTGAGCTAAAGAATGATAATGGATTAAACCCAGATCAGTTGACTGGGGGTGAGTGTTTGATTTGCTCAAACGTTTTGTCCATCATCCCCTTTGGTATCGCTTTGTTCGCCCTAAGTTGGCAGGGTATGAGTAGACGTGGGTCCCTTGCTCACTTTGCCACTGGATTCGAGATAGACTGGCTGATGAGGGTTATGAACATGAAAACGGTCCCAGGATGCTTGTTTTCGGTCCAGGGAAGACATGGCTTGGCAGTTCGGTCTGGACTGTTCCCATGAGGCACAGGGTCAGACTGATTTGCATATGGCCATGTGTGAACTGGGGTGGTGGAGTGACCTAAAGAATGATGATGGATTAAACCCAGATTAGTTGACTGGGGGTGAGTGTTTGATTTGCTCAAACGCTTCATCCATCATCCCCTTTGGTATCGCTTTGTTTGCCCTAAGTTGGCAGGGTATGCCCAGACGTGGGTCCCTTGCTCACTTTGCCACTGGATTCGAGATAGCATGGCTGATGAGGGTTATGAACCCGAAACTGGTCCCAGGATGCTTGTTTCCGGTCCAGGAAAGACATGGCTTGGCAGTTCGGGCTGGACTGTTCCCATGAGGCACAGGGTCAGACTGATTTGCATATGGCCATGTCTGAAGTGGGGTGGTGGAGTGAGCTAAAGAAAGATGATGGATTAAACCCAGATCAGTTGACTGGGGGTGAGGGTTTGATTTGCTCAAACGCTTCGTCCATCATCCCCTTTGGTATCGCTTTGTTCTCCCCAAGTTGGCAGGGTATGCCCAGACGTGGGTCTCTTGCTCACTTTGCCACTGGATTCAAGATAGCCTGGCTGATGAGGGTTATGAACCTGAAACGAGTCCCAGGATGCTTGTTTCTGGTTCAGGGAAGACATGGCTTGGCAGTTCGGGCTGGACTGTTCCCATGAGGCACAGAGTCAGACTGATTTGCATATGGCCATGTCTGAACTGGGGTGGTGGAGTGAGCTAAAGAATGATGATGGATTAAACCCAGATCAGTTGAATTGGGGTGAGTGTTTGATTTGCTCAAACGCTTCGTCCATCATCCCCTTTGGTATCGCTTTGTTCGCCCTAAGTTGGCAGGGTATGCCCAGACATGGGTCCCTTGCTCACTTTGCACTGGATTCAATATAGCCTGGCTGATGAGGGTTATGAAACCAAAACCGGACCCAGGATGCTTGTTTCCGGTCCAGGGAAGACATGGCTTGGCAGTTCGGGCTGAACTGTTCCTATGAAGCACAGGGTCAGACTGATTTGCATATGGCCATGTCTGAACTGGGGTTGTGCAGTGAGCTAAAGAATGATGATGGAATAAATCCAGATCAATTGACTGGGGATGAGTGTTTGATTTGCTCTAACGCTTCGTCCATCATCCCCTTTGCTATCGCTTTGTTTGCCCTAAGTTGGCAGGGTATGCCGAGACGTGGGTCCCTTGCTCACTTTGCGACTGTATTCGAGATAGCCTGGCTGATGATGGTTATGAACCCGAAACCGGTCCCAGGATGCTTGTTTCCGGTCCAGGGAAGACATGGCTTGGCAGTTCGGGCTGGACTGTTCCCATGAGGCACAGGGTCAGACTGATTTGCATATGGCCATGTCTGAACGGGGGTGGTGGAGTGAGCCAAAGAATGATGATGGATTAAACCCGGATCAGTTGACTGGGGGTGAGTGTTTGATTTGCTCAAACGCTTTGTCCATCATCCCCTTTGGTATCGCTTTGTTTGCCCTAAGTTGGCAGGGTATGCCCAGACATGGGTTCCTTGCTCACTTTGCCACTGGATTTGAGATAGCCAGGCTGATGAGGATTATGAAACCAAAACCGAACCCAGGATGCTTGTTTCCAGTCCAGGGAAGACATGGCTTGGCAGTTCGGTCTGGACTGATCCCATGAGGCACAGGGTCAGACTGATTTGCATATGGCCATGTCTGAACTGGGGTGGTGGAGTGACCTAAAGAATGATGATGGATTAAACCCAGATTAGTTGACTGGGGGTGAGTGTTTGATTTGCTCAAACGCTTCATCCATCATCCCCTTTGGTATCGCTTTGTTCGCCCTAAGTTGGCAGGGTATGCCCAGACGTGGGTTCCTTGCTCACTTTGCCACTGGATTTGAGATAGCCAGGCTGATGAAGATTATGAAACCAAAACCGAACCCAGGATGCTTGTTTCCGGTCCAGGGAAGACATGGCTTGGCAGTTCGGTCTGGATTGATCCCATGAGGCACAGGGTCAGACTGATTTGCATATGGCCATGTCTGAACTGGGGTGGTGGAGTGACCTAAAGAATGATGATGGATTAAACCCAGATTAGTTGACTGGGGGTGAGTGTTTGATTTGCTCAAACGCTTCATCCATCATCCCCTTTGGTATCGCTTTGTTCGCCCTAAGTTGGCAGGGTATGCCCAGACGTGTGTCCCTTGCTCACTTTGCCACTGGATTCGAGATAGCATGGCTGATGAGGGTTATGAACCCGAAACTGGTCCCAGGATGCTTGTTTCCAGTCCAGGAAAGACATGGCTTGGCAGTTCGGGCTAAACTTTTCACATGAGGAAAAGGGTCAGACTGATTTGCATATGGCCATGTCTGAACTGGGATGGTGGAGTGAGCTAAAGAATGATGATGGATTAAACCCAGATCAGTTGACTGGGGGTGAGTGAGTGATTTGCTCAAACGTTTCGGCCATCATCCCCTTTGGTATCGCTTTGTTCGCCCTAAGTTGGCAGGGTATGAGTAGACGTGGGTCCCTTGCTCACTTTGCCACTGGATTCGAGATAGCCTGGGTGATGAGGGTTATGAACACGAAACCGGTACCAGGATGCTTGTTTCCGTTCCAGGGAAGACATGGCTTGGCATTTCGGTCTGGACTGTTCCCATGAGGCACAGGGTCAGACTGATTTTCATGTCTGAACTGGGGTGGTGGAGTGACCTAAAGAAAGATGATGGATTAAATCCAGATTAGTTGACTGGGGTTGAGTGTTTGATTTGCTCAAACGCTTTGTCCATCATCCCCTTTGGTATCGCTTTGTTCGCCCTAAGTTGACAGGGTATGAGTAGACGTGGGTCCCTTGCTCACTTTGCCACTGGATTCGAGATAGCATGGCTGATGAGGGTTATGAACCCGAAAAAGGTCCCAGGAAGCTTGTTTCCGGTCCATGGAAGACATGGCTTGGCAGTTCGGTCTGGACTGTTCCCATGAGGCACAGGGTCAGACTGATTTGCATATGGCCATGTCTGAACTGGGGTGGTGGATTGACCTAAAGAATGATGATGGATTAAACCCAGATTAGTTGACTGGGGGTGAGTGTTTGATGTGCTCAAACGCTTCGTCCATCATCCCCTTTGGTATCGCTTTGTTCGCCCTAAGTTGGCAGGGTATGCCCAGATTTGGGTCCCTTGCTCACTTTGCCACTGGATTCAAGATAGCCTGGCTGATGAGGGTTATGAACCAGAAACCGGTCCCAGGATGCTTGTTTCGGGTCCACGGAAGACATGGCTTGGCAGTTCGGGCTGGACTGTTCCCATGAGGCACAGGGTCAGATTGATTTGCATATGGCCATGTCTGAACTGGGGTGGTGGAGTGACCTATAAAATGATGATGGATTAAACCCAGGTCAGTTGACTGGGGATGAGTGTTTGATTTGCTCAAACGCTTCGTCCATCATCCTCTTTGGTATCGCTTTGTTTGCCTTAGTTGGCAGGGTATGCCCAGACATGGGTCTCTTGCTCACTTTGCCACTGGATTCAAGATAGCCTGGCTGATGAGGGTTATGAACCTGAAACCGGTCCCAGGATGCTTGTTTCTGGTCCAGGGAAGACATGGCTTGGCAGTTTGGGCTGGACTGTTCCCATGAGGCACAGGGTCAGACTGATTTGCATATGTCCATGTCTGAACTGGGGTGGTGGAGTGAGCTAAAGAATGATGATGGATTAAACCCAGATCAGTTGACTGGGGGTGAGTGTTTGATTTGCTCAAACGCTTCGTCCATCATCCCCATTGGTATCGCTTTGTTCGCCCTAAGTTGGCATAGTATGCCCAGATGTGGGTCCCTTGCTCACTTTGTGACTGGATTCGAGATAGCCTGGCTGATGATGGTTATGAACCCGAAACCGGTCCCTGGATGCTTGTTTCCAGTCCAGGGAAGACATGGCTTGGCAGTACGGGCTGGACTGTTCCCATGAGGCACAGGGTCATACTGATTTGCATATGGCCATGTCTGAACGGGGGTGGTGGAGTGAGCCAAAGAATGATGATGGATTAAACCCGGATCAGTTGACTGGGGGTGAGTGTTTGATTTGCTCAATCGCTTCGTCCATCATCTCCTTTGGTATCGCTTTGTTGGCCCTAAGTTGGCAGGGTATGCCCAGACATGGGTTCCTTGCTCACTTTGTCACTGGATTCAATATAGCCAGGCTGATGAGGGTTATGAAACCAAAACCGGTCCCAGGATGCTTGTTTCCGGTCCAGGAAAGACATGGCTTGGCAATTCGGGCTAAACTTTTCAAATGAGGAACAGGGTCAGACTGATTTGCATATGGCCATGTCTGAACTGGGGTGGTGGAGTGAGCTAAAGAATGATGATGGATTAAACCCAGATCAGTTGACTGGGGGTGAGTTTTTGATTTGCTCAAACGTTTCGCCCATCATCCCCTTTGGTATCGCTTTGTTCGCCCTAAGTTGGCAGGGTATGAGTAGACGTGAGTCCCTTGCTCACTTTGCCACTGGATTTGAGATAGCATGGCTGATGAGGGTTATGAACCCGAAACAGGTCCCAGGATGCTTGTTTCCGGTCCAGGGAAGACATGGCTTGGCAGTTCGGTCTGGACTGTTCCCATGAGGCACAGGGTCAGACTGATTTGCATATGGCCATGTCTGAACAGGGGTGGTGGAGTGAGCTAAAGAATGATGATGGATTAAACCCAGATCAGTTGACTGGGGGTGAGTGTTTTATTTGCTCAAACGCTTCGTCCATCATCCCCTTTGGTATCGCTTTGTTCTCCCCAAGTTGGCAGGGTATGCCCAGATGTGGGTCTCTTGCTCACTTTGCCACTGGATTCAATATAGCCTGGCTGATGAGTGTTATGAACCTAAAACCGGTCCCAGGATGCTTGTTTCTGGTTCAGGGAAGACATGGCTTGGCAATTCCGGCTGGACTGTTCCCATGAGGCACAGGGTCAGACTGATTTGCATATGGCCATGTCTGAACAGGGGTGGTGGAGTGAGCTAAAGAATGATGATGGATTAAACCCAGATCAGTTGACTGGGGGTGAGTGTTTGATTTGCTCAAGCGCTTCGTCCATCATCCTCTTTGGTATCGCTTTGTTCGCCCTTAGTTGGCAGGGTATGCCCAGACGTGGGTCCCTTGATCACTTTGCCACTGGATTCAAGATAGCCTGGCTGATGAGGGTTATGAACCTGAAACCGGTCCCAGGATGCTTGTTTCTGGTTCAGGGAAGACATGGCTTGGCAGTTCGGGCTGGACTGTTCCCATGAGGCACAGGGTCAGACTGATTTGCATATGTCCATGTCTGAACTGGGGTGGTGGAGTGAGCTAAAGAATGATGATGGATTAAACCCAGATCAGTTGACTGGGGGTGAGTGTTTGATTTGCTCAAACGCTTCGTCCATCATCCCCTTTGGTATCGCTTTGTTCGCCCTAAGTTGGCAGGGTATGCCCAGATGTGGGTCCCTTGCTCACTTTGTGACTGGATTCGAGATAGCCTGGCTGATGATAGTTATGAACCTGAAACCGGTCCCAGGATGCTTGTTTCCGGTCCAGGGAAGACATGGCTTGGCAGTACGGGCTGAACTGTTCCCATGAGGCACAGGGTCATACTGATTTGCATATGGCCATGTCTGAACGGGGGTGGTGGAGTGAGCCAAAGAATGATGATGGATTAAACCCGGATCAGTTGACAGGGGGTGAGTGTTTGATTTGCTCGAACGCTTCGTCCATCATCTCCTTTGGTATCGCTTTGTTGGCCCTAAGTTGGCAGGGTATGCCCAGACATGGGTTCCTTGCTCACTTTGCCACTGGATTCAATATAGCCAGGCTGATGAGGGTTATGAAACCAAAACCGGTCCCAGGATGCTTGTTTCCGGTCCAGGAAAGACATGGCTTGGCAATTCGGGCTAAACTTTTCACATGAGGAACAGGGTCAGACTGATTTGCATATGGCCATGTCTGAACTGGGGTGGTGGAGTGAGCTAAAGAATGATGATGGATTAAACCCAGATCAGTTGACTGGGGGTGAGTTTTTGATTTGCTCAAACGTTTCG
Organism: Triturus cristatus; assembly: GCF_964204655.1. NCBI lineage: Eukaryota > Metazoa > Chordata > Amphibia > Caudata > Salamandridae > Triturus > Triturus cristatus. The sequence continues at coordinate 124,986 of NW_028187932.1, read as the reverse complement.
TCCATCATCCCCTTTGGTATCGCTTTGTTCGCCCTAAGTTGGCAGGGTATGAGTAGACGTGGGTCCCTTGCTCACTTTGCCACTGGATTTGAGATAGCATGGCTGATGAGGGTTATGAACCCAAAACAGGTCCCAGGATGCTTGTTTCCGGTCCAGGGAAGACATGGCTTGGCAGTTCGATCTGGACTGTTCCCATGAGGCACAGGGTCAGACTGATTTGCATATGGCCATGTCTGAACTGGGGTGGTGGAGTGACCTAAAGAATGATGATGGATTAAACCCAAATCAGTTGACTGGGGTGAGTGTTTGATTTGCTCAAACGCTTCGTCCATCATCCCCTTTGGTATCGCTTTGTTCTCCCCAAGTTGGCAGGGTATGCCCAGACGTGGGTCTCTTGCTCACTTTGCCACTGGATTCAAGATAGCCTGGCTGATGAGTGTTATGAACCTGAAACCGGTCCCAGGATGCTTGTTTCTGGTTCAGGGAAGACATGGCTTGGCAGTTCCGGCTGGACTGTTCCCTGAGGCACAGGGTCATACTGATTTGCATATGGCCATGTCTGAACAGGGGTGGTGGAGTGAGCTAAAGAATGATGATGGATTAAACCCAGATCAGTTGACTGGGGGTGAGTGTTTGATTTGCTCAAACGCTTCGTCCATCATCCCCTTTGGTATCGTTTTGTTCGCCCTTAGTTGGCAGGGTATGCCCAGACGTAGGTCCCTTGCTCACTTTGCCACTGGATTCAATATAGCCAGGCTGATGAGGGTTATGAAACCAAAACCGGTCCCAGGATGCTTGTTTCCGGTCCAGGGAAGACATGGCTTGGCAATTCGGGCTAAACTTTTCACATGAGGAACAGGGTCAGACTGATTTGCATATGGCCATGTCTGAACTGGGGTGGTGGAGTGAGCTAAAGAATGATGATGGATTAAACCCAGATCAGTTGACTGGGGGTGAGTGTTTGATTTGCTCAAACGTTTCGTCCATCATCCCCTTTGGTATCGCTTTGTTCACCCTAAGTTGGCAGGGTATGAGTAGACGTGGGTCCCTTGCTCACTTTGCCACTGGATTCGAGATAGCCTGGGTGATGAGGGTTATGAACCTGAAACCGGTCCCAGGATGCTTGTTTCCGGTCCAGGGAAGACATGGCTTGGCAGTTCGGGCTAGACTGTTCCCATGAGGCACATGGTCAGACTGATTTGCATATGGCCATTTCTGAACTGGGGTGGTGGAGAGAGCTAAAGAATGATGATGGATTAAACCGAGATTAGGTGACTGGGGGCGAGTGTTTGATTTGCTCAAACGCTTCGTCCATCCCCTTTGGTATCGCTTTGTTCGCCCTAAGTTGGCAGGGTATGAGTAGACGTGGGTCCCTTGCTCACTTTGCCTCTGGATTCGAGATAGCATGGCTGATGAGGGTTATGAACCCGAAACCGGTCCCAGGATGCTTGTTTCCTGTCCAGGGAAGACATGGCTTGGCAGTTCGGACTGGACTGTTCCCATGAGGCACAGGGTCAGACTGATTTGCATATGGCCATGTTTGCACTGGGGTGGTGGAGTGAGCTAAAGAATGATGATGGATTAAACCCAGATTAGTTGACTGGGGGTGAGTGTTTGATTTGCTCAAACGCTTCGTCCATCATCCCCTTTGGTATCGCTTTGTTCGCCCTAAGTTGGCAGGGTATGCCCAGATGTGGGTCCGTTGCTCACTTTGCCACTGGATTCAAGATAGCCTGGCTGATGAGGGTTATGAACCTGAAACCGGTCCCAGCATGCTTGTTTCCGGTCCAGGGAAGACATGGCTTGGCAGTTCGGGCTAGACTGTTCCCATGAGGCACATGGTCAGTCTGATTTGCATATGGCCATGTCTGAACTGGGGTGGTGGAGTGAGCTAAAGAATGATGATGGATTAAACCCAGATCAGTTGACTGGGGGTGAGTGTTTGATTTGCTCAAACGCTTCGTCCATCATCCCCTTTGGTATCACTTTGTTCGCCCTAAGTTGGCAGGGTATGCCCAGACGTGGGTCCCTTGCTCACTTTGCGAATGTATTCGAGATAGCCTGGCTGATGATGGTTATGAACCCGAAACCGGTCCCAGGATGCTTGTTTCCGGTCCAGGGAAGACATGGCTTGGCAGTTCGGGCTGGACTGTTCCCATGAGGCACAGGGTCAGACTGATTTGCATATGGCCATGTCTCAACGGGGGTGGTGGAGTGAGCCAAAGAATGATGATGGATTAAACCCGGATCAGTTGACTGGGGGTGAGTGTTTGATTTGCTCAAACGCTTCGTCCATCATCCCCTTTGGTATCGCTTTGTTTGCCCTAAGTTGGCAGGGTATGCCCAGACATTGGTTCCTTGCTCACTTTGCCACTGGATTCAATATAGCCAGGCTGATGAGGATTATGAAACCAAAACCGGTCCCAGAATGCTTGTTTCCAGTCCAGGGAAGACATGGCTTGGCAATTCGGGCTAAACTGTTCACATAAGGAACAGGGTCAGACTGATTTGCATATGTCCATGTCTGAACTGGGGTGGTGGAGTGAGCTAAAGAATGATGATGGATTAAACCCAGATCAGTTGACTGGGGGTGAGTGTTTGATTTGCTCAAACGCTTCGTCCATCATCCCCTTTGGTATCGCTTTGTTCGCCCTAAGTTGGCAGGGTATGCCCAGATTTGGGTCCCTTGCTCACTTTGCCACTGGATTCAAGATAGCCTGGCTGATGAGGGTTATGAACCAGAAACCGGTCCCAGGATGCTTGTTTCGGGTCCACGGAAGACATGGCTTGGCAGTTCGGGCTGGACTGTTCCCATGAGGCACAGGGTCAGATTGATTTGCATATGGCCATGTCTGAACTGGGGTGGTGGAGTGACCTATAAAATGATGATGGATTAAACCCAGGTCAGTTGACTGGGGATGAGTGTTTGATTTGCTCAAACGCTTCGTCCATCATCCTCTTTGGTATCGCTTTGTTTGCCTTAGTTGGCAGGGTATGCCCAGACATGGGTCTCTTGCTCACTTTGCCACTGGATTCAAGATAGCCTGGCTGATGAGGGTTATGAACCTGAAACCGGTCCCAGGATGCTTGTTTCTGGTCCAGGGAAGACATGGCTTGGCAGTTTGGGCTGGACTGTTCCCATGTGGCACAGGGTCAGACTGATTTGCATATGTCCATGTCTGAACTGGGGTGGTGGAGTGAGCTAAAGAATGATGATGGATTAAACCCAGATCAGTTGACTGGGGGTGAGTGTTTGATTTGCTCAAACGCTTCGTCCATCATCCCCTTTGGTATCGCTTTGTTCGCCCTAAGTTGGCAGGGTATGCCCAGATGTGGGTCCCTTGCTCACTTTGTGACTGGATTCGAGATAGCCTGGCTGATGATGGTTATGAACCCGAAACCGGTCCCAGGATGCTTGTTTCCGGTCCAGGGAAGACATGGCTTGGCAGTACGGGCTGGACTGTTCCCATGAGGCACAGGGTCATACTGATTTGCATATGGCCATGTCTGAACGGGGGTGGTGGAGTGAGCCAAAGAATGATGATGGATTAAACCCGGATCAGTTGACTGGGGGTGAGTGTTTGATTTGCTCAAACGCTTCGTCCATCATCTCCTTTGGTATCGCTTTGTTGGCCCTAAGTTGGCAGGGTATGCCCAGACATGGGTTCCTTGCTCACTTTGTCACTGGATTCAATATAGCCAGGCTGATGAGGGTTATGAAACCAAAACCGGTCCCAGGATGCTTGTTTCCGGTCCAGGAAAGACATGGCTTGGCAATTCGGGCTAAACTTTTCACATGAGGAACAGGGTCAGACTGATTTGCATATGGCCATGTCTGAACTGGGGTGGTGGAGTGAGCTAAAGAATGATGATGGATTAAACCCAGATCAGTTGACTGGGGGTGAGTTTTTGATTTGCTCAAACGTTTCGTCCATCATCCCCTTTGGTATCGCTTTGTTCGCCCTAAGTTGGCAGGGTATGAGTAGACGTGAGTCCCTTGCTCACTTTGCCACTGGATTTGAGATAGCATGGCTGATGAGGGTTATGAACCCGAAACAGGTCCCAGGATGCTTGTTTCCGGTCCAGGGAAGACATGGCTTGGCAGTTCGGTCTGGACTGTTCCCATGAGGCACAGGGTCAGACTGATTTGCATATGGCCATGTCTGAACAGGGGTGGTGGAGTGAGCTAAAGAATGATGATGGATTAAACCCAGATCAGTTGACTGGGGGTGAGTGTTTTATTTGCTCAAACGCTTCGTCCATCATCCCCTTTGGTATCGCTTTGTTCTCCCCAAGTTGGCAGGGTATGCCCAGATGTGGGTCTCTTGCTCACTTTGCCACTGGATTCAATATAGCCTGGCTGATGAGTGTTATGAACCTAAAACCGGTCCCAGGATGCTTGTTTCTGGTTCAGGGAAGACATGGCTTGGCAATTCCGGCTGGACTGTTCCCATGAGGCACAGGGTCAGACTGATTTGCATATGGCCATGTCTGAACAGGGGTGGTGGAGTGAGCTAAAGAATGATGATGGATTAAACCCAGATCAGTTGACTGGGGGTGAGTGTTTGATTTGCTCAAGCGCTTCGTCCATCATCCTCTTTGGTATCGCTTTGTTCGCCCTTAGTTGGCAGGGTATGCCCAGACGTGGGTCCCTTGATCACTTTGCCACTGGATTCAAGATAGCCTGGCTGATGAGGGTTATGAACCTGAAACCGGTCCCAGGATGCTTGTTTCTGGTCCAGGGAAGACATGGCTTGGCAGTTCGGGCTGGACTGTTCCCATGAGGCACAGGGTCAGACTGATTTGCATATGTCCATGTCTGAACTGGGGTGGTGGAGTGAGCTAAAGAATGATGATGGATTAAACCCAGATCAGTTGACTGGGGGTGAGTGTTTGATTTGCTCAAACGCTTCGTCCATCATCCCCTTTGGTATCGCTTTGTTCGCCCTAAGTTGGCAGGGTATGCCCAGATGTGGGTCCCTTGCTCACTTTGTGACTGGATTCGAGATAGCCTGGCTGATGATAGTTATGAACCCGAAACCGGTCCCAGGATGCTTGTTTCCGGTCCAGGGAAGACATGGCTTGGCAGTACGGGCTGGACTGTTCCCATGAGGCACAGGGTCATACTGATTTGCATATGGCCATGTCTGAACGGGGGTGGTGGAGTGAGCCAAAGAATGATGATGGATTAAACCCGGATCAGTTGACTGGGGGTGAGTGTTTGATTTGCTCGAACGCTTCGTCCATCATCTCCTTTGGTATCGCTTTGTTGGCCCTAAGTTGGCAGGGTATGCCCAGACATGGGTTCCTTGCTCACTTTGCCACTGGATTCAATATAGCCAGGCTGATGAGGGTTATGAAACCAAAACCGGTCCCAGGATGCTTGTTTCCGGTCCAGGAAAGACATGGCTTGGCAATTCGGGCTAAACTTTTCACATGAGGAACAGGGTCAGACTGATTTGCATATGGCCATGTCTGAACTGGGGTGGTGGAGTGAGCTAAAGAATGATGATGGATTAAACCCAGATCAGTTGACTGGGGGTGAGTTTTTGATTTGCTCAAACGTTTCGTCCATCATCCCCTTTGGTATCGCTTTGTTCGCCCTAAGTTGGCAGGGTATGAGTAGACGTGGGTCCCTTGCTCACTTTGCCACTGGATTTGAGATAGCATGGCTGATGAGGGTTATGAACCCGAAACAGGTCCCAGGATGCTTGTTTCCGGTCCAGGGAAGACATGGCTTGGCAGTTCGATCTGGACTGTTCCCATGAGGCACAGGGTCAGACTGATTTGCATATGGCCATGTCTGAACTGGGGTGGTGGAGTGACCTAAAGAATGATGATGGATTAAACCCAAATCAGTTGACTGGGGTGAGTGTTTGATTTGCTCAAACGCTTCGTCCATCATCCCCTTTGGTATCGCTTTGTTCTCCCCAAGTTGGCAGGGTATGCCCAGACGTGGGTCTCTTGCTCACTTTGCCACTGGATTCAAGATAGCCTGGCTGATGAGTGTTATGAACCTGAAACCGGTCCCAGGATGCTTGTTTCTGGTTCAGGGAAGACATGGCTTGGCAGTTCCGGCTGGACTGTTCCCTGAGGCACAGGGTCATACTGATTTGCATATGGCCATGTCTGAACAGGGGTGGTGGAGTGAGCTAAAGAATGATGATGGATTAAACCCAGATCAGTTGACTGGGGGTGAGTGTTTGATTTGCTCAAACGCTTCGTCCATCATCCCCTTTGGTATCGTTTTGTTCGCCCTTAGTTGGCAGGGTATGCCCAGACGTGGGTCCCTTGCTCACTTTGCCACTGGATTCAATATAGCCAGGCTGATGAGGGTTATGAAACCAAAACCGGTCCCAGGATGCTTGTTTCCGGTCCAGGGAAGACATGGCTTGGCAATTCGGGCTAAACTTTTCACATGAGGAACAGGGTCAGACTGATTTGCATATGGCCATGTCTGAACTGGGGTGGTGGAGTGAGCTAAAGAATGATGATGGATTAAACCCAGATCAGTTGACTGGGGGTGAGTGTTTGATTTGCTCAAACGTTTCGTCCATCATCCCCTTTGGTATCGCTTTGTTCACCCTAAGTTGGCAGGGTATGAGTAGACGTGGGTCCCTTGCTCACTTTGCCACTGGATTCGAGATAGCCTGGGTGATGAGGGTTATGAACCTGAAACCGGTCCCAGGATGCTTGTTTCCGGTCCAGGGAAGACATGGCTTGGCAGTTCGGGCTAGACTGTTCCCATGAGGCACATGGTCAGACTGATTTGCATATGGCCATTTCTGAACTGGGGTGGTGGAGAGAGCTAAAGAATGATGATGGATTAAACCGAGATTAGGTGACTGGGGGCGAGTGTTTGATTTGCTCAAATGCTTCGTCCATCCCCTTTGGTATCGCTTTGTTCGCCCTAAGTTGGCAGGGTATGAGTAGACGTGGGTCCCTTGCTCACTTTGCCTCTGGATTCGAGATAGCATGGCTGATGAGGGTTATGAACCCGAAACCGGTCCCAGGATGCTTGTTTCCTGTCCAGGGAAGACATGGCTTGGCAGTTCGGACTGGACTGTTCCCATGAGGCACAGGGTCAGACTGATTTGCATATGGCCATGTTTGCACTGGGGTGGTGGAGTGAGCTAAAGAATGATGATGGATTAAACCCAGATTAGTTGACTGGGGGTGAGTGTTTGATTTGCTCAAACGCTTCGTCCATCATCCCCTTTGGTATCGCTTTGTTCGCCCTAAGTTGGCAGGGTATGCCCAGATGTGGGTCCGTTGCTCACTTTGCCACTGGATTCAAGATAGCCTGGCTGATGAGGGTTATGAACCTGAAACCGGTCCCAGCATGCTTGTTTCCGGTCCAGGGAAGACATGGCTTGGCAGTTCGGGCTAGACTGTTCCCATGAGGCACATGGTCAGTCTGATTTGCATATGGCCATGTCTGAACTGGGGTGGTGGAGTGAGCCAAAGAATGATGATGGATTAAACCCGGATCAGTTGACTGGGGGTGAGTGTTTGATTTGCTCAAACGCTTCGTCCATCATCCCCTTTGGTATCGCTTTGTTTGCCCTAAGTTGGCAGGGTATGCCCAGACATTGGTTCCTTGCTCACTTTGCCACTGGATTCAATATAGCCAGGCTGATGAGGATTATGAAACCAAAACCGGTCCCAGGATGCTTGTTTCCAGTCCAGGGAAGACATGGCTTGGCAATTCGGGCTAAACTGTTCACATAAGGAACAGGGTCAGACTGATTTGCATATGTCCATGTCTGAACTGGGGTGGTGGAGTGAGCTAAAGAATGATGATGGATTAAACCCAGATCAGTTGACTGGGGGTGAGTGTTTGATTTGCTCAAACGTTTCGTCCATCATCCCCTTTGGTATCGCTTTGTTCGCCCGAAGTTGGCAGGGTATGAGTAGACGTGGGTCCCTTGCTCACTTTGCCACTGGATTCGAGATAGACTGGCTGATATGGGTTATGAAAATGGTCCCAGGATGCTTTTTTCCGGTCCAGGGAAGACATGGCTTGGCAGTTCGGTCTAGACAGTTCCCATGAGGCACAGGGTCGGACTGATTTGCATATGGCCATTTCTGAACTGGGGTGGTGGAGTGAGCTAAAGAATGATGATGGATTAAACCGAGATTAGTTGACTGGGGGCGAGTGTTTGATTTGCTCAAACGCTTCGTCCATCATCCCCTTTGGTATCGCTTTGTTCGCCCTAAGTTGGCAGGGTATGAGTAGACGTGGGTCCCTTGCTCACTTTGCCACTGTTTTCGAGATAGCATGGCTGATGAGGGTTATGAACCCGAAACCAGTCCCAGGATGCTTGTTTTCGGTCCAGGGAAGACATGGCTTGGCAGTTCGGTCTGGACTGTTCCCATGAGGCACAGGGTCAGACTGATTTGCATATGGCCATGTCTGAACTGGGGTGGTGGAGTGACCTAAAGAATGATGATGGATTAAACCCAGATTAGTTGACTGGGGGTGTGTGTTTGATTTGCTCAAACGCTTCATCCATCATCCCCTTTGGTATCGCCTTCTTTGCCCTAAGTTGGCAGGGTATGCCCAGACGTCGGTCCCTTGCTCACTTTGCCACTGGATTCGAGATAGCATGGCTGATGAGGGTTATGAACCCGAAACTGGTCCCAGGATGCTTGTTTCCGGTCCAGGAAATACATGGCTTGGCAGTTCGGGCTGGACTGTTCCCATGAGGCACAGGGTCAGACTGATTTGCATATGGCCATGTCTGAAGTGGGGTGGTGGAGTGAGCTAAAGAAAGATGATGGATTAAACCCAGATCAGTTGACTGGGGGTGAGTGTTTGATTTGCTCAAACGCTTCGTTCATCATCCCCTTTGGTATCGCTTTGTTCTCCCCAAGTTGGCAGGGTATGCCCAGACGTGGGTCTCTTGCTCTCTTTGCCACTGGATTCAAGATAGCCTGGCTGATGAGGGTTATGAACCTGAAACGAGTCCCAGGATGCTTGTTTCTGGTTCAGGGAAGACATGGCTTGGCAGTTCGGGCTGGACTGTTCCCATGAGGCACAGAGTCAGACTGATTTGCATATGGCCATGTCTGAACTGGGGTGGTGGAGTGAGCTAAAGAATGATGATGGATTAAACCCAGATCAGTTGACTGGGGGTGAGTGTTTGATTTGCTCAAACGCTTCGTCCATCATCCCCTTTGGTATCGCTTTTTTCGCCCTTAGTTGGCAGGGTATGCCCAGACATGGGTCCCTTGCTCACTTTGCCACTGGATTCAATATATCCTGGCTGATGAGGGTTATGAAACCAAAACCGGACCCAGGATGCTTGTTTCCGGTCCAGGGAAGACATGGCTTGGCAGTTCGGGCTGAACTGTTCACATAAGGAACAGGGTCAGACTGATTTGCATATGTCCATGTCTGAACTGGGGTGGTGGAGTGAGCTAAAGAATGATGATGGATTAAACCCAGATCAGTTGACTGGGGGTGAGTGTTTGATTTGCTCAAACGTTTCGTCCATCATCCCCTTTGGTATCGCTTTGTTCGCCCTAAGTTGGCAGGGTATGAGTAGACGTGGGTCCCTTGCTCACTTTGCCACTGGATTCAAGATAGACTGGCTGATGAGGGTTATGAACACGAAAACGGTCCCAGGATGCTATTTTCCGGTCCAGGGAAGACATGGCTTGGCAGTTCGGTCTGGACTGTTCCCATGAGGCACAGGGTCAGACTGATTTGCATATGCCATTTCTGAACTGGGGTGGTGGAGTGAGCTAAAGAATGATGATGGATTAAACCGAGATTAGTTGACTGGGGGCGAGTGTTTGATCTGCTCAAACGCTTCGTCCATCATCCCCTTTGGTATCGCTTTGTTCGCCCTAAGTTGGCAGGGTATGAGTAGACGTGGGTCCCTTGCTCACTTTGCCACTGGATTCGAGATAGCATGGCTGATGAGGGTTATGAACCCGAAACCGGTCCCAGGATGCTTGTTTTCGGTCCAGGGAAGACATGGCTTGGCAGTTCGGTCTGGACTGTTCCCATGAGGCACAGGGTCAGACTGATTTGCATATGGCCATGTCTGAACTGGGGTGGTGGAGTGACCTAAAGAATGATGATGGATTAAACCCAGATTAGTTGACTGGGGGTGAGTGTTTGATTTGCTCAAACGCTTCATCCATCATCCCCTTTGGTATCGCTTTGTTTGCCCTAAGTTGGCAGGGTATGCCCAGACGTGGGTCCCTTGCTCACTTTGCCACTGGATTCGAGATAGCATGGCTGATGAGGGTTATGAACCCGAAACTGGTCCCAGGATGCTTGTTTCCGGTCCAGGAAAGACATGGCTTGGCAGTTCAGGCTGGACTGTTCCCATGAGGCACAGGGTCAGACTGATTTGCATATGGCCATGTCTGAAGTGGGGTGGTGGAATGAGCTAAAGAAAGATGATGGATTAAACCCAGATCAGTTGACTGGGGGTGAGTGTTTGATTTGCTCAAATGCTTCGTCCATCATCCCCTTTGGTATCGCTTTGTTCTCCCCAAGTTGGCAGGGTATGCCCAGACGTGGGTTTCTTGCTCACTTTGCCACTGGATTCAAGATAGCCTGGTTGATGAGGGTTATGAACCTGAAACGAGTCCCAGGATGCTTGTTTCTGGTTCAGGGAAGACATGGCTTGGCAGTTCGGGCTGGACTGTTCCCATAAGGCACAGAGTCAGACTGATTTGCATATAGCCATGTCTGAACTGGGGTGGTGGAGTGAGCTAAAGAATGATGATGGATTAAACCCAGATCAGTTGACTGGGGGTGAGTGTTTGATTTGCTCAAACGCTTCGTCCATCATCCCCTTTGGTATCGCTTTGTTTGCCCTAAGTTGGCAGGGTATGCCCAGACATTGGTTCCTTGCTCACTTTGCCACTGGATTCAATATAGCCAGGCTGATGAGGATTATGAAACCAAAACCGGTCCCAGGATGCTTGTTTCCAGTCCAGGGAAGACATGGCTTGGCAATTCGGGCTAAACTGTTCACATAAGGAACAGGGTCAGACTGATTTGCATATGTCCATGTCTGAACTGGGGTGGTGGAGTGAGCTAAAGAATGATGATGGATTAAACCCAGATCAGTTGACTGGGGGTGAGTGTTTGATTTGCTCAAACGTTTCGTCCATCATCCCCTTTGGTATCGCTTTGTTCGCCCGAAGTTGGCAGGGTATGAGTAGACGTGGGTCCCTTGCTCACTTTGCCACTGGATTCGAGATAGACTGGCTGATATGGGTTATGAACACGAAAATGGTCCCAGGATGCTTTTTTCCGGTCCAGGGAAGACATGGCTTGGCAGTTCGGTCTAGACAGTTCCCATGAGGCACAGGGTCGGACTGATTTGCATATGGCCATTTCTGAACTGGGGTGGTGGAGTGAGCTAAAGAATGATGATGGATTAAACCGAGATTAGTTGACTGGGGGCGAGTGTTTGATTTGCTCAAACGCTTCGTCCATCATCCCCTTTGGTATCGCTTTGTTCGCCCTAAGTTGGCAGGGTATGAGTAGACGTGGGTCCCTTGCTCACTTTGCCACTGGATTCGAGATAGCATGGCTGATGAGGGTTATGAACCCGAAACCAGTCCCAGGATGCTTGTTTTCGGTCCAGGGAAGACATGGCTTGGCAGTTCGGTCTGGACTGTTCCCATGAGGCACAGGGTCAGACTGATTTGCATATGGCCATGTCTGAACTGGGGTGGTGGAGTGACCTAAAGAATGATGATGGATTAAACCCAGATTAGTTGACTGGGGGTGTGTGTTTGATTTGCTCAAACGCTTCATCCATCATCCCCTTTGGTATCGCTTTCTTTGCCCTAAGTTGGCAGGGTATGCCCAGACGTCGGTCCCTTGCTCACTTTGCCACTGGATTCGAGATAGCATGGCTGATGAGGGTTATGAACCCGAAACTGGTCCCAGGATGCTTGTTTCCGGTCCAGGAAAGACATGGCTTGGCAGTTCGGGCTGGACTGTTCCCATGAGGCACAGGGTCAGACTGATTTGCATATGGCCATGTCTGAAGTGGGGTGGTGGAGTGAGCTAAAGAAAGATGATAGATTAAACCCAGATCAGTTGACTGGGGGTGAGTGTTTGATTTGCTCAAACGCTTCGTTCATCATCCCCTTTGGTATCGCTTTGTTCTCCCCAAGTTGGCAGGGTATGCCCAGACGTGGGTCTCTTGCTCTCTTTGCCACTGGATTCAAGATAGCCTGGCTGATGAGGGTTATGAACCTGAAACGAGTCCCAGGATGCTTGTTTCTGGTTCAGGGAAGACATGGCTTGGCAGTTCGGGCTGGACTGTTCCCATGAGGCACAGAGTCAGACTGATTTGCATATGGCCATGTCTGAACTGGGGTGGTGCAGTGAGCTAAAGAATGATGATGGATTAAACCCAGATCAGTTGACTGGGGGTGAGTGTTTGATTTGCTCAAACGCTTCGTCCATCATCCCCTTTGGTATCGCTTTTTTCGCCCTAAGTTGGCAGGGTATGCCCAGACATGGGTCCCTTGCTCACTTTGCCACTGGATTCAATATAGCCTGGCTGATGAGGGTTATGAAACCAAAACCGGACCCAGGATGCTTGTTTCCGGTCCAGGGAAGACATGGCTTGGCAGTTCGGGCTGAACTGTTCACATAAGGAACAGGGTCAGACTGATTTGCATATGTCCATGTCTGAACTGGGGTGGTGGAGTGAGCTAAAGAATGATGATGGATTAAACCCAGATCAGTTGACTGGGGGTGAGTGTTTGATTTGCTCAAACGTTTCGTCCATCATCCCCTTTGGTATCGCTTTGTTCGCCCTAAGTTGGCAGGGTATGAGTAGACGTGGGTCCCTTGCTCACTTTGCCACTGGATTCAAGATAGACTGGCTGATGAGGGTTATGAACACGAAAACGGTCCCAGGATGCTTTTTTCCGGTCCAGGGAAGACATGGATTGGCAGTTCGGTCTGGACTGTTCCCATGAGGCACAGGGTCAGACTGATTTGCATATGCCATTTCTGAACTGGGGTGGTGGAGTGAGCTAAAGAATGATGATGGATTAAACCGAGATTAGTTGACTGGGGGCGAGTGTTTGATCTGCTCAAACGCTTCGTCCATCATCCCCTTTGGTATCGCTTTGTTCGCCCTAAGTTGGCAGGGTATGAGTAGACGTGGGTCCCTTGCTCACTTTGCCACTGGATTCGAGATAGCATGGCTGATGAGGGTTATGAACCCGAAACCGGTCCCAGGATGCTTGTTTTCGGTCCAGGGAAGACATGGCTTGGCAGTTCGGTCTGGACTGTTCCCATGAGGCACAGGGTCAGACTGATTTGCATATGGCCATGTCTGAACTGGGGTGGTGGAGTGACCTAAAGAATGATGATGGATTAAACCCAGATTAGTTGACTGGGGGTGAGTGTTTGATTTGCTCAAACGCTTCATCCATCATCCCCTTTGGTATCGCTTTGTTTGCCCTAAGTTGGCAGGGTATGCCCAGACGTGGGTCCCTTGCTCACTTTGCCACTGGATTCGAGATAGCATGGCTGATGAGGGTTATGAACCCGAAACTGGTCCCAGGATGCTTGTTTCCGGTCCAGGAAAGACATGGCTTGGCAGTTCAGGCTGGACTGTTCCCATGAGGCACAGGGTCAGACTGATTTGCATATGGCCATGTCTGAAGTGGGGTGGTGGAGTGAGCTAAAGAAAGATGATGGATTAAACCCAGATCAGTTGACTGGGGGGGAGTGTTTGATTTGCTCAAATGCTTCGTCCATCATCCCCTTTGGTATCGCTTTGTTCTCCCCAAGTTGGCAGGGTATGCCCAGACGTGGGTTTCTTGCTCACTTTGCCACTGGATTCAAGATAGCCTGGTTGATGAGGGTTATGAACCTGAAACGAGTCCCAGGATGCTTGTTTCTGGTTCAGGGAAGACATGGCTTGGCAGTTCGGGCTGGACTGTTCCCATAAGGCACAGAGTCAGACTGATTTGCATATGGCCATGTCTGAACTGGGGTGGTGGAGTGAGCTAAAGAATGATGATGGATTAAACCCAGATCAGTTGACTGGGGGTGAGTGTTTGATTTGCTCAAACGCTTCGACCATCATCCCCTTTGGTATCGCTTTGTTCGCCCTAAGCTGGCAGGGTATGCCCAGACATGGGTCCCTTGCTCACTTTGCCACTGGATTCAATATAGCCTGGCTGATGAGGGTTATGAAACCAAAACCGGACCCAGGATGCTTGTTTCCGGTCCAGGGAGGACATGGCTTGGCAGTTCGGGCTGAACTGTTCCCATGAGGCACAGGGTCAGACTGATTTGCATATGGCCATGTCTGAACTGGGGTGGTGCAGTGAGCTAAAGAATGATGATGGATTAAATCCAGATCAATTGACTGGGGGTGAGTGTTTGATTTGCTCAAACGCTTCGTCCATCATCCCCTTTGGTATCGCTTTGTTTGACCTAAGTTGGAGGGTATGCCGAGACGTTGGTCCCTTGCTCACTTTGCGACTGTATTCGAGATAGCCTGGCTGATGATGGTTATGAACCCAAAACCGGTCCCAGGATGCTTGTTTCCGGTCCAGGGAAGACATGGCTTGGCAGTTCGGGCTGGACTGTTCCCATGAGACACAGGGTCAGACTGATTTGCATATGGCCATATCTGAACGGGGGTGGTGGAGTGAGCCAAAGAATGATGATGGATTAAAACCGGATCAGTTGACTGGGGGTGAGTGTTTGATTTGCTCAAACGCTTTGTCCATCATCCCCTTTGGTATCGCTTTGTTTGCCCTAAGTTAGCAGGGTATGCCCAGACATGGGTTCCTTGCTCACTTTGCCACTGGATTCAATATAGCCAGGCTGATGAGGATTATGAAACCAAAACCGGTCCCAGGATGCTTGTTTCCGGTCCAGGGAAGACATGGCTTGGCAATTCGGGCTAAACTGTTCACATAAGGAACAGGGTCAGACTGATTTGCATATGTCCATGTCTGAACTGGGGTGGTGGAGTGAGCTAAAGAATGATGATGGATTAAACCCAGATCAGTTGACTGGGGGTGAGTGTTTGATTTGCTCAAACGTTTCGTCCATCATCTCCTTTGGTATCGCTTTGTTCGCCCTAAGTTGGCAGGGTATGAGTAGACGTGGGTCCCTTGCTCACTTTGCCACTGGATTCGAGATAGACTGGCTGATGAGGGTTATGAACACGAAAACGGTCCCAGGATGCTTGTTTTCGGTCCAGGGAAGACATGGCTTGGCAGTTCGGTCTGGACTGTTCCCATGAGGCACAGGGTCAGACTGATTTGCATATGGCCATGTCTGAACTGGGGTGGTGGAGTGACCTAAAGAATGATGATGGATTAAACCCAGATTAGTTGACTGGGGGTGAGTGTTTGATTTGCTCAAACGCTTCATCCATCATCCCCTTTGGTATCGCTTTGTTTGCCCTACGTTGGCAGGGTATACCCAGACGTGGGTCCCTTGCTCACTTTGCCACTGGATTCGAGATAGCATGGCTGGTGAGGGTTATGAACCCGAAACTGGTCCCAGGATGCTTGTTTCCGGTCCAGGAAAGACATGGCTTGGCAGTTCGGGCTGGACTGTTCCCATGAGGCACAGGGTCAGACTGATTTGCATATGGCCATGTCTGAAGTGGGGTGGTGGAGTGAGCTAAAGAAAGATGATAGATTAAACCCAGATCAGTTGACTGGGGGTGAGTGTTTGATTTGCTCAAACGCTTCGTCCATCATCCCCTTTGGTATCGCTTTGTTCGCCCTAAGTTGGCAGGGTATGCCCAGACATGGGTCCCTTGCTCACTTTGCCACTGAATTCAATATAGCCTGGCTGATGAGGGTTATGAAACCAAAACCGGACCCAGGATGCTTGTTTCCGGTCCAGGGAAGACATGGCTTGGCAGTTCGGGCTGAACTGTTCCCATGAGGCACAGGGTCAGACTGATTTGCATATGGCCATGTCTGAACTGGGGTTGTGCAGTGAGCTAAAGAATGATGATGGATTAAATCCAGATCAATTGACTGGGGGAGAGTGTTTGATTTGCTCTAACGCTTCGTCCATCATCCCCTTTGGTATCGCTTTGTTTGCCCTAAGTTGGCAGGGTATGCCGAGACGTGGGTCCCTTGCTCACTTTGCGACTGTATTCGAGATAGCCTGGCTGATGATGGTTATGAACCCGAAACCGGTCCCAGGATGCTTGTTTCCGGTCAAGGGAAGACATGGCTTGGCAGTTCGGGCTGGACTGTTCCCATGAGGCACAGGGTCAGACTGATTTGCATATGGCCATGTCTGAACGGGGGTGGTGGAGTGAGCCAAAGAATGATGATGGATTAAACCCGGATCAGTTGACTGGGGGTGAGTGTTTGATTTGCTCAAACGCTTCGTCCATCATCCCCTTTGGTATCGCTTTGTTTGCCCTAAGTTGGCAGGGTATGCCCAGACATGGGTTCCTTGCTCACTTTGCCACTGGATTTGAGATAGCCAGGCTGATGAGGATTATGAAACCAAAACCGAACCCAGGATGCTTGTTTCCGGTCCAGGGAAGACATGGCTTGGCAGTTCGGTCTGGACTGATCCCATGAGGCACAGGGTCAGACTGATTTGCATATGGCCATGTCTGAACTGGGGTGGTGGAGTGACCTAAAGAATGATGATGGATTAAACCCAGATTAGTTGACTGGGGGTGAGTGTTTGATTTGCTCAAACGCTTCATCCATCTTCCCCTTTGGTATCGCTTTGTTCGCCCTAAGTTGGCAGGGTATGCCCAGACGTGGGTTCCTTGCTCACTTTGCCACTGGATTTGAGATAGCCAGGCTGATGAGGATTATGAAACCAAAAACGAACCCAGGATGCTTGTTTCCGGTCCAGGGAAGACATGGCTTGGCAGTTCGGTCTGGACTGATCCCATGAGGCACAGGGTCAGACTGATTTGCATATGGCCATGTCTGAACTGGGGTGGTGGAGTGACCTAAAGAATGATGATGGATTAAACCCAGATTAGTTGACTGGGGGTGAGTGTTTGATTTGCTCAAACGCTTCATCCATCATCCCCTTTGGTATCGCTTTGTTCACCCTAAGTTGGCTGGGTATGCCCAGACGTGGGTCCCTTGCTCACTTTGCCACTGGATTCGAGATAGCATGGCTGATGAGGGTTATGAACCCGAAACTGGTCCCAGGATGCTTGTTTCCGGTCCAGGAAAGACATGGCATGGCAGTTCGGGCTAAACTTTTCACATGAGGAAAAGGGTCAGACTGATTTGCATATGGCCATGTCTGAACTGGGGTGGTGGAGTGAGCTAAAGAATGATGATGGATTAAACCCAGATCAGTTGACTGGGGGTGAGTGAGTGATTTGCTCAAACGTTTCGGCCATCATCCCCTTTGGTATCGCTTTGTTCGCCCGAAGTTGGCAGGGTATGAGTAGACGTGGGTCCCTTGCTCACTTTGCCACTGGATTCGAGATAGACTGGCTGATATGGGTTATGAACACGAAAATGGTCCCAGGATGCTTTTTTCTGGTCCAGGGAAGACATGGCTTGGCAGTTCGGTCTAGACAGTTCCCATGAGGCACAGGGTCGGACTGATTTGCATATGGCCATTTCTGAACTGGGGTGGTGGAGTGAGCTAAAGAATGATGATGGATTAAACCGAGATTAGTTGACTGGGGGCGAGTGTTTGATTTGCTCAAACGCTTCGTCCATCATCCCCTTTGGTATCGCTTTGTTCGCCCTAAGTTGGCAGGGTATGAGTAGACGTGGGTCCCTTGCTCACTTTGCCACTGGATTCGAGATAGCATGGCTGATGAGGGTTATGAACCCGAAACCAGTCCCAGGATGCTTGTTTTCGGTCCAGGGAAGACATGGCTTGGCAGTTCGGTCTGGACTGTTCCCATGAGGCACAGGGTCAGACTGATTTGCATATGGCCATGTCTGAACTGGGGTGGTGGAGTGACCTAAAGAATGATGATGGATTAAACCCAGATTAGTTGACTGGGGGTGTGTGTTTGATTTGCTCAAACGCTTCATCCATCATCCCCTTTGGTATCGCTTTCTTTGCCCTAAGTTGGCAGGGTATGCCCAGACGTCGGTCCCTTGCTCACTTTGCCACTGGATTCGAGATAGCATGGCTGATGAGGGTTATGAACCCGAAACTGGTCCCAGGATGCTTGTTTCCGGTCCAGGAAAGACATGGCTTGGCAGTTCGGGCTGGACTGTTCCCATGAGGCACAGGGTCAGACTGATTTGCATATGGCCATGTCTGAAGTGGGGTGGTGGAGTGAGCTAAAGAAAGATGATGGATTAAACCCAGATCAGTTGACTGGGGGTGAGTGTTTGATTTGCTCAAACGCTTCGTTCATCATCCCCTTTGGTATCGCTTTGTTCGCCCTAAGTTGGCAGGGTATGAGTAGACGTGGGTCCCTTGCTCACTTTGCCACTGGATTCGAGATAGCATGGCTGATGAGGGTTATGAACCCGAAACCGGTCCCAGGATGCTTGTTTTCGGTCCAGGGAAGACATGGCTTGGCAGTTCGGTCTGGACTGTTCCCATGAGGCACAGGGTCAGACTGATTTGCATATGGCCATGTCTGAACTGGGGTGGTGGAGTGACCTAAAGAATGATGATGGATTAAACCCAGATTAGTTGACTGGGGGTGAGTGTTTGATTTGCTCAAACGCTTCATCCATCATCCCCTTTGGTATCGCTTTGTTTGCCCTAAGTTGGCAGGGTATGCCCAGACGTGGGTCCCTTGCTCACTTTGCCACTGGATTCGAGATAGCATGGCTGATGAGGGTTATGAACCCGAAACTGGTCCCAGGATGCTTGTTTCCGGTCCAGGAAAGACATGGCTTGGCAGTTCAGGCTGGACTGTTCCCATGAGGCACAGGGTCAGACTGATTTGCATATGGCCATGTCTGAAGTGGGGTGGTGGAGTGAGCTAAAGAAAGATGATGGATTAAACCCAGATCAGTTGACTGGGGGTGAGTGTTTGATTTGCTCAAATGCTTCGTCCATCATCCCCTTTGGTATCGCTTTGTTCTCCCCAAGTTGGCAGGGTATGCCCAGACGTGGGTTTCTTGCTCACTTTGCCACTGGATTCAAGATAGCCTGGTTGATGAGGGTTATGAACCTGAAACGAGTCCCAGGATGCTTGTTTCTGGTTCAGGGAAGACATGGCTTGGCAGTTCGGGCTGGACTGTTCCCATAAGGCACAGAGTCAGACTGATTTGCATATGGCCATGTCTGAACTGGGGTGGTGGAGTGAGCTAAAGAATGATGATGGATTAAACCCAGATCAGTTGACTGGGGGTGAGTGTTTGATTTGCTCAAACGCTTCGTCCATCATCCCCTTTGGTATCGCTTTGTTCGCCCTAAGCTGGCAGGGTATGCCCAGACATGGGTCCCTTGCTCACTTTGCCACTGGATTCAATATAGCCTGGCTGATGAGGGTTATGAAACCAAAACCGGACCCAGGATGCTTGTTTCCGGTCCAGGGAGGACATGGCTTGGCAGTTCGGGCTGAACTGTTCCCATGAGGCACAGGGTCAGACTGATTTGCATATGGCCATGTCTGAACTGGGGTGGTGCAGTGAGCTAAAGAATGATGATGGATTAAATCCAGATCAATTGACTGGGGGTGAGTGTTTGATTTGCTCAAACGCTTCGTCCATCATCCCCTTTGGTATCGCTTTGTTTGCCCTAAGTTGGAGGGTATGCCGAGACGTTGGTCCCTTGCTCACTTTGCGACTGTATTCGAGATAGCCTGGCTGATGATGGTTATGAACCCAAAACCGGTCCCAGGATGCTTGTTTCCGGTCCAGGGAAGACATGGCTTGGCAGTTCGGGCTGGACTGTTCCCATGAGGCACAGGGTCAGACTGATTTGCATATGGCCATATCTGAACGGGGGTGGTGGAGTGAGCCAAAGAATGATGATGGATTAAAACCGGATCAGTTGACTGGGGGTGAGTGTTTGATTTGCTCAAACGCTTTGTCCATCATCCCCTTTGGTATCGCTTTGTTTGCCCTAAGTTAGCAGGGTATGCCCAGACATGGGTTCCTTGCTCACTTTGCCACTGGATTCAATATAGCCAGGCTGATGAGGATTATGAAACCAAAACCGGTCCCAGGATGCTTGTTTCCGGTCCAGGGAAGACATGGCTTGGCAATTCGGGCTAAACTGTTCACATAAGGAACAGGGTCAGACTGATTTGCATATGTCCATGTCTGAACTGGGGTGGTGGAGTGAGCTAAAGAATGATGATGGATTAAACCCAGATCAGTTGACTGGGGGTGAGTGTTTGATTTGCTCAAACGTTTCGTCCATCATCTCCTTTGGTATCGCTTTGTTCGCCGTAAGTTGGCAGGGTATGAGTAGACGTGGGTCCCTTGCTCACTTTGCCACTGGATTCGAGATAGACTGGCTGATGAGGGTTATGAACACGAAAACGGTCCCAGGATGCTTGTTTTCGGTCCAGGGAAGACATGGCTTGGCAGTTCGGTCTGGACTGTTCCCATGAGGCACAGGGTCAGACTGATTTGCATATGGCCATGTCTGAACTGGGGTGGTGGAGTGACCTAAAGAATGATGATGGATTAAACCCAGATTAGTTGACTGGGGGTGAGTGTTTGATTTGCTCAAACGCTTCATCCATCATCCCCTTTGGTATCGCTTTGTTTGCCCTAAGTTGGCAGGGTATACCCAGACGTGGGTCCCTTGCTCACTTTGCCACTGGATTCGAGATAGCATGGCTGGTGAGGGTTATGAACCCGAAACTGGTCCCAGGATGCTTGTTTCCGGTCCAGGAAAGACATGGCTTGGCAGTTCGGGCTGGACTGTTCCCATGAGGCACAGGGTCAGACTGATTTGCATATGGCCATGTCTGAAGTGGGGTGGTGGAGTGATCTAAAGAAAGATGATAGATTAAACCCAGATCAGTTGACTGGGGGTGAGTGTTTGATTTGCTCAAACGCTTCGTCCATCATCCCCTTTGGTATCGCTTTGTTCGCCCTAAGTTGGCAGGGTATGCCCAGACATGGGTCCCTTGCTCACTTTGCCACTGAATTCAATATAGCCTGGCTGATGAGGGTTATGAAACCAAAACCGGACCCAGGATGCTTGTTTCCGGTCCAGGGAAGACATGGCTTGGCAGTTCGGGCAGAACTGTTCCCATGAGGCACAGGGTCAGACTGATTTGCATATGGCCATGTCTGAACTGGGGTTGTGCAGTGAGCTAAAGAATGATGATGGATTAAATCCAGATCAATTGACTGGGGGAGAGTGTTTGATTTGCTCTAACGCTTCGTCCATCATCCCCTTTGGTATCGCTTTGTTTGCCCTAAGTTGGCAGGGTATGCCGAGACGTGGGTCCCTTGCTCACTTTGCGACTGTATTCGAGATAGCCTGGCTGATGATGGTTATGAACCCGAAACCGGTCCCAGGATGCTTGTTTCCGGTCAAGGGAAGACATGGCTTGGCAGTTCGGGCTGGACTGTTCCCATGAGGCACAGGGTCAGACTGATTTGCATATGGCCATGTCTGAACGGGGGTGGTGGAGTGAGCCAAAGAATGATGGATTAAACCCGGATCAGTTGACTGGGGGTGAGTGTTTGATTTGCTCAAACGCTTCGTCCATCATCCCCTTTGGTATCGCTTTGTTTGCCCTAAGTTGGCAGGGTATGCCCAGACATGGGTTCCTTGCTCACTTTGCCACTGGATTTGAGATAGCCAGGCTGATGAGGATTATGAAACCAAAACCGAACCCAGGATGCTTGTTTCCGGTCCAGGGAAGACATGGCTTGGCAGTTCGGTCTGGACTGATCCCATGAGGCACAGGGTCAGACTGATTTGCATATGGCCATGTCTGAACTGGGGTGGTGGAGTGACCTAAAGAATGATGATGGATTAAACCCAGATTAGTTGACTGGGGGTGAGTGTTTGATTTGCTCAAACGCTTCATCCATCATCCCCTTTGGTATCGCTTTGTTCGCCCTAAGTTGGCAGGGTATGCCCAGACGTGGGTTCCTTGCTCACTTTGCCACTGCATTTGAGATAGCCAGGCTGATGAGGATTATGAAACCAAAAACGAACCCAGGATGCTTGTTTCCGGTCCAGGGAAGACATGGCTTGGCAGTTCGGTCTGGACTGATCCCATGAGGCACAGGGTCAGACTGATTTGCATATGGCCATGTCTGAACTGGGGTGGTGGAGTGACCTAAAGAATGATGATGGATTAAACCCAGATTAGTTGACTGGGGGTGAGTGTTTGATTTGCTCAAACGCTTCATCCATCATCCCCTTTGGTATCGCTTTGTTCACCCTAAGTTGGCAGGGTATGCCCAGACGTGGGTCCCTTGCTCACTTTGCCACTGGATTCGAGATAGCATGGCTGATGAGGGTTATGAACCCGAAACTGTTCCCAGGATGCTTGTTTCCGGTCCAGGAAAGACATGGCATGGCAGTTCGGGCTAAACTTTTCACATGAGGAAAAGGGTCAGACTGATTTGCATATGGCCATGTCTGAACTGGGGTGGTGGAGTGAGCTAAAGAATGATGATGGATTAAACCCAGATCAGTTGACTGGGGGTGAGTGAGTGATTTGCTCAAACGTTTCGGCCATCATCCCCTTTGGTATCGCTTTGTTCGCCCTAAGTTGGCGTCAGACTGATTTTCATGTCTGAACTGGGGTGGTGGAGTGACCTAAAGAAAGATGATGGATTAAATCCAGATTAGTTGACTGGGGTTGAGTGTTTGATTTGCTCAAACGCTTCGTCCATCATCCCCTTTGTTATCGCTTTGTTCGCCCTAAGTTGACAGGGTATGAGTAGACGTGGGTCCCTTGCTCACTTTGCCACTGGATTCGAGATAGCATGGCTGATGAGGGTTATGAACCCGAAAAAGGTCCCAGGAAGCTTGTTTCCGGTCCAGGGAAGACATGGCTTGGCAGTTCGGTCTGGACTGTTCCCATGAGGCACAGGGTCAGACTGATTTGCATATGGCCATGTCTGAACTGGGGTGGTGGAGTGACCTAAAGAATGATGATGGATTAAACCCAGATTAGTTGACTGGGGGTGAGTGTTTGATTTGCTCAAACGCTTCGTCCATCATCCCCTTTGGTATCGCTTTGTTCGCCCTAAGTTGGCAGGGTATGCTCAGACGTGGGTCCCTTGCTCACTTTGCCACTGGATTCAAGATAGCCTGGCTGCTGAGGGTTATGAACCAGAAACTGGTCCCAGGATGCTTGTTTCGGGTCCAGGGAAGACATGGCTTGGCAGTTCGGGCTGGACTGTTCCCATGAGGCACAGGGTCAGATTGATTTGCATATGGCCATGTCTGAACTGGGGTGGTGGAGTGACCTATAAAATGATGATGGATTAAACCCAGGTCAGTTGACTGGGGGTGAGTGTTTGATTTGCTCAAACGCTTCGTCCATCATCCATTTTAATATCGCTTTGTTCGCCCTTAGTTGGCAGGGTATGCCCAGACGTGGGTCCCTTGCTCACTTTGCCACTGGATTCAAGATAGCCTGGCTGATGAGGGTTATGAACCTGAAACCGGTCCCAGGATGCTTGTTTCTGGTCCAGGGAAGACATGGCTTGGCAGTTCGGGCTGGACTGTTCCCATGAGGCACAGGGTCAGACTGATTTGCATGTGTCCATGTCTGAACTGGGGTGGTAGAGTGAGCTAAAGAATGATGATGGATTAAACCCAGATCAGTTGACTGGGGGTGAGTGTTTGATTTGCTCAAACGCTTCGTCCATCATCCCCTTTGGTATCGCTTTGTTCGCCCTAAGTTGGCAGGGTATGCCCAGATGTGGGTCCCTTGCTCACTTTGCGACTGGATTCGAGATAGCCTGGCTGATGATGGTTATGAACCCGAAACCGGTCCCAGGATGCTTGTTTCCGGTCCAGGGAAGACATGGCTTGGCAGTACGGGCTGGACTGTTCCCATGAGGCACAGGGTCATACTGATTTGCATATGGCCATGTCTGAACGGGGGTGGTGGAGTGAGCCAAAGAATGATGATGGATTAAACCCGGATCAATTGACTGGGGGTGAGTGTTTGATTTGCTCAAACGCTTCATCCATCATCCCCTTTGGTATCGCTTTGTTCGCCCTAAGTTGGCAGGGTATGAGTAGACGTGGGTCCCTTGCTCACTTTGCCACTGGATTCGAGATAGCATGGCTGATGAGGGTTATGAACCCGAAACAGGTCCCAGGATGCTTGTTTCCGGTCCAGGGAAGACATGGCTTGGCAGTTCGGTCTGGACTGTTCCCATGAGGCACAGGGTCAGACTGATTTGCATATGGCCATGTCTGAACTGGGGTGGTGGAGTGACCTAAAGAATGATGATGGATTAAACCCAGATTAGTTGACTGGGGGTGAGTGTTTGATTTGCTCAAACGCTTCATCCATCATCCCCTTTGGTATCGCTTTGTTCTCCCCAAGTTGGCAGGGTATGCCCAGACGTGGGTCTCTTGCTCACTTTGCCACTGGATTCAAGATAGCCTGGCTGATGAGTGTTATGAACCTGAAACCGGTCCCAGGATGCTTGTTTCCGGTCCAGGGAAGACATGGCTTGGCAGTTCGGGCTGAACTGTTCCCATGAGGCACAGGGTCAGACTGATTTGCATATGGCCATGTCTGAAGTGGGGTGGTGGAGTGAGCTAAAGAAAGATGATAGATTAAACCCAGATCAGTTGACTGGGGGTGAGTGTTTGATTTGCTCAAACGCTTCGTCCATCATCCCCTTTGGTATCGCTTTGTTCGCCCTAAGTTGGCAGGGTATGCCCAGACATGGGTCCCTTGCTCACTTTGCCACTGAATTCAATATAGCCTGGCTGATGAGGGTTATGAAACCAAAACCGGACCCAGGATGCTTGTTTCCGGTCCAGGGAAGACATGGCTTGGCAGTTCGGGCTGAACTGTTCCCATGAGGCACAGGGTCAGACTGATTTGCATATGGCCATGTCTGAACTGGGGTTGTGCAGTGAGCTAAAGAATGATGATGGATTAAATCCAGATCAATTGACTGGGGGAGAGTGTTTGATTTGCTCTAACGCTTCGTCCATCATCCCCTTTGGTATCGCTTTGTTTGCCCTAAGTTGGCAGGGTATGCCGAGACGTGGGTCCCTTGCTCACTTTGCGACTGTATTCGAGATAGCCTGGCTGATGATGGTTATGAACCCGAAACCGGTCCCAGGATGCTTGTTTCCGGTCAAGGGAAGACATGGCTTGGCAGTTCGGGCTGGACTGTTCCCATGAGGCACAGGGTCAGACTGATTTGCATATGGCCATGTCTGAACGGGGGTGGTGGAGTGAGCCAAAGAATGATGATGGATTAAACCCGGATCAGTTGACTGGGGGTGAGTGTTTGATTTGCTCAAACGCTTCGTCCATCATCCCCTTTGGTATCGCTTTGTTTGCCCTAAGTTGGCAGGGTATGCCCAGACATGGGTTCCTTGCTCACTTTGCCACTGGATTTGAGATAGCCAGGCTGATGAGGATTATGAAACCAAAACCGAACCCAGGATGCTTGTTTCCGGTCCAGGGAAGACATGGCTTGGCAGTTCGGTCTGGACTGATCCCATGAGGCACAGGGTCAGACTGATTTGCATATGGCCATGTCTGAACTGGGGTGGTGGAGTGACCTAAAGAATGATGATGGATTAAACCCAGATTAGTTGACTGGGGGTGAGTGTTTGATTTGCTCAAACGCTTCATCCATCTTCCCCTTTGGTATCGCTTTGTTCGCCCTAAGTTGGCAGGGTATGCCCAGACGTGGGTTCCTTGCTCACTTTGCCACTGGATTTGAGATAGCCAGGCTGATGAGGATTATGAAACCAAAAACGAACCCAGGATGCTTGTTTCCGGTCCAGGGAAGACATGGCTTGGCAGTTCGGTCTGGACTGATCCCATGAGGCACAGGGTCAGACTGATTTGCATATGGCCATGTCTGAACTGGGGTGGTGGAGTGACCTAAAGAATGATGATGGATTAAACCCAGATTAGTTGACTGGGGGTGAGTGTTTGATTTGCTCAAACGCTTCATCCATCATCCCCTTTGGTATCGCTTTGTTCACCCTAAGTTGGCTGGGTATGCCCAGACGTGGGTCCCTTGCTCACTTTGCCACTGGATTCGAGATAGCATGGCTGATGAGGGTTATGAACCCGAAACTGGTCCCAGGATGCTTGTTTCCGGTCCAGGAAAGACATGGCATGGCAGTTCGGGCTAAACTTTTCACATGAGGAAAAGGGTCAGACTGATTTGCATATGGCCATGTCTGAACTGGGGTGGTGGAGTGAGCTAAAGAATGATGATGGATTAAACCCAGATCAGTTGACTGGGGGTGAGTGAGTGATTTGCTCAAACGTTTCGGCCATCATCCCCTTTGGTATCGCTTTGTTCGCCCGAAGTTGGCAGGGTATGAGTAGACGTGGGTCCCTTGCTCACTTTGCCACTGGATTCGAGATAGACTGGCTGATATGGGTTATGAACACGAAAATGGTCCCAGGATGCTTTTTTCCGGTCCAGGGAAGACATGGCTTGGCAGTTCGGTCTAGACAGTTCCCATGAGGCACAGGGTCGGACTGATTTGCATATGGCCATTTCTGAACTGGGGTGGTGGAGTGAGCTAAAGAATGATGATGGATTAAACCGAGATTAGTTGACTGGGGGCGAGTGTTTGATTTGCTCAAACGCTTCGTCCATCATCCCCTTTGGTATCGCTTTGTTCGCCCTAAGTTGGCAGGGTATGAGTAGACGTGGGTCCCTTGCTCACTTTGCCACTGGATTCGAGATAGCATGGCTGATGAGGGTTATGAACCCGAAACCAGTCCCAGGATGCTTGTTTTCGGTCCAGGGAAGACATGGCTTGGCAGTTCGGTCTGGACTGTTCCCATGAGGCACAGGGTCAGACTGATTTGCATATGGCCATGTCTGAACTGGGGTGGTGGAGTGACCTAAAGAATGATGATGGATTAAACCCAGATTAGTTGACTGGGGGTGTGTGTTTGATTTGCTCAAACGCTTCATCCATCATCCCCTTTGGTATCGCTTTCTTTGCCCTAAGTTGGCAGGGTATGCCCAGACGTCGGTCCCTTGCTCACTTTGCCACTGGATTCGAGATAGCATGGCTGATGAGGGTTATGAACCCGAAACTGGTCCCAGGATGCTTGTTTCCGGTCCAGGAAAGACATGGCTTGGCAGTTCGGGCTGGACTGTTCCCATGAGGCACAGGGTCAGACTGATTTGCATATGGCCATGTCTGAAGTGGGGTGGTGGAGTGAGCTATAGAAAGATGATGGATTAAACCCAGATCAGTTGACTGGGGGTGAGTGTTTGATTTGCTCAAACGCTTCGTTCATCATCCCCTTTGGTATCGCTTTGTTCGCCCTAAGTTGGCAGGGTATGAGTAGACGTGGGTCCCTTGCTCACTTTGCCACTGGATTCGAGATAGCATGGCTGATGAGGGTTATGAACCCGAAACCGGTCCCAGGATGCTTGTTTTCGGTCCAGGGAAGACATGGCTTGGCAGTTCGGTCTGGACTGTTCCCATGAGGCACAGGGTCAGACTGATTTGCATATGGCCATGTCTGAACTGGGGTGGTGGAGTGACCTAAAGAATGATGATGGATTAAACCCAGATTAGTTGACTGGGGGTGAGTGTTTGATTTGCTCAAACGCTTCATCCATCATCCCCTTTGGTATCGCTTTGTTTGCCCTAAGTTGGCAGGGTATGCCCAGACGTGGGTCCCTTGCTCACTTTGCCACTGGATTCGAGATAGCATGGCTGATGAGGGTTATGAACCCGAAACTGGTCCCAGGATGCTTGTTTCCGGTCCAGGAAAGACATGGCTTGGCAGTTCAGGCTGGACTGTTCCCATGAGGCACAGGGTCAGACTGATTTGCATATGGCCATGTCTGAAGTGGGGTGGTGGAGTGAGCTAAAGAAAGATGATGGATTAAACCCAGATCAGTTGACTGGGGGTGAGTGTTTGATTTGCTCAAATGCTTCGTCCATCATCCCCTTTGGTATCGCTTTGTTCTCCCCAAGTTGGCAGGGTATGCCCAGACGTGGGTTTCTTGCTCACTTTGCCACTGGATTCAAGATAGCCTGGTTGATGAGGGTTATGAACCTGAAACGAGTCCCAGGATGCTTGTTTCTGGTTCAGGGAAGACATGGCTTGGCAGTTCGGGCTGGACTGTTCCCATAAGGCACAGAGTCAGACTGATTTGCATATGGCCATGTCTGAAGTGGGGTGGTGGAGTGAGCTAAAGAAAGATGATGGATTAAACCCAGATCAGTTGACTGGGGGTGAGTGTTTGATTTGCTCAAACGCTTCGTCCATCATCCCCTTTGGTATCGCTTTGTTCGCCCTAAGCTGGCAGGGTATGCCCAGACATGGGTCCCTTGCTCACTTTGCCACTGGATTCAATATAGCCTGGCTGATGAGGGTTATGAAACCAAAACCGGACCCAGGATGCTTGTTTCCGGTCCAGGGAGGACATGGCTTGGCAGTTCGGGCTGAACTGTTCCCATGAGGCACAGGGTCAGACTGATTTGCATATGGCCATGTCTGAACTGGGGTGGTGCAGTGAGCTAAAGAATTATGATGGATTAAATCCAGATCAATTGACTGGGGGTGAGTGTTTGATTTGCTCAAACGCTTCGTCCATCATCCCCTTTGGTATCGCTTTGTTTGCCCTAAGTTGGAGGGTATGCCGAGACGTTGGTCCCTTGCTCACTTTGCGACTGTATTCGAGATAGCCTGGCTGATGATGGTTATGAACCCAAAACCGGTCCCAGGATGCTTGTTTCCGGTCCAGGGAAGACATGGCTTGGCAGTTCGGGCTGGACTGTTCCCATGAGGCACAGGGTCAGACTGATTTGCATATGGCCATATCTGAACGGGGGTGGTGGAGTGAGCCAAAGAATGATGATGGATTAAAACCGGATCAGTTGACTGGGGGTGAGTGTTTGATTTGCTCAAACGCTTTGTCCATCATCCCCTTTGGTATCGCTTTGTTTGCCCTAAGTTAGCAGGGTATGCCCAGACATGGGTTCCTTGCTCACTTTGCCA
This sequence comes from Triturus cristatus, assembly GCF_964204655.1. Classification (NCBI taxonomy): domain Eukaryota; kingdom Metazoa; phylum Chordata; class Amphibia; order Caudata; family Salamandridae; genus Triturus; species Triturus cristatus. The sequence goes on along the minus strand of NW_028187932.1, from coordinate 95,908 downwards.
CTGGATTCAATATAGCCAGGCTGATGAGGATTATGAAACCAAAACCGGTCCCAGGATGCTTGTTTCCGGTCCAGGGAAGACATGGCTTGGCAATTCGGGCTAAACTGTTCACATAAGGAACAGGGTCAGACTGATTTGCATATGTCCATGTCTGAACTGGGGTGGTGGAGTGAGCTAAAGAATGATGATGGATTAAACCCAGATCAGTTGACTGGGGGTGAGTGTTTGATTTGCTCAAACGTTTCGTCCATCATCTCCTTTGGTATCGCTTTGTTCGCCCTAAGTTGGCAGGGTATGAGTAGACGTGGGTCCCTTGCTCACTTTGCCACTGGATTCGAGATAGACTGGCTGATGAGGGTTATGAACACGAAAACGGTCCCAGGATGCTTGTTTTCGGTCCAGGGAAGACATGGCTTGGCAGTTCGGTCTGGACTGTTCCCATGAGGCACAGGGTCAGACTGATTTGCATATGGCCATGTCTGAACTGGGGTGGTGGAGTGACCTAAAGAATGATGATGGATTAAACCCAGATTAGTTGACTGGGGGTGAGTGTTTGATTTGCTCAAACGCTTCATCCATCATCCCCTTTGGTATCGCTTTGTTTGCCCTAAGTTGGCAGGGTATACCCAGACGTGGGTCCCTTGCTCACTTTGCCACTGGATTCGAGATAGCATGGCTGGTGAGGGTTATGAACCCGAAACTGGTCCCAGGATGCTTGTTTCCGGTCCAGGAAAGACATGGCTTGGCAGTTCGGGCTGGACTGTTCCCATGAGGCACAGGGTCAGACTGATTTGCATATGGCCATGTCTGAAGTGGGGTGGTGGAGTGAGCTAAAGAAAGATGATAGATTAAACCCAGATCAGTTGACTGGGGGTGAGTGTTTGATTTGCTCAAACGCTTCGTCCATCATCCCCTTTGGTATCGCTTTGTTCGCCCTAAGTTGGCAGGGTATGCCCAGACATGGGTCCCTTGCTCACTTTGCCACTGAATTCAATATAGCCTGGCTGATGAGGGTTATGAAACCAAAACCGGACCCAGGATGCTTGTTTCCGGTCCAGGGAAGACATGGCTTGGCAGTTCGGGCTGAACTGTTCCCATGAGGCACAGGGTCAGACTGATTTGCATATGGCCATGTCTGAACTGGGGTTGTGCAGTGAGCTAAAGAATGATGATGGATTAAATCCAGATCAATTGACTGGGGGAGAGTGTTTGATTTGCTCTAACGCTTCGTCCATCATCCCCTTTGGTATCGCTTTGTTTGCCCTAAGTTGGCAGGGTATGCCGAGACGTGGGTCCCTTGCTCACTTTGCGACTGTATTCGAGATAGCCTGGCTGATGATGGTTATGAACCCGAAACCGGTCCCAGGATGCTTGTTTCCGGTCAAGGGAAGACATGGCTTGGCAGTTCGGGCTGGACTGTTCCCATGAGGCACAGGGTCAGACTGATTTGCATATGGCCATGTCTGAACGGGGGTGGTGGAGTGAGCCAAAGAATGATGATGGATTAAACCCGGATCAGTTGACTGGGGGTGAGTGTTTGATTTGCTCAAACGCTTCGTCCATCATCCCCTTTGGTATCGCTTTGTTTGCCCTAAGTTGGCAGGGTATGCCCAGACATGGGTTCCTTGCTCACTTTGCCACTGGATTTGAGATAGCCAGGCTGATGAGGATTATGAAACCAAAACCGAACCCAGGATGCTTGTTTCCGGTCCAGGGAAGACATGGCTTGGCAGTTCGGTCTGGACTGATCCCATGAGGCACAGGGTCAGACTGATTTGCATATGGCCATGTCTGAACTGGGGTGGTGGAGTGACCTAAAGAATGATGATGGATTAAACCCAGATTAGTTGACTGGGGGTGAGTGTTTGATTTGCTCAAACGCTTCATCCATCTTCCCCTTTGGTATCGCTTTGTTCGCCCTAAGTTGGCAGGGTATGCCCAGACGTGGGTTCCTTGCTCACTTTGCCACTGGATTTGAGATAGCCAGGCTGATGAGGATTATGAAACCAAAAACGAACCCAGGATGCTTGTTTCCGGTCCAGGGAAGACATGGCTTGGCAGTTCGGTCTGGACTGATCCCATGAGGCACAGGGTCAGACTGATTTGCATATGGCCATGTCTGAACTGGGGTGGTGGAGTGACCTAAAGAATGATGATGGATTAAACCCAGATTAGTTGACTGGGGGTGAGTGTTTGATTTGCTCAAACGCTTCATCCATCATCCCCTTTGGTATCGCTTTGTTCACCCTAAGTTGGCTGGGTATGCCCAGACGTGGGTCCCTTGCTCACTTTGCCACTGGATTCGAGATAGCATGGCTGATGAGGGTTATGAACCCGAAACTGGTCCCAGGATGCTTGTTTCCGGTCCAGGAAAGACATGGCATGGCAGTTCGGGCTAAACTTTTCACATGAGGAAAAGGGTCAGACTGATTTGCATATGGCCATGTCTGAACTGGGGTGGTGGAGTGAGCTAAAGAATGATGATGGATTAAACCCAGATCAGTTGACTGGGGGTGAGTGAGTGATTTGCTCAAACGTTTCGGCCATCATCCCCTTTGGTATCGCTTTGTTCGCCCGAAGTTGGCAGGGTATGAGTAGACGTGGGTCCCTTGCTCACTTTGCCACTGGATTCGAGATAGACTGGCTGATATGGGTTATGAACACGAAAATGGTCCCAGGATGCTTTTTTCCGGTCCAGGGAAGACATGGCTTGGCAGTTCGGTCTAGACAGTTCCCATGAGGCACAGGGTCGGACTGATTTGCATATGGCCATTTCTGAACTGGGGTGGTGGAGTGAGCTAAAGAATGATGATGGATTAAACCGAGATTAGTTGACTGGGGGCGAGTGTTTGATTTGCTCAAACGCTTCGTCCATCATCCCCTTTGGTATCGCTTTGTTCGCCCTAAGTTGGCAGGGTATGAGTAGACGTGGGTCCCTTGCTCACTTTGCCACTGGATTCGAGATAGCATGGCTGATGAGGGTTATGAACCCGAAACCAGTCCCAGGATGCTTGTTTTCGGTCCAGGGAAGACATGGCTTGGCAGTTCGGTCTGGACTGTTCCCATGAGGCACAGGGTCAGACTGATTTGCATATGGCCATGTCTGAACTGGGGTGGTGGAGTGACCTAAAGAATGATGATGGATTAAACCCAGATTAGTTGACTGGGGGTGTGTGTTTGATTTGCTCAAACGCTTCATCCATCATCCCCTTTGGTATCGCTTTCTTTGCCCTAAGTTGGCAGGGTATGCCCAGACGTCGGTCCCTTGCTCACTTTGCCACTGGATTCGAGATAGCATGGCTGATGAGGGTTATGAACCCGAAACTGGTCCCAGGATGCTTGTTTCCGGTCCAGGAAAGACATGGCTTGGCAGTTCGGGCTGGACTGTTCCCATGAGGCACAGGGTCAGACTGATTTGCATATGGCCATGTCTGAAGTGGGGTGGTGGAGTGAGCTATAGAAAGATGATGGATTAAACCCAGATCAGTTGACTGGGGGTGAGTGTTTGATTTGCTCAAACGCTTCGTTCATCATCCCCTTTGGTATCGCTTTGTTCGCCCTAAGTTGGCAGGGTATGAGTAGACGTGGGTCCCTTGCTCACTTTGCCACTGGATTCGAGATAGCATGGCTGATGAGGGTTATGAACCCGAAACCAGTCCCAGGATGCTTGTTTTCGGTCCAGGGAAGACATGGCTTGGCAGTTCGGTCTGGACTGTTCCCATGAGGCACAGGGTCAGACTGATTTGCATATGGCCATGTCTGAACTGGGGTGGTGGAGTGACCTAAAGAATGATGATGGATTAAACCCAGATTAGTTGACTGGGGGTGAGTGTTTGATTTGCTCAAACGCTTCATCCATCATCCCCTTTGGTATCGCTTTGTTTGCCCTAAGTTGGCAGGGTATGCCCAGACGTGGGTCCCTTGCTCACTTTGCCACTGGATTCGAGATAGCATGGCTGATGAGGGTTATGAACCCGAAACTGGTCCCAGGATGCTTGTTTCCGGTCCAGGAAAGACATGGCTTGGCAGTTCAGGCTGGACTGTTCCCATGAGGCACAGGGTCAGACTGATTTGCATATGGCCATGTCTGAAGTGGGGTGGTGGAGTGAGCTAAAGAAAGATGATGGATTAAACCCAGATCAGTTGACTGGGGGTGAGTGTTTGATTTGCTCAAATGCTTCGTCCATCATCCCCTTTGGTATCGCTTTGTTCTCCCCAAGTTGGCAGGGTATGCCCAGACGTGGGTTTCTTGCTCACTTTGCCACTGGATTCAAGATAGCCTGGTTGATGAGGGTTATGAACCTGAAACGAGTCCCAGGATGCTTGTTTCTGGTTCAGGGAAGACATGGCTTGGCAGTTCGGGCTGGACTGTTCCCATAAGGCACAGAGTCAGACTGATTTGCATATGGCCATGTCTGAAGTGGGGTGGTGGAGTGAGCTAAAGAAAGATGATGGATTAAACCCAGATCAGTTGACTGGGGGTGAGTGTTTGATTTGCTCAAACGCTTCGTCCATCATCCCCTTTGGTATCGCTTTGTTCGCCCTAAGCTGGCAGGGTATGCCCAGACATGGGTCCCTTGCTCACTTTGCCACTGGATTCAATATAGCCTGGCTGATGAGGGTTATGAAACCAAAACCGGACCCAGGATGCTTGTTTCCGGTCCAGGGAGGACATGGCTTGGCAGTTCGGGCTGAACTGTTCCCATGAGGCACAGGGTCAGACTGATTTGCATATGGCCATGTCTGAACTGGGGTGGTGCAGTGAGCTAAAGAATTATGATGGATTAAATCCAGATCAATTGACTGGGGGTGAGTGTTTGATTTGCTCAAACGCTTCGTCCATCATCCCCTTTGGTATCGCTTTGTTTGCCCTAAGTTGGAGGGTATGCCGAGACGTTGGTCCCTTGCTCACTTTGCGACTGTATTCGAGATAGCCTGGCTGATGATGGTTATGAACCCAAAACCGGTCCCAGGATGCTTGTTTCCGGTCCAGGGAAGACATGGCTTGGCAGTTCGGGCTGGACTGTTCCCATGAGGCACAGGGTCAGACTGATTTGCATATGGCCATATCTGAACGGGGGTGGTGGAGTGAGCCAAAGAATGATGATGGATTAAAACCGGATCAGTTGACTGGGGGTGAGTGTTTGATTTGCTCAAACGCTTTGTCCATCATCCCCTTTGGTATCGCTTTGTTTGCCCTAAGTTAGCAGGGTATGCCCAGACATGGGTTCCTTGCTCACTTTGCCACTGGATTCAATATAGCCAGGCTGATGAGGATTATGAAACCAAAACCGGTCCCAGGATGCTTGTTTCCGGTCCAGGGAAGACATGGCTTGGCAATTCGGGCTAAACTGTTCACATAAGGAACAGGGTCAGACTGATTTGCATATGTCCATGTCTGAACTGGGGTGGTGGAGTGAGCTAAAGAATGATGATGGATTAAACCCAGATCAGTTGACTGGGGGTGAGTGTTTGATTTGCTCAAACGTTTCGTCCATCATCTCCTTTGGTATCGCTTTGTTCGCCCTAAGTTGGCAGGGTATGAGTAGACGTGGGTCCCTTGCTCACTTTGCCACTGGATTCGAGATAGACTGGCTGATGAGGGTTATGAACACGAAAACGGTCCCAGGATGCTTGTTTTCGGTCCAGGGAAGACATGGCTTGGCAGTTCGGTCTGGACTGTTCCCATGAGGCACAGGGTCAGACTGATTTGCATATGGCCATGTCTGAACTGGGGTGGTGGAGTGACCTAAAGAATGATGATGGATTAAACCCAGATTAGTTGACTGGGGGTGAGTGTTTGATTTGCTCAAACGCTTCATCCATCATCCCCTTTGGTATCGCTTTGTTTGCCCTAAGTTGGCAGGGTATACCCAGACGTGGGTCCCTTGCTCACTTTGCCACTGGATTCGAGATAGCATGGCTGGTGAGGGTTATGAACCCGAAACTGGTCCCAGGATGCTTGTTTCCGGTCCAGGAAAGACATGGCTTGGCAGTTCGGGCTGGACTGTTCCCATGAGGCACAGGGTCAGACTGATTTGCATATGGCCATGTCTGAAGTGGGGTGGTGGAGTGAGCTAAAGAAAGATGATAGATTAAACCCAGATCAGTTGACTGGGGGTGAGTGTTTGATTTGCTCAAACGCTTCGTCCATCATCCCCTTTGGTATCGCTTTGTTCGCCCTAAGTTGGCAGGGTATGCCCAGACATGGGTCCCTTGCTCACTTTGCCACTGAATTCAATATAGCCTGGCTGATGAGGGTTATGAAACCAAAACCGGACCCAGGATGCTTGTTTCCGGTCCAGGGAAGACATGGCTTGGCAGTTCGGGCTGAACTGTTCCCATGAGGCACAGGGTCAGACTGATTTGCATATGGCCATGTCTGAACTGGGGTTGTGCAGTGAGCTAAAGAATGATGATGGATTAAATCCAGATCAATTGACTGGGGGAGAGTGTTTGATTTGCTCTAACGCTTCGTCCATCATCCCCTTTGGTATCGCTTTGTTTGCCCTAAGTTGGCAGGGTATGCCGAGACGTGGGTCCCTTGCTCACTTTGCGACTGTATTCGAGATAGCCTGGCTGATGATGGTTATGAACCCGAAACCGGTCCCAGGATGCTTGTTTCCGGTCAAGGGAAGACATGGCTTGGCAGTTCGGGCTGGACTGTTCCCATGAGGCACAGGGTCAGACTGATTTGCATATGGCCATGTCTGAACGGGGGTGGTGGAGTGAGCCAAAGAATGATGATGGATTAAACCCGGATCAGTTGACTGGGGGTGAGTGTTTGATTTGCTCAAACGCTTCGTCCATCATCCCCTTTGGTATCGCTTTGTTTGCCCTAAGTTGGCAGGGTATGCCCAGACATGGGTTCCTTGCTCACTTTGCCACTGGATTTGAGATAGCCAGGCTGATGAGGATTATGAAACCAAAACCGAACCCAGGATGCTTGTTTCCGGTCCAGGGAAGACATGGCTTGGCAGTTCGGTCTGGACTGATCCCATGAGGCACAGGGTCAGACTGATTTGCATATGGCCATGTCTGAACTGGGGTGGTGGAGTGACCTAAAGAATGATGATGGATTAAACCCAGATTAGTTGACTGGGGGTGAGTGTTTGATTTGCTCAAACGCTTCATCCATCATCCCCTTTGGTATCGCTTTGTTCGCCCTAAGTTGGCAGGGTATGCCCAGACGTGGGTTCCTTGCTCACTTTGCCACTGGATTTGAGATAGCCAGGCTGATGAGGATTATGAAACCAAAAACGAACCCAGGATGCTTGTTTCCGGTCCAGGGAAGACATGGCTTGGCAGTTCGGTCTGGACTGATCCCATGAGGCACAGGGTCAGACTGATTTGCATATGGCCATGTCTGAACTGGGGTGGTGGAGTGACCTAAAGAATGATGATGGATTAAACCCAGATTAGTTGACTGGGGGTGAGTGTTTGATTTGCTCAAACGCTTCATCCATCATCCCCTTTGGTATCGCTTTGTTCACCCTAAGTTGGCAGGGTATGCCCAGACGTGGGTCCCTTGCTCACTTTGCCACTGGATTCGAGATAGCATGGCTGATGAGGGTTATGAACCCGAAACTGGTCCCAGGATGCTTGTTTCCGGTCCAGGAAAGACATGGCATGGCAGTTCGGGCTAAACTTTTCACATGAGGAAAAGGGTCAGACTGATTTGCATATGGCCATGTCTGAACTGGGGTGGTGGAGTGAGCTAAAGAATGATGATGGATTAAACCCAGATCAGTTGACTGGGGGTGAGTGAGTGATTTGCTCAAACGTTTCGGCCATCATCCCCTTTGGTATCGCTTTGTTCGCCCTAAGTTGGCGTCAGACTGATTTTCATGTCTGAACTGGGGTGGTGGAGTGACCTAAAGAAAGATGATGGATTAAATCCAGATTAGTTGACTGGGGTTGAGTGTTTGATTTGCTCAAACGCTTCGTCCATCATCCCCTTTGTTATCGCTTTGTTCGCCCTAAGTTGACAGGGTATGAGTAGACGTGGGTCCCTTGCTCACTTTGCCACTGGATTCGAGATAGCATGGCTGATGAGGGTTATGAACCCGAAAAAGGTCCCAGGAAGCTTGTTTCCGGTCCAGGGAAGACATGGCTTGGCAGTTCGGTCTGGACTGTTCCCATGAGGCACAGGGTCAGACTGATTTGCATATGGCCATGTCTGAACTGGGGTGGTGGAGTGACCTAAAGAATGATGATGGATTAAACCCAGATTAGTTGACTGGGGGTGAGTGTTTGATTTGCTCAAACGCTTCGTCCATCATCCCCTTTGGTATTGCTTTGTTCGCCCTAAGTTGGCAGGGTATGCCCAGACGTGGGTCCCTTGCTCACTTTGCCACTGGATTCAAGATAGCCTGGCTGCTGAGGGTTATGAACCAGAAACTGGTCCCAGGATGCTTGTTTCGGGTCCAGGGAAGACATGGCTTGGCAGTTCGGGCTGGACTGTTCCCATGAGGCACAGGGTCAGATTGATTTGCATATGGCCATGTCTGAACTGGGGTGGTGGAGTGACCTATAAAATGATGATGGATTAAACCCAGGTCAGTTGACTGGGGGTGAGTGTTTGATTTGCTCAAACGCTTCGTCCATCATCCATTTTAATATCGCTTTGTTCGCCCTTAGTTGGCAGGGTATGCCCAGACGTGGGTCCCTTGCTCACTTTGCCACTGGATTCAAGATAGCCTGGCTGATGAGGGTTATGAACCTGAAACCGGTCCCAGGATGCTTGTTTCTGGTCCAGGGAAGACATGGCTTGGCAGTTCGGGCTGGACTGTTCCCATGAGGCACAGGGTCAGACTGATTTGCATGTGTCCATGTCTGAACTGGGGTGGTAGAGTGAGCTAAAGAATGATGATGGATTAAACCCAGATCAGTTGACTGGGGGTGAGTGTTTGATTTGCTCAAACGCTTCGTCCATCATCCCCTTTGGTATCGCTTTGTTCGCCCTAAGTTGGCAGGGTATGCCCAGATGTGGGTCCCTTGCTCACTTTGCGACTGGATTCGAGATAGCCTGGCTGATGATGGTTATGAACCCGAAACCGGTCCCAGGATGCTTGTTTCCGGTCCAGGGAAGACATGGCTTGGCAGTACGGGCTGGACTGTTCCCATGAGGCACAGGGTCATACTGATTTGCATATGGCCATGTCTGAACGGGGGTGGTGGAGTGAGCCAAAGAATGATGATGGATTAAACCCGGATCAATTGACTGGGGGTGAGTGTTTGATTTGCTCAAACGCTTCATCCATCATCCCCTTTGGTATCGCTTTGTTCGCCCTAAGTTGGCAGGGTATGAGTAGACGTGGGTCCCTTGCTCACTTTGCCACTGGATTCGAGATAGCATGGCTGATGAGGGTTATGAACCCGAAACAGGTCCCAGGATGCTTGTTTCCGGTCCAGGGAAGACATGGCTTGGCAGTTCGGTCTGGACTGTTCCCATGAGGCACAGGGTCAGACTGATTTGCATATGGCCATGTCTGAACTGGGGTGGTGGAGTGACCTAAAGAATGATGATGGATTAAACCCAGATTAGTTGACTGGGGGTGAGTGTTTGATTTGCTCAAACGCTTCATCCATCATCCCCTTTGGTATCGCTTTGTTCTCCCCAAGATGGCAGGGTATGCCCAGACGTGGGTCTCTTGCTCACTTTGCCACTGGATTCAAGATAGCCTGGCTGATGAGTGTTATGAACCTGAAACCGGTCCCAGGATGCTTGTTTCCGGTCCAGGGAAGACATGGCTTGGCAGTTCGGGCTGAACTGTTCCCATGAGGCACAGGGTCAGACTGATTTGCATATGGCCATGTCTGAACTGGGGTTGTGCAGTGAGCTAAAGAATGATGATGGATTAAATCCAGATCAATTGACTGGGGGTGAGTGTTTGATTTGCTCTAACGCTTCGTCCATCATCCCCTTTGGTATCGCTTTGTTTGCCCTAAGTTGGCAGGGTATGCCGAGACGTGGGTCCCTTGCTCACTTTGCGACTGTATTCGAGATAGCCTGGCTGATGATGGTTATGAACCCGAAACCGGTCCCAGGATGCTTGTTTCCGGTCAAGGGAAGACATGGCTTGGCAGTTCGGGCTGGACTGTTCCCATGAGGCACAGGGTCAGACTGATTTGCATATGGCCATGTCTGAACGGGGGTGGTGGAGTGAGCCAAAGAATGATGATGGATTAAACCCGGATCAGTTGACTGGGGGTGAGTGTTTGATTTGCTCAAACGCTTCGTCCATCATCCCCTTTGGTATCGCTTTGTTTGCCCTAAGTTGGCAGGGCATGCCCAGACATGGGTTCCTTGCTCACTTTGCCACTGGATTTGAGATAGCCAGGCTGATGAGGATTATGAAACCAAAACCGAACCCAGGATGCTTGTTTCCGGTCCAGGGAAGACATGGCTTGGCAGTTCGGTCTGGACTGATCCCATGAGGCACAGGGTCAGACTGATTTGCATATGGCCATGTCTGAACTGGGGTGGTGGAGTGACCCAAAGAATGATGATGGATTAAACCCAGATTAGTTGACTGGGGGTGAGTGTTTGATTTGCTCAAACGCTTCATCCATCATCCCCTTTGGTATCGCTTTGTTCGCCCTAAGTTGGCAGGGTATGCCCAGACGTGGGTTCCTTGCTCACTTTGCCACTGGATTTGAGATAGCCAGGCTGATGAGGATTATGAAACCAAAAACGAACCCAGGATGCTTGTTTCCGGTCCAGGGAAGACATGGCTTGGCAGTTCGGTCTGGACTGATCCCATGAGGCACAGGGTCAGACTGATTTGCATATGGCCATGTCTGAACTGGGGTGGTGGAGTGACCTAAAGAATGATGATGGATTAAACCCAGATTAGTTGACTGGGGGTGAGTGTTTGATTTGCTCAAACGCTTCATCCATCATCCCCTTTGGTATCGCTTTGTTCGCCCTAAGTTGGCAGGGTATGCCCAGACGTGGGTCCCTTGCTCACTTTTCCACTGGATTCGAGATAGCATGGCTGATGAGGGTTATGAACCCGAAACTGGTCCCAGGATGCTTGTTTCCGGTCCAGGAAAGACATGGCTTGGCAGTTCGGGCTAAACTTTTCACATGAGGAAAAGGGTCAGACTGATTTGCATATGGCCATGTCTGAACTGGGGTGGTGGAGTGAGCTAAAGAATGATGATGGATTAAACCCAGATCAGTTGACTGGGGGTGAGTGAGTGATTTGCTCAAACGTTTCGGCCATCATCCTTTTTGGTATCGCTTTGTTCGCCCTAAGTTGGCAGGGTATGAGTAGACGTGGGTCCCTTGCTCACTTTGCCACTGGATTCGAGATAGCCTGGGTGATGAGGGTTATGAACACGAAACCGGAACCAGGATGCTTGTTTCCGTTCCAGGGTAGACATGGCTTGGCATTTCGGTCTGGACTGTTCCCATGAGGCACAGGGTCAGACTGATTTTCATGTCTGAACTGGGGTGGTGGAGTGACCTAAAGAAAGATGATGGATTAAATCCAGATTAGTTGACTGGGGTTGAGTGTTTGATTTGCTCAAACGCTTCGTCCATCATCCCCTTTGGTATCGCTTTGTTCGCCCTAAGTTGACAGGGTATGAGTAGACGTAGGTCCCTTGCTCACTTTGCCACTGGATTCGAGATAGCATGGCTGATGAGGGTTATGAACCCGAAAAAGGTCCCAGGAAGCTTGTTTCCGGTCCAGGGAAGACATGGCTTGGCAGTTCGGTCTGGACTGTTCCCATGAGGCACAGGGTCAGACTGATTTGCATATGGCCATGTCTGAACTGGGGTGGTGGAGTGACCTAAAGAATGATGATGGATTAAACCCAGATTAGTTGACTGGGGGTGAGTGTTTGATTTGCTCAAACGCTTCGTCCATCATCCCCTTTGGTATCGCTTTGTTCGCCCTAAGTTGGCAGGGTATGCCCAGACGTGGGTCCCTTGCTCACTTTGCCACTGGATTCAAGATAGCCTGGCTGCTGAGGGTTATGAACCAGAAACCGGTCCCAGGATGCTTGTTTCGGGTCCAGGGAAGACATGGCTTGGCAGTACGGGCTGGACTGTTCCCATGAGGCACAGGGTCATACTGATTTGCATATGGCCATGTCTGAACGGGGGTGGTGGAGTGAGCCAAAGAATGATGATGGATTAAACCCGGATCAATTGACTGGGGGTGAGTGTTTGATTTGCTCAAACGCTTCATCCATCATCCCCTTTGGTATCGCTTTGTTCGCCCTAAGTTGGCAGGGTATGAGTAGACGTGGGTCCCTTGCTCACTTTGCCACTGGATTCGAGATAGCATGGCTGATGAGGGTTATGAACCCGAAACAGGTCCCAGGATGCTTGTTTCCGGTCCAGGGAAGACATGGCTTGGCAGTTCGGTCTGGACTGTTCCCATGAGGCACAGGGTCAGACTGATTTGCATATGGCCATGTCTGAACTGGGGTGGTGGAGTGACCTAAAGAATGATGATGGATTAAACCCAGATTAGTTGACTGGGGGTGAGTGTTTGATTTGCTCAAACGCTTCATCCATCATCCCCTTTGGTATCGCTTTGTTCTCCCCAAGATGGCAGGGTATGCCCAGACGTGGGTCTCTTGCTCACTTTGCCACTGGATTCAAGATAGCCTGGCTGATGAGTGTTATGAACCTGAAACCGGTCCCAGGATGCTTGTTTCCGGTCCAGGGAAGACATGGCTTGGCAGTTCGGGCTGAACTGTTCCCATGAGGCACAGGGTCAGACTGATTTGCATATGGCCATGTCTGAACTGGGGTTGTGCAGTGAGCTAAAGAATGATGATGGATTAAATCCAGATCAATTGACTGGGGGTGAGTGTTTGATTTGCTCTAACGCTTCGTCCATCATCCCCTTTGGTATCGCTTTGTTTGCCCTAAGTTGGCAGGGTATGCCGAGACGTGGGTCCCTTGCTCACTTTGCGACTGTATTCGAGATAGCCTGGCTGATGATGGTTATGAACCCGAAACCGGTCCCAGGATGCTTGTTTCCGGTCAAGGGAAGACATGGCTTGGCAGTTCGGGCTGGACTGTTCCCATGAGGCACAGGGTCAGACTGATTTGCATATGGCCATGTCTGAACGGGGGTGGTGGAGTGAGCCAAAGAATGATGATGGATTAAACCCGGATCAGTTGACTGGGGGTGAGTGTTTGATTTGCTCAAACGCTTCGTCCATCATCCCCTTTGGTATCGCTTTGTTTGCCCTAAGTTGGCAGGGCATGCCCAGACATGGGTTCCTTGCTCACTTTGCCACTGGATTTGAGATAGCCAGGCTGATGAGGATTATGAAACCAAAACCGAACCCAGGATGCTTGTTTCCGGTCCAGGGAAGACATGGCTTGGCAGTTCGGTCTGGACTGATCCCATGAGGCACAGGGTCAGACTGATTTGCATATGGCCATGTCTGAACTGGGGTGGTGGAGTGACCCAAAGAATGATGATGGATTAAACCCAGATTAGTTGACTGGGGGTGAGTGTTTGATTTGCTCAAACGCTTCATCCATCATCCCCTTTGGTATCGCTTTGTTCGCCCTAAGTTGGCAGGGTATGCCCAGACGTGGGTTCCTTGCTCACTTTGCCACTGGATTTGAGATAGCCAGGCTGATGAGGATTATGAAACCAAAAACGAACCCAGGATGCTTGTTTCCGGTCCAGGGAAGACATGGCTTGGCAGTTCGGTCTGGACTGATCCCATGAGGCACAGGGTCAGACTGATTTGCATATGGCCATGTCTGAACTGGGGTGGTGGAGTGACCTAAAGAATGATGATGGATTAAACCCAGATTAGTTGACTGGGGGTGAGTGTTTGATTTGCTCAAACGCTTCATCCATCATCCCCTTTGGTATCGCTTTGTTCGCCCTAAGTTGGCAGGGTATGCCCAGACGTGGGTCCCTTGCTCACTTTTCCACTGGATTCGAGATAGCATGGCTGATGAGGGTTATGAACCCGAAACTGGTCCCAGGATGCTTGTTTCCGGTCCAGGAAAGACATGGCTTGGCAGTTCGGGCTAAACTTTTCACATGAGGAAAAGGGTCAGACTGATTTGCATATGGCCATGTCTGAACTGGGGTGGTGGAGTGAGCTAAAGAATGATGATGGATTAAACCCAGATCAGTTGACTGGGGGTGAGTGAGTGATTTGCTCAAACGTTTCGGCCATCATCCTTTTTGGTATCGCTTTGTTCGCCCTAAGTTGGCAGGGTATGAGTAGACGTGGGTCCCTTGCTCACTTTGCCACTGGATTCGAGATAGCCTGGGTGATGAGGGTTATGAACACGAAACCGGAACCAGGATGCTTGTTTCCGTTCCAGGGTAGACATGGCTTGGCATTTCGGTCTGGACTGTTCCCATGAGGCACAGGGTCAGACTGATTTTCATGTCTGAACTGGGGTGGTGGAGTGACCTAAAGAAAGATGATGGATTAAATCCAGATTAGTTGACTGGGGTTGAGTGTTTGATTTGCTCAAACGCTTCGTCCATCATCCCCTTTGGTATCGCTTTGTTCGCCCTAAGTTGACAGGGTATGAGTAGACGTAGGTCCCTTGCTCACTTTGCCACTGGATTCGAGATAGCATGGCTGATGAGGGTTATGAACCCGAAAAAGGTCCCAGGAAGCTTGTTTCCGGTCCAGGGAAGACATGGCTTGGCAGTTCGGTCTGGACTGTTCCCATGAGGCACAGGGTCAGACTGATTTGCATATGGCCATGTCTGAACTGGGGTGGTGGAGTGACCTAAAGAATGATGATGGATTAAACCCAGATTAGTTGACTGGGGGTGAGTGTTTGATTTGCTCAAACGCTTCGTCCATCATCCCCTTTGGTATCGCTTTGTTCGCCCTAAGTTGGCAGGGTATGCCCAGACGTGGGTCCCTTGCTCACTTTGCCACTGGATTCAAGATAGCCTGGCTGCTGAGGGTTATGAACCAGAAACCGGTCCCAGGATGCTTGTTTCGGGTCCAGGGAAGACATGGCTTGGCAGTTCGGGCTGGACTGTTCCCATGAGGCACAGGGTCAGATTGATTTGCATATGGCCATGTCTGAACTGGGGTGGTGGAGTGACCTATAAAATGATGATGGATTAAACCCAGGTCAGTTGACTGGGGGTGAGTGTTTGATTTGCTCAAACGCTTCGTCCATCATCCACTTTAATATCGCTTTGTTCGCCCTTAGTTGGCAGGGTATGCCCAGACGTGGGTCCCTTGCTCACTTTGCCACTGGATTCAAGATAGCCTGGCTGATGAGGGTTATGAACCTGAAACCGGTCCCAGGATGCTTGTTTCTGGTCCAGGGAAGACATGGCTTGGCAGTTCGGGCTGGACTGTTCCCATGAGGCACAGGGTCAGACTGATTTGCATATGTCCATGTCTGAACTGGGGTGGTAGAGTGAGCTAAAGAATGATGATGGATTAAACCCAGATCAGTTGACTGGGGGTGAGTGTTTGATTTGCTCAAACGCTTCGTCCATCATCCCCTTTGGTATCGCTTTGTTCGCCCTAAGTTGGCAGGGTATGCCCAGATGTGGGTCCCTTGCTCACTTTGTGACTGGATTCGAGATAGCCTGGCTGATGATGGTTATGAACCCGAAACCGGTCCCAGGATGCTTGTTTCCGGTCCAGGGAAGACATGGCTTGGCAGTACGGGCTGGACTGTTCCCATGAGGCACAGGGTCATACTGATTTGCATATGGCCATGTCTGAACGGGGGTGGTGGAGTGAGCCAAAGAATGATGATGGATTAAACCCGGATCAGTTGACTGGGGGTGAGTGTTTGATTTGCTCAAACGCTTCATCCATCATCCCCTTTGGTATCGCTTTGTACGCCCTAAGTTGGCAGGGTATGAGTAGACGTGGGTCCCTTGCTCACTTTGCCACTGGATTCGAGATAGCATGGCTGATGAGGGTTATGAACCCGAAACAGGTCCCAGGATGCTTGTTTCCGGTCCAGGGAAGACATGGCTTGGCAGTTCGGTCTGGACTGTTCCCATGAGGCACAGGGTCAGACTGATTTGCATATGGCCATGTCTGAAGTGGGGTGGTGGAGTGAGCTAAAGAAAGATGATGGATTAAACCCAGATCAGTTGACTGGGGGTGAGTGTTTGATTTGCTCAAACGCTTCGTCCATCATCCCCTTTGGTATCGCTTTGTTCTCCCCAAGTTGGCAGGGTATGCCCAGACGTGGGTCTCTTGCTCACTTTGCCACTGGATTCAAGATAGCCTGGCTGATGAGTGTTATGAACCTGAAACCGGTCCCAGGATGCTTGTTTCTGGTTCAGGGAAGACATGGATTGGCAGTTCGGGCTGGACTGTTCCCATGAGGCACAGGGTCAGATTGATATGCATATGGCCATGTCTGAACTGGGGTGGTGGAGTGAGCTAAAGAATGATGATGGATTAAACCCAGATCAGTTGACTGGGGGTGAGTGTTTGATTTGCTCAAACGCTTCGTCCATCATCCCCTATGGTATCGCTTTGTTCGCCCTAAGTTGGCAGGGTATGCCCAGACATGGGTCCCTTGCTCACTTTGCCACTGGATTCAATATAGCCTGGCTGATGAGGGTTATGAAACCAAAACCGGACCCAGGATGCTTGTTTCCGGTCCAGGGAAGACATGGCTTGGCAGTTCGGGCTGAACTGTTCCCATGAGGCACAGGGTCAGACTGATTTGCATATGGCCATGTCTGAACTGGGGTGGTGCAGTGAGCTAAAGAATGATGATGGATTAAATCCAGATCAATTGACCGGGGGGTGAGTGTTTGATTTGCTCAAACGCTTCGTCCATCATCCCCTTTGGTATCGCTTTGTTTGCCCTAAGTTGGCAGGGTATGCCCAGACGTGGGTCCCTTGCTCACTTTGCGACTGTATTCGAGATAGCCTGGCTGATGATGCTTATGAACCCGAAACCGGTCCCAGGATGCTTGTTTCCGGTCCAGGGAAGACATGGCTTGGCAGTTCGGGCTGGACTGTTCCCATGAGGCACAGGGTCAGACTGATTTGCATATGGCCATGTCTGAACGGGGGTGGTGGAGTGAGCCAAAGAATGATGATGGATTAAACCCGGATCAGTTGACTGGGGGTGAGTGTTTGAGTTGCTCAAACGCTTCGTCCATCATCCCCTTTGGTATCGCTCTGTTTGCCCTAAGTTGGCAGGGTATACCCAGACGTGGGTCCCTTGCTCACTTTGCCACTGGATTCGAGATAGCATGGCTGATGAGGGTTATGAACCCGAAACTGGTCCCAGGATGCTTGTTTCCGGTCCAGGAAAGACATGGCTTGGCAGTTCGGGCTGGACTGTTCCCATGAGGCACAGGGTCAGACTGATTTGCATATGGCCATGTCTGAAGTGGGGTGGTGGAGTGAGCTAAAGAAAGATGATGGATTAAACCCAGATCAGTTGACTGGGGGTGAGTGTTTGATTTGCTCAAACGCTTCGTCCATCATCCCCTTTGGTATCGCTTTGTTCTCCCCAAGTTGGCAGGGTATGCCCAGACGTGGGTCCCTTGCTCACTTTGCCACTGGATTCAATATAGCCTGGCTGATGAGGGTTATGAAACCAAAACCGGACCCAGGATGCTTGTTTCCGGTCCAGGGAAGACATGGCTTGGCAGTTCGGGCTGAACTGTTCCCATGAGGCACAGGGTCAGACTGATTTGCATATGGCCATGTCTGAACTGGGGTGGTGCAGTGAGCTAAAGAATTATGATGGATTAAATCCAGATCAATTGACCGGGGGGTGAGTGTTTGATTTGCTCAAATGCTTCGTCCATCATCCCCTTTGGTATCGCTTTGTTTGCCCTAAGTTGGCAGGGTATGCCCAGACGTGGGTCCCTTGCTCACTTTGCGACTGTATTCGAGATAGCCTGGCTGATGATGGTTATGAACCCGAAACCATTCCCAGGATGCTTGTTTCCGGTCCAGGGAAGACATGGCTTGGCAGTTCGGTCTGGACTGATCCCATGAGGCACAGGGTCAGACTGATTTGCATATGGCCATGTCTGAACTGGGGTGGTGGAGTGACATAAAGAATGATGATGGATTAAACCCAGATTAGTTGACTGGGGGTGAGTGTTTGATTTGCTAAAATGCTTCATCCATCATCCCCTTTGGTATCGCTTTGTTCGCCCTAAGTTGGCAGGGTATGCCCAGACGTGGGTCCCTTGCTCACTTTGCCACTGGATTCGAGATAGCATGGCTGATGAGGGTTATGAACCCGAAACTGGTCCCAGGATGCTTGTTTCCGGTCCAGGAAAGACATGGCTTGGCAGTTCGGGCTAAACTTTTCACATGAGGAAAAGGGTCAGACTGATTTGCATATGGCCATGTCTGAACTGGGGTGGTGGAGTGAGCTAAAGAATGATGATGGATTAAACCCAGATCAGTTGACTGGGGGTGAGTGAGTGATTTGCTCAAACGTTTTGTCCATCATCCCCTTTGGTATCGCTTTGTTCGCCCTAAGTTGGCAGGGTATGAGTAGACGTGGGTCCCTTGCTCACTTTGCCACTGGATTCGAGATAGCCTGGGTGATGAGGGTTATGAACACGAAACCGGTCCCAGGATGCTTGTTTCCGGTCCAGGGAAGACATGGCTTGGCATTTCGGTCTGGACTGTTCCCATGAGGCACAGGTTCAGACTGATTTGCATGTCTGAACTGGGGTGGTGGAGTGACCTAAAGAAAGATGATGGATTAAATCCAGATTAGTTGACTGGGGGTGAGTGTTTGATTTGCTCAAACGCTTCGTCCATCATCCCCTTTGGTATCGCTTTGTTCGCCCTAAGTTGGCAGGGTATGGCCAGATGTGGGTCCGTTGCTCACTTTGCCACTGGATTCAAGATAGCCTGGCTGATGAGGGTTATGAACCTGAAACCGGTCCCAGGATGCTTGTTTCCGGTCCAGGGAAGACCTGGCTTGGCAGTTCGGGCTAGACTGTTCCCATGAGGCACATGGTCAGTCTGATTTGCATATGGCCATGTCTGAACTGGGGTGGTGGAGTGAGCTAAAGAATGATGATGGATTAAACCCAGATCAGTTGACTGGGGGTGAGTGTTTGATTTGCTCAAACGCTTCGTCCATCATCCCCTTTGGTATCACTTTGTTCGCCCTAAGTTGGCAGGGTATGCCCAGACATGGGTTCCTTGCTCACTTTGCCACTGGATTTGAGATAGCCAGGCTGATGAGGATTATGAAACCAAAACCGAATCCAGGATGCTTGTTTCCGGTCCAGGGAAGACATGGCTTGGCAGTTCGGTCTGGACTGATCCCATGAGGCACAGGGTCAGACTGATTTGCATATGGCCATGTCTGAACTGGGGTGGTGGAGTGACCTAAAGAATGATGATGGATTAAACCCAGATTAGTTGACTGGGGGTGAGTGTTTGATTTGCTCAAACGCTTCATCCATCATCCCCTTTGGTATCGCTTTGTTCGCCCTAAGTTGGCAGGGTATGCCCAGACGTGGGTTCCTTGCTCACTTTGCCACTGGATTTGAGATAGCCAGGCTGATGAGGATTATGAAACCAAAAACGAACCCAGGATGCTTGTTTCCGGTCCAGGGAAGACATGGCTTGGCAGTTCGGTCTGGACTGATCCCATGAGGCACAGGGTCAGACTGATTTGCATATGGCCATGTCTGAACTGGGGTGGTGGAGTGACCTAAAGAATGATGATGGATTAAACCCAGATTAGTTGACTGGGGCTGAGTGTTTGATTTGCTCAAACGCTTCATCCATCATCCCCTTTGGTATCGCTTTGTTCGCCCTAAGTTGGCAGGGTATGCCCAGACGTGGGTCCCTTGCTCACTTTGCCACTGGATTCGAGATAGCATGGCTGATGAGGGTTATGAACCCGAAACTGGTCCCAGGATGCTTGTTTCCGGTCCAGGAAAGACATGGCTTGACAGTTTGGGCTAAACTTTTCACATGAGGAAAAGGGTCAGACTGATTTGCATATGGCCATGTCTGAACTGGGGTGGTGGAGTGAGCTAAAGAATGATGATGGATTAAACCCAGATCAGTTGACTGGGGGTGAGTGAGTGATTTGCTCAAACGTTTCGGCCATCATCCCCTTTGGTATCGCTTTGTTCGCCCTAAGTTGGCGTCAGACTGATTTTCATGTCTGAACTGGGGTGGTGGAGTGACCTAAAGAAAGATGATGGATTAAATCCAGATTAGTTGACTGGGGTTGAGTGTTTGATTTGCTCAAACGCTTCGTCCATCATCCCCTTTGGTATCGCTTTGTTCGCCCTAAGTTGGCAGGGTATGAGTAGACGTGGGTCCCTTGCTCACTTTGCCACTGGATTCGAGATAGCATGGCTGATGAGGGTTATGAACCCGAAAAAGGTCCCAGGAAGCTTGTTTCCGGTCCAGGGAAGACATGGCTTGGCAGTTCGGTCTGGACTGTTCCCATGAGGCACAGGGTCAGACTGATTTGCATATGGCCATGTCTGAACTGGGGTGGTGGAGTGACCTAAAGAATGATGATGGATTAAACCCAGATTAGTTGACTGGGGGTGAGTGTTTGATTTGCGCAAACGCTTCGTCCATCATCCCCTTTGGAATCGCTTTGTTCGCCCTAAGTTGGCAGGGTATGCCCAGACGTGGGTCCCTTGCTCACTTTGCCACTGGATTCAAGATAGCCTGGCTGCTGAGGGTTATGAACCAGAAACCGGTCCCAGGATGCTTGTTTCGGGTCCAGGGAAGACATGGCTTGGCAGTTCGGGCTGGACTGTTCCCATGAGGCACAGGGTCAGCTTGATTTGCATATGGCCATGTCTGAACTGGGGTGGTGGAGTGACCTATAAAATGATGATGGATTAAACCCAGGTCAGTTGACTGGGGGTGAGTGTTTGATTTGCTCAAACGCTTCGTCCATCATCCACTTTAATATCGCTTTGTTCGCCCTTAGTTGGCAGGGTATGCCCAGACGTGGGTCCCTTGCTCACTTTGCCACTGGATTCAAGATAGCCTGGCTGATGAGGGTTATGAACCTGAAACCGGTCCCAGGATGCTTGTTTCTGGTCCAGGGAAGACATGGCTTGGCAGTTCGGGCTGGACTGTTCCCATGAGGCACAGGGTCAGACTGATATGCATATGTCCATGTCTGAACTGGGGTGGTAGAGTGAGCTAAAGAATGATGATGGATTAAACCCAGATCAGTTGACTGGGGGTGAGTGTTTGATTTGCTCAAACGCTTCGTCCATCATCCCCTTTGGTATCGCTTTGTTCGCCCTAAGTTGGCAGGGTATGCCCAGATGTGGGTCCCTTGCTCACTTTGTGACTGGATTCGAGATAGCCTGGCTGATGATGGTTATGAACCCGAAACCGGTCCCAGGATGCTTGTTTCCGGTCCAGGGAAGACATGGCTTGGCAGTACGGGCTGGACTGTTCCCATGAGGCACAGGGTCATACTGATTTGCATATGGCCATGTCTGAACGGGGGTGGTGGAGTGAGCCAAAGAATGATGATGGATTAAACCCGGATCAGTTGACTGGGGGTGAGTGTTTGATTTGCTCAAACGCTTCATCCATCATCCCCTTTGGTATCGCTTTGTTCGCCCTAAGTTGGCAGGGTATGAGTAGACGTGGGTCCCTTGCTCACTTTGCCACTGGATTCGAGATAGCATGGCTGATGAGGGTTATGAACCCGAAACAGGTCCCAGGATGCTTGTTTCCGGTCCAGGGAAGACATGGCTTGGCAGTTCGGTCTGGACTGTTCCCATGAGGCACAGGGTCAGACTGATTTGCATATGGCCATGTCTGAACTGGGGTGGTGGAGTGACCTAAAGAATGATGATGGATTAAACCCAGATTAGTTGACTGGGGGTGAGTGTTTGATTTGCTCAAACGCTTCATCCATCATCCCCTTTGGTATCGCTTTGTTCTCTCCAAGTTGGCAGGGTATGCCCAGACGTGGGTCTCTTGCTCACTTTGCCACTGGATTCAAGATAGCCTGGCTGATGAGTGTTATGAACCTGAAACCGGTCCCAGGATGCTTGTTTCCGGTCCAGGGAAGACATGGCTTGGCAGTTCGGGCTGAACTGTTCCCATGAGGCACAGGGTCAGACTGATTTGCATATGGCCATGTCTGAACTGGGGTTGTGCAGTGAGCTAAAGAATGATGGTGGATTAAATCCAGATCAATTGACTGGGGGTGAGTGTTTGATTTGCTCTAACGCTTCGTCCATCATCCCCTTTGGTATCGCTTTGTTTGCCCTAAGTTGGCAGGGTATGCCGAGACGTGGGTCCCTTGCTCACTTTGCGACTGTATTCGAGATAGCCTGGCTGATGATGGTTATGAACCCGAAACCGGTCCCAGGATGCTTGTTTCCGGTCAAGGGAAGACATGGCTTGGCAGTTCGGGCTGGACTGTTCCCATGAGGCACAGGGTCAGACTGATTTGCATATGGCCATGTCTGAACGGGGGTGGTGGAGTGAGCCAAAGAATGATGATGGATTAAACCCGGATCAGTTGACTGGGGGTGAGTGTTTGATTTGCTCAAACGCTTCGTCCATCATCCCCTTTGGTATCGCTTTGTTTGCCCTAAGTTGGCAGGGTATGCCCAGACATGGGTTCCTTGCTCACTTTGCCACTGGATTTGAGATAGCCAGGCTGATGAGGATTATGAAACCAAAACCGAACCCAGGATGCTTGTTTCCGGTCCAGGGAAGACATGGCTTGGCAGTTCGGTCTGGACTGATCCCATGAGGCACAGGGTCAGACTGATTTGCATATGGCCTTGTCTGAACTGGGGTGGTGGAGTGACCTAAAGAATGATGATGGATTAAACCCAGATTAGTTGACTGGGGGTGAGTGTTTGATTTGCTCAAACGCTTCATCCATCATCCCCTTTGGTATCGCTTTGTTCGCCCTAAGTTGGCAGGGTATGCCCAGACGTGGGTCCCTTGCTCACTTTGCCACTGGATTCGAGATAGCATGGCTGATGAGGGTTATGAACCCGAAACTGGTCCCAGGATGCTTGTTTCCGGTCCAGGAAAGACATGGCTTGGCAGTTCGGGCTAAACTTTTCACATGAGGAAAAGGGTCAGACTGATTTGCATATGGCCATGTCTGAACTGGGGTGCTGGAGTGAGCTAAAGAATGATGATGGATTAAACCCAGATCAGTTGACTGGGGGTGAGTGAGTGATTTGCTCAAACGTTTCGGCCATCATCCCCTTTGGTATTGCTTTGTTCGCCCTAAGTTGGCAGGGTATGAGTAGACGTGGGTCCCTTGCTCACTTTGCCACTGGATTCGAGATAGCCTGGGTGATGAGGGTTATGAACACGAAACCGGTACCAGGATGCTTGTTTCCGTTCCAGGGTAGACATGGCTTGGCATTTCGGTCTGGACTGTTCCCATGAGGCACAGGGTCAGACTGATTTTCATGTCTGAACTGGGGTGGTGGAGTGACCTAAAGAAAGATGATGGATTAAATCCAGATTAGTTGACTGGGGTTGAGTGTTTGATTTGCTCAAACGCTTCGTCCATCATCCCCTTTGGTATCGCTTTGTTCGCCCTAAGTTGACAGGGTATAAGTAGACGTGGGTCCCTTGCTCACTTTGCCACTGGATTCGAGATAGCATGGCTGATGAGGGTTATGAACCCGAAAAAGGTCCCAGGAAGCTTGTTTCCGGTCCAGGGAAGACATGGCTTGGCAGTTCGGTCTGGACTGTTCCCATGAGGCACAGGGTCAGACTGATTTGCATATGGCCATGTCTGAACTGGGGTGGTGGAGTGACCTAAAGAATGATGATGGATTAAACCCAGATTAGTTGACTGGGGGTGAGTGTTTGATTTGCTCAAACGCTTCGTCCATCGTCCCCTTTGGTATCGCTTTGTTCGCCCTAAGTTGGCAGGGTATGCCCAGACGTGGGTCCCTTGCTCACTTTGCCACTGGATTCAAGATAGCCTGGCTGCTGAGGGTTATGAACCAAAAACCGGTCCCAGGATGCTTGTTTCGGGTCCAGGGAAGACATGGCTTGGCAGTTCGGGCTGGACTGTTCCCATGAGACACAGGGTCAGATTGATTTGCATATGGCCATGTCTGAACTGGGGTGGTGGAGTGACCTATAAAATGATGATGGATTAAACCCAGGTCAGTTGACTGGGGGTGAGTGTTTAATTTGCTCAAACGCTTCGTCCATCATCCACTTTAATATCGCTTTGTTCGCCCTTAGTTGGCAGGGTATGCCCAGACGTGGGTCCCTTGCTCACTTTGCCACTGGATTCAAGATAGCCTGGCTGATGAGGGTTATGAACCTGAAACCGGTCCCAGGATGCTTGTTTCTGGTCCAGGGAAGACATGGCTTGGCAGTTCGGGCTGGACTGTTCCCATGAGGCACAGGGTCAGACTGATTTGCATATGTCCATGTCTGAACTGGGGTGGTAGAGTGAGCTAAAGAATGATGATGGATTAAACCCAGATCAGTTGACTGGGGGTGAGTGTTTGATTTGCTCAAACGCTTCATCCATCATCCCCTTTGGTATCGCTTTGTTCGCCCTAAGTTGGCAGGGTATGAGTAGACATGGGTCCCTTGCTCACTTTGCCACTGGATTCGAGATAGCATGGCTGATGAGGGTTATGAACCCGAAACAGGTCCCAGGATGCTTGTTTCCGGTCCAGGGAAGACATGGCTTGGCAGTTCGGTCTGGACTGTTCCCATGAGGCACAGGGTCAGACTGATTTGCATATGGCCATGTCTGAACTGGGGTGGTGGAGTGACCTCAAGAATGATGATGGATTAAACCCAGATTAGTTGACTAGGGGTGAGTGTTTGATTTGCTCAAACGCTTCATCCATCATCCCCTTTGGTATCGCTTTGTTCGCCCTAAGTTGGCAGGGTATGCCCAGACGTGGGTCCCTTGCTCACTTTGCCACTGGATTCGAGATAGCATGGCTGATGAGGGTTATGAACCCGAAACTGGTCCCAGGATGCTTGTTTCCGGTCCAGGAAAGACATGGCTTGGCAGTTCGGGCTGGACTGTTCCCATGAGGCACAGGGTCAGACTGATTTGCATATGGCCATGTCTGAAGTGGGGTGGTGGAGTGAGCTAAAGAAAGATGATGGATTAAACCCAGATCAGTTGACTGGGGATGAGTGTTTGATTTGCTCAAACGCTTCGTCCATCATCCCCTTTGGTATCGCTTTGTTCTCCCCAAGTTGGCAGGGTATGCCCAGACGTGGGTCTCTTGCTCACTTTGCCACTGGATTCAAGATAGCCTGGCTGATGAGTGTTATGAACCTGAAACCGGTCCCAGGATGCTTGTTTCTGGTTCAGGGAAGACATGGATTGGCAGTTCGGGCTGGACTGTTCCCATGAGGCACAGGGTCAGATTGATTTGCATATGGCCATGTCTGAACTGGGGTGGTGGAGTGAGCTAAAGAATGATGATGGATTAAACCCAGATCAGTTGACTGGGGGTGAGTGTTTGATTTGCTCAAACGCTTCTTCCATCATCCCCTTTGGTATCGCTTTGTTCGCCCTAAGTTGGCAGGGTATGCCCAGACATGGGTCCCTTGCTCACTTTGCCACTGGATTCAATATAGCCTGGCTGATGAGGGTTATGAAACCAAAACCGGACCCAGGATGCTTGTTTCCGGTCCAGGGAAGACATGGCTTGGCAGTTCGGGCTGAACTGTTCCCATGAGGCACAGGGTCAGACTGATTTGCATATGGCCATGTCTGAACTGGGGTGGTGCAGTGAGCTAAAGAATGATGATGGATTAAATCCAGATCAATTGACCGGGGGATGAGTGTTTGATTTGCTCAAACGCTTCGTCCATCATCCCCTTTGGTATCGCTTTGTTTGCCCTAAGTTGGCAGGGTATGCCCAGATGTGGGTCCCTTGCTCACTTTGCGACTGTATTCGAGATAGCCTGGCTGATGATGGTTATGAACCCGAAACCGGTCCCAGGATGCTTGTTTCCGGTCCAGGGAAGACATGGCTTGGCAGTTCGGGCTGGATTGTTCCCATTAGGCACAGGGTCAGACTGATTTGCATATGGCCATGTCTGAACGGGGGTGGTGGAGTGAGCCAAAGAATGATGATGGATTAAACCCGGATCAGTTGACTGGGGGTGAGTGTTTGATTTGCTCAAACGCTTCGTCCATCATCCCCTTTGGTATCGCTCCGTTTGCCCTAAGTTGGCAGGGTATGCCCAGACATGGGTTCCTTGCTCACTTTGCCACTGGATTTGAGATAGCCAGGCAGATGAGGATTATGAAACCAAAACCGATCCCAGGATGCTTGTTTCCGGTCCAGGGAAGACATGGCTTGGCAGTTCGGTCTGGACTGATCCCATGAGGCACAGGGTCAGTCTGATTTGCATATGGCCATGTCTGAACTGGGGTGGTGGAGTGACCTAAAAATGATGATGGATTAAACCCAGATTAGTTGACTGGGGGTGAGTGTTTGATTTGCTAAAACGCTTCATCCATCATCCCCTTTGGTATCGCTTTGTTCGCCCTAAGTTGGCAGGGTATGCCCAGACGTGGGTCCCTTGCTCACTTTGCCACTGGATTCGAGATAGCATGGCTGATGAGGGTTATGAACCCGAAACTGGTCCCAGGATGCTTGTTTCTGGTCCAGGAAAGACATGGCTTGGCAGTTCGGGCTAAACTTTTCACATGAGGAAAAGGGTCAGACTGATTTGCATATGGCCATGTCTGAACTGGGGTGGTGGAGTGAGCTAAAGAATGATGATGGATTAAACCCAGATCAGTTGACTGGGGGTGAGTGAGTGATTTGCTCAAACGTTTTGTCCATCATCCCCTTTGGTATCGCTTTGTTCGCCCTAAGTTGGAAGGGTATGAGTAGACGTGGGTCCCTTGTTCACTTTGCCACTGGATTCGAGATAGCCTGGGTAATGAGGGTTATGAACACGAAACCGGTCCCAGGATGCTTGTTTCCGGTCCAGGGAAGACATGGCTTGGCATTTCGGTCTGGACTGTTCCCATGAGGCACAGGTTCAGACTGATTTGCATGTCTGAACTGGGGTGGTGGAGTGACCTAAAGAAAAATGATGGATTAAATCCAGATTAGTTGACTGGGGGTGAGTGTTTGATTTGCTCAAACGCTTCGTCCATCATCCCCTTTGGTATCGCTTTGTTCGCCCTAAGTTGGCAGGGTATGCCCAGATGTGGGTCCGTTGCTCACTTTGCCACTGGATTCAAGATAGCCTGGCTGATGAGGGTTATGAACCTGAAACCGGTCCCAGGATGCTTGTTTCCGGTCCAGGGAAGACCTGGCTTGGCAGTTCGGGCTAGACTGTTCCCATGAGGCACATGGTCAGTCTGATTTGCAAATGGCCATGTCTGAACTGGGGTGGTGGAGTGAGCTAAAGAATGATGATGGATTAAACCCAGATCAGTTGACTGGGGGTGAGTGTTTGATTTGCTCAAACGCTTCGTCCATCATCCCCTTTGGTATCACTTTGTTCGCCATAAGTTGGCAGGGTATGCCCAGAAGTGGGTCCCTTGCTCACTTTGCGAATGTATTCGAGATAGCCTGGCTGATGATGGTTATGAACCCGAAACCGGTCCCAGGATGCTTGTTTCCGGTCCAGGGAAGACATGGCTTGGCAGTTCGGGCTGGACTGTTCCCATGAGGCACAGGGTCAGACTGATTTGCATATGGCCATGTCTGAACGGGGGTGGTGGAGTGAGCCAAAGAATGATGATGGATTAAACCCAGATCAGTTTACTGGGGGTGAGTGTTTGATTTGCTCAAAACGCTTCGTCCATCATCCCCTTTGGTATCGCTTTGTTTGCCCTAAGTTGGCAGGGTATGCCCAGACATGGGTTCCTTGCTCACTTTGCCACTGGATTCAATATAGCCAGGCTGATGAGGATTATGAAACCAAAACCGGTCCCAGTATTTTTTTTTCCGGTCCAGGGAAGACATGGCTTGGCAATTCGGGCTAAACTGTTCACATAAGGAACAGGGTTAGACTGATTTGCATATGTCCATGTCTGAACTGGGGTGGTGGAGTGAGCTAAAGAATGATGATGGATTAAACCCAGATCAGTTGACTGGGGGTGAGTGTTTGATTTGCTCAAACGTTTCGTCCATCATCCCCTTTGGTATCGCTTTGTTCGCCCTAAGTTGGCAGGGTATGAGTAGACGTGGGTCCCTTGCTCACTTTGCCACTGGATTCGAGATAGACTGGCTGATGAGGGTTATGAACACGAAAACGGTCCCAGGATGCTTGTTTTCGGTCCAGGGAAGACATGGCTTGGCAGTTCGGTCTGGACTGTTCCCATGAGGCACAGGGTCAGACTGATTTGCATATGGCCATGTCTGAACTGGGGTGGTGTAGTGACCTAAAGAATGATGATGGATTAAGCCCAGATTAGTTGACTGGGGGTGAGTGTTTGATTTGCTCAAACGCTTCATCCATCATCCCCTTTGGTATCGCTTTGTTTGCCCTAAGTTGGCAGGGTATGCCCAGACGTGGGTCCCTTGCTCACTTTGCCACTGGATTCGAGATAGCATGGCTGATGAGGGTTATGAACCCGAAACTGGTCCCAGGATGCTTGTTTCCGGTCCAGGGAAGACATGGCTTGGCAGTTCGGGCTGAACTGTTCCCATGAGGCACAGGGTCAGACTGATTTGCATATGGCCATGTCTGAACTGGGGTGGTGCAGTGAGCTAAAGAATGATGATGGATTAAATCCAGATCAATTGACTGGGGGTGAGTGTTTGATTTGCTCTAACGCTTCGTGCATCATCCCCTTTGGTATCGATTTGTTTGCCCTAAGTTGGCAGGGTATGCCGAGACGTGGGTCCCTTGCTCACTTTGCCATTGATTTCGAGATAGCCTGGCTGATGAGGGTTATGAACCTGAAACGAGTCCCAGGATGCTTGTTTCTGGTTCAGGGAAGACATGGCTTGGCAGTTCGGGCTTGACTGTTCCCATGAGGCACAGAGTCAGACTGATTTGCATATGGCCATGTCTGAACTGGGGTGGTGGAGTGAGCTAAAGAATGATGATGGATTAAAACCAGATCAGTTGACTTGGGGTGAGTGTTTGATTTGCTCAAACGCTTCGTCCATCATCCCCTTTGGTATCGCTTTGTTCGCCCTAAGTTGGCAGGGTATGCCCAGACATGGGTCCCTTGCTCACTTTGCCACTGGATTCAATATAGCCTGGCTGATGAGGGTTATGAAAACAAAACCGGACCCAGGATGCTTGTTTCCGGTCCAGGGAAGACATGGCTTGGCAGTTCGGGCTGAACTGTTCCCATGAGGCACAGGGTCAGACTGATTTGCATATGGCCATGTCTGAACTGGGGTGGTGCAGTGAGCTAAAGAATGATGATGGATTAAATCCAGATCAATTGACTGGGGGTGAGTGTTTGATTTGCTCTAACGCTTCGTGCATCATCCCCTTTGGTATCGATTTGTTTGCCCTAAGTTGGCAGGGTATGCCGAGACGTGGGTCCCTTGCTCACTTTGCGACTGTATTTGAGATAGCCTGGCTGATGATGGTTATGAACCCGAAACCGGTCCCAGGATGCTTGTTTCCGGTCCAGGGAAGACATGGCTTGGCAGTTCGGGCTGGACTGTTCCCATGAGGCACAGGGTCAGACTGATTTGCATATGGCCATGTCTGAACGGGGGTGGTGGAGTGAGCCAAAGAATGATGATGGATTAAACCCGGATCAGTTGACTGGGGGTGAGTGTTTGATTTGCTCAAACGCTTTGTCCATCATCCCCTTTGGTATAGCTTTGTTTGCCCTAAGTTGGCAGGGTATGCCCAGACATGGGTTCCTTGCTCACTTTGCCACTGGATTTGAGATAGCCAGGCTGATGAGGATTATGAAACCAAAACCGAACCCAGGATGCTTGTTTCCGGTCCAGGAAAGACATGGCTTGGCAGTTCGGTCTGGACTGATCCCATGAGGCACAGGGTCAAACTGATTTGCATATGGCCATGTCTGAACTGGGGTGGTGGAGTGACCTAAAGAATGATGATGGATTAAACCCAGATTAGTTGACTGGGGGTGAGTGTTTGATTTGCTCAAACGCTTCATCCATCATCCCCTTTGGTATCGCTTTGTTCGCCCTAAGTTGGCAGGGTATGCCCAGACGTGGGTTCCTTGCTCACTTTGCCACTGGATTTGAGATTGCCAGGCTGATGAGGATTATGAAACCAAAACCGAACCCAGGATGCTTGTTTCCGGTCCAGGGAAGACATGGCTTGGCAGTTCGGTCTGGACTGATCCCATGAGGCACAGGGTCAGACTGATTTGCATATGGCCATGTCTGAACTGGGGTGGTGGAGTGACCTAAAGAATGATGATGGATTAAACCCAGATTAGTTGACTGGGGGTGAGTGTTTGATTTGCTCAAACGCTTCATCCATCATCCCCTTTGGTATCGCTTTGTTCGCCCTAAGTTGGCAGGGTATGCCCAGACTTGGGTCCCTTGCTCACTTTGCCACTGGATTCGAGATAGCATGGCTGATGAGGGTTATGAACCCGAAACTGGTCCCAGGATGCTTGTTTCCGGTCCAGGAAAGACATGGCTTGGCAGTTCGGGCTAAACTTTTCACATGAGGAAAAGGGTCAGACTGATTTGCATATGGCCATGTCTGAACTGGGGTGGTGGAGTGAGCTAAAGAATGATGATGGATTAAACCCAGATCAGTTGACTGGGGCTGAGTGAGTGATTTGCTCAAACGTTTCGGCCATCATCCCCTTTGGTATCGCTTTGTTCGCCCTAAGTTGGCAGGGTATGAGTAGACGTGGGTCCCTTGCTCACTTTGGCACTGGATTCGAGATAGCCTGGGTGATGAGGGTTATGAACACGAAACCGGTACCAGGATGCTTGTTTCCGTTCCAGGGTAGACATGGCTTGGCATTTCGGTCTGGACTGTTCCCATGAGGCACAGGGTCAGACTGATTTTCATGTCTGAACTGGGGTGGTGGAGTGACCTAAAGAAAGATGATGGATTAAATCCAGATTAGTTGACTGGGGTTGAGTGTTTGATTTGCTCAAACGCTTCGTCCATCATCCCCTTTGGTATCGCTTTGTTCGCCCTAAGTTGACAGGGTATGAGTAGACGTGGGTCCCTTGCTCACTTTGCCACTGGATTCGAGATAGCATGGCTGATGAGGGTTATGAACCCGAAAAAGGTCCCAGGAAGCTTGTTTCCGGTCCAGGGAAGACATGGCTTGGCAGTTCGGTCTGGACTGTTCCCATGAGGCACAGGGTCAGACTGATTTGCATATGGCCATGTCTGAACTGGGGTGGTGGAGTGACCTAAAGAATGATGATGGATTAAACCCAGATTAGTTGACTGGGGGTGAGTGTTTGATTTGCTCAAACGCTTCGTCCATCATCCCCTTTGGTATCGCTTTGTTCACCCTAAGTTGGCAGGGTATGCCCAGACGTGGGTCCCTTGCTCACTTTGCCACTGGATTCAAGATAGCCTGGCTGATGAGGGTTATGAACCAGAAACCGGTCCCAGGATGCTTGTTTCGGGTCCAGGGAAGACATGGCTTGGCAGTTCGGGCTGGACTGTTCCCATGAGGCACAGGGTCAGATTGATTTGCATATGGCCATGTCTGAACTGGGGTGGTGGAGTGACCTATAAAATGATGATGGATTAAACCCAGGTCAGTTGACTGGGGGTGAGTGTTTGATTTGCTCAAACGCTTCGTCCATCATCCACTTTGGTATCGCTTTGTTCGCCCTTAGTTGGCAGGGTATGCCCAGACGTGGGTCCCTTACTCACTTTGCCACTGGATTCAAGATAGCCTGGCTGATGAGGGCTATGAACCTGAAACCGGTCCCAGGATGCTTGTTTCTGGTCCAGGAAAGACATGGCTTGGCAGTTCGGGCTAAACTTTTCACATGAGGAAAAGGGTCAGACTGATTTGCATATGGCCATGTCTGAACTGGGGTGGTGGAGTGAGCTAAAGAATGATGATGGATTAAACCCAGATCAGTTGACTGGGGGTGAGTGAGTGATTTGCTCAAACGTTTCGTCCATCATCCCCTTTGGTATCGCTTTGTTCGCCCTAAGTTGGCAGGGTATGAGTAGACGTGGGTCCCTTGCTCACTTTGCCACTGGATTTGAGATAGCCAGGCTGATGAGGATTATGAAACCAAAACCGAACCCAGGATGCTTGTTTCCGGTCCAGGAAAGACATGGCTTGGCAGTTCGGTCTGGACTGTTCCCATGAGGCACAGGGTCAGACTGATTTGCATATGGCCATGTCTGAACAGGGGTGGTGGAGTGAGCTAAAGAATGATGATGGATTAAACCCAGATCAGTTGCCTGGGGGTGAGTGAGTGATTTGTTCAAACGTTTCGGCCATCATCCCCTTTGGTATCGCTTTGTTCGCCCTAAGTTGGCAGGGTATGAGTAGACGTGGGTCCCTTGCTCACTTTGGCACTGGATTCGAGATAGCCTGGGTGATGAGGGTTATGAACACGAAACCGGTACCAGGATGCTTGTTTCCGTTCCAGGGTAGACATGGCTTGGCATTTCGGTCTGGACTGTTCCCATGAGGCACAGGGTCAGACTGATTTTCATGTCTGAACTGGGGTGGTGGAGTGACCTAAAGAAAGATGATGGATTAAATCCAGATTAGTTGACTGGGGTTGAGTGTTTGATTTGCTCAAACGCTTCGTCCATCATCCCCTTTGGTATCGCTTTGTTCGCCCTAAGTTGACAGGGTATGAGTAGACGTGGGTCCCTTGCTCACTTTGCCACTGGATTCGAGATAGCATGGCTGATGAGGGTTAT
Organism: Triturus cristatus; assembly: GCF_964204655.1. Lineage (NCBI taxonomy): Eukaryota > Metazoa > Chordata > Amphibia > Caudata > Salamandridae > Triturus > Triturus cristatus. Next base: position 63,142 of record NW_028187932.1, on the reverse strand, counting down.
GAACCCGAAACTGGTCCCAGGATGCTTGTTTCCGGTCCAGGAAAGACATGGCTTGGCAGTTCGGGCTGGACTGTTCCCATGAGGCACAGGGTCAGACTGATTTGCATATGGCCATGTCTGAAGTGGGGTGGTGGAGTGAGCTAAAGAAAGATGATGGATTAAACCCAGATCAGTTGACTTGGGGTGAGTGTTTGATTTGCTCAAACGCTTCGTCCATCATCCCCTTTGGTATCGCTGTGTTCGCCCAAAGTTGGCAGGGTATGCCCAGACATGGGTCCCTTGCTCACTTTGCCACTGGATTCAATATAGCCTGGCTGATGAGGGTTATGAAACCAAAACCGGACCCAGGATGCTTGTTTCCGGTCCAGGGAAGACATGGCTTGGCAGTTCGGGCTGAACTGTTCCCATGAGGCACTGGGTCAGACTGATTTGCATATGGCCATTTCTGAACTGGGGTGGTGCAGTGAGCTAAAGAATGATGATGGATTAAATCCAGATCAATTGACTGGGGGTGAGTGTTTGATTTGCTCTAACGCTTCGTCCATCATCCCCTTTGGTATCGCTTTGTTTGCCCTAAGTTGGCAGGGTATGCCGAGACGTGGGTCCCTTGCTCACTTTGCGACTGTATTCGAGATAGCCTGAATGATGATGGTTATGAACCCGAAACTGGTCCCAGGATGCTTGTTTCCGGTCCAGGGAAGACATGGCTTGGCAGTTCGGGCTGGACTGTTCCCATGAGGCACAGGGTCAGACTGATTTGCATATGGCCATGTCTGAACGGGGGTGGTGGAGTGAGCCAAAGAATGATGATGGATTAAACCCGGATCAGTTGACTGGGGGTGAGAGTTTGATTTGCTCAAAGGCTTCGTCCATCATCCCCTTTGGTATCGCTTTGTTTGCCCTAAGTTGGCAGGGTATGCCCAGACATGGGTTCCTTGCTCACTTTGCCACTGGATTTGAGATAGCCAGGCTGATGAGGATTATGAAACCAAAACCGAACCCAGGATGCTTGTTTCCGGTCCAGGGAAGACATGGCTTGGCAGTTCGGTCTGGACTGATCCCATGAGGCACAGGGTCAGACTGATTTGCATATGGCCATGTCTGAACTGGGGTGGTGGAGTGACCTAAAGAATGATGATGGATTAAACCCAGATTAGTTGACTGGGGGTGAGTGTTTGATTTGCTCAAACGCTTCATCCATCATCCCCTTTGGTATCGCTTTGTTCGCCCTAAGTTGGCAGGGTATGCCCAGACGTGGGTCCCTTGCTCACTTTGCCACTGGATTCGAGATAGCATGGCTGATGAGGGTTATGAACCCGAAACTGGTCCCAGGATGCTTGTTTCCGGTCCAGGAAAGACATGGCTTGGCAGTTCGGGCTAAACTTTTCACATGAGGAAAAGGGTCAGACTGATTTGCATATGGCCATGTCTGAACTGGGGTGGTGGAGTGAGCTAAAGAATGATGATGGATTAAACCCAGATCAGTTGACTGGGGGTGAGTGAGTGATTTGCTCAAACGTTTCGGCCATCATCCCCTTTGGTATCGCTTTGTTCGCCCTAAGTTGGCAGGGTATGAGTAGACGTGGGTCCCCTTGCTCACTTTGGCACTGGATTCGAGATAGCCTGGGTGATGAGGGTTATGAACACGAAACCGGTACCAGGATGCTTGTTTCCGTTCCAGGGTAGACATGGCTTGGCATTTCGGTCTGGACTGTTCCCATGAGGCACAGGGTCAGACTGATTTTCATGTCTGAACTGGGGTGGTGGAGTGACCTAAAGAAAGATGATGGATTAAATCCAGATTAGTTGACTGGGGTTGAGTGTTTGATTTGCTCAAACGCTTCGTCCATCATCCCCTTTGGTATCGCTTTGTTCGCCCTAAGTTGACAGGGTATGAGTAGACGTGGGTCCCTTGCTCACTTTGACACTGGATTCGAGATAGCATGGCTGATGAGGGTTATGAACCCGAAAAAGGTCCCAGGAAGCTTGTTTCCGGTCCAGGGAAGACATGGCTTGGCAGTTCGGTCTGGACTGTTCCCATGAGGCACAGGGTCAGACTGATTTGCATATGGCCATGTCTGAACTGGGGTGGTAGAGTGACCTAAAGAATGATGATGGATTAAACCCAGATTAGTTGACTGGGGGTGAGTGTTTGATTTGCTCAAACGCTTCGTCCATCATCCCCTTTGGTATCGCTTTGTTCGCCCTAAGTTGGCAGGGTATGCCCAGACGTGGGTCCCTTGCTCACTTTGCCACTGGATTCAAGATAGCCTGGCTGATGAGGGTTATGAACCAGAAACCGGTCCGATGATGCTTGTTTCGGGTCCAGGGAAGACATGGCTTGGCAGTCCGGGCTGGACTGTTCCCATGAGGCACAGGGTCAGATTGATTTGCATATGGCCAAGTCTGAACTGGGGTGGTGGAGTGACCTATAAAATGATGATGGATTAAACCCAGGTCAGTTGACTGGGGGTGAGTGTTTGATTTGCTCAAACGCTTCGTCCATCATCCACTTTGGTATCGCTTTGTTCGCCCTTAGTTGGCAGGGTATGCCCAGACGTGGGTCCCTTGCTCACTTTGCCACTGGATTCAAGATAGCCTGGCTGATGAGGGTTATAAACCTGAAACCGGTCCCAGGATGCTTGTTTCTGGTCCAGGGAAGACATGGCTTGGCAGTTCGGGCTGGACTGTTCCCATGAGGCACAGGGTCAGACTGATTTGCATATGTCCATGTCTGAACTGGGGTGCTAGAGTGAGCTAAAGAATGATGATGGATTAAACCCAGATCAGTTGACTGGGGGTGAGTGTTTGATTTGCTCAAACGCTTCGTTCCTCATCCCCTTTGGTATCGCTTTGTTCGCCCTAAGTTGGCAGGGTATGCACAGATGTGGGTCCCTTGCTCACTTGGTGACTGGATTCGAGATAGCCTGGCTGATGATGGTTATGAACCCGAAACCGGTCCCAGGATGCTTGTTTCCGGTCCAGGGAAGACATGGCTTGGCAGTACGGGCTGGACTGTTCCCATGAGGCACAGGGTCATACTGATTTGCATATGGCCATGTCTGAACGGGGGTGGTGGAGTGAGCCAAAGAATGATGATGGATTAAACCCGGATCAGTTGACTGGGGGTGAGTGTTTGATTTGCTCAAACGCTTCATCCATCATCCCCTTTGGTATCGCTTTGTTCGCCCTAAGTTGGCAGGGTATGAGTAGACGTGGGTCCCTTGCTCACTTTGCCACTGGATTCGAGATAGCATGGTTGATGAGGGTTATGAACCCGAAACAGGTCCCAGGATGCTTGTTTCCGGTCCAGGGAAGACATGGCTTGGCAGTTCGGTCTGGACTGTTCCCATGAGGCACAGGGTCAGACTGATTTGCATATGGCCATGTCTGAACTGGGGTGGTGGAGTGACCTAAAGAATGATGATGGATTAAACCCAGATTAGTTGACTGGGGGTGAGTGTTTGATTTGCTCAAACGCTTCATCCATCATCCCCTTTGGTATCGCTTTGTTCGCCCTAAGTTGGCAGGGTATGCCCAGACGTGGGTCCCTTGCTCACTTTGCCACTGGATTCGAGATAGCATGGCTGATGAGGGTTATGAACCCGAAACTGGTCCCAGGATGCTTGTTTCCGGTCCAGGAAAGACATGGCTTGGCAGTTCGGGCTGGACTGTTCCCATGAGGCACAGGGTCAGACTGATTTGCATATGGCCATGTCTGAAGTGGGGTGGTGGAGTGAGCTAAAGAAAGATGATGGATTAAACCCAGATCAGTTGACTGGGGGTGAGTGTTTGATTTGCTCAAACGCTTCGTCCATCATCCCCTTTGGTATCGCTTTGTTCTCCCCAAGTTGGCAGGGTATGCCCAGACGTGGGTCTCTTGCTCACTTTGCCACTGGATTCGAGATAGCATGGCTGATGAGGGTTATGAACCCGAAACTGGTCCCAGGATGCTTGTTTCCGGTCCAGGAAAGACAGTGCTTGGCAGTTCGGGCTAAACTTTTCACATGAGGAAAAGGGTCAGACTGATTTGCATATGGCCATGTCTGAACTGGGGTGGTGGAGTGAGCTAAAGAATGATGATGGATTAAACCCAGATCAGTTGACTGGGGGTGAGTGAGTGATTTGCTCAAACGTTTCGGCCATCATCCCATTTGGTATCGCTTTGTTCGCCCTAAGTTGGCAGGGTATGAGTAGACGTGGGTCCCTTGCTCACTTTGGCACTGGATTCGAGATAGCCTGGGTGATGAGGGTTATGAACACGAAACCGGTACCAGGATGCTTGTTTCCGTTCCAGGGTAGACATGGCTTGGCATTTCGGTCTGGACTGTTCCCATGAGGCACAGGGTCAGACTGATTTTCATGTCTGAACTGGGGTGGTGGAGTGACCTAAAGAAAGATGATGGATTAAATCCAGATTAGTTGACTGGGGTTGAGTGTTTGATTTGCTCAAACGCTTCGTCCATCATCCCCTTTGGTATCGCTTTGTTCGCCCTAAGTTGACAGGGTATGAGTAGACGTGGGTCCCTTGCTCACTTTGCCACTGGATTCGAGATAGCATGGCTGATGAGGGTTATGAACCCAAAAAAGGTCCCAGGAAGCTTGTTTCCGGTCCAGGGAAGACATGGCTTGGCAGTTCGGTCTGGACTGTTCCCATGAGGCACAGGGTCAGACTGATTTGCATATGGCCATGTCTGAACTGGGGTGGTGGAGTGACCTAAAGAATGATGATGGATTAAACCCAGATTAGTTGACTGGGGGTGAGTGTTTGATTTGCTCAAACGCTTCGTCCATCATCCCCTTTGGTATCGCTTTGTTCGCCCTAAGTTGGCAGGGTATGCCCAGACGTGGATCCCTTGCTCACTTTGCCACTGGATTCAAGATAGCCTGGCTGATGAGGGTTATGAACCAGAAACCGGTCCCAGGATGCTTGTTTCGGGTCCAGGGAAGACATGGCTTGGCAGTCCGGGCTGGACTGTTCCCATGAGGCACAGGGTCAGATTGATTTGCATATGGCCATGTCTGAACTGGGGTGGTGGAGTGACCTATAAAATGATGATGGATTAAACCCAGGTCAGTTGACTGGGGGTGAGTGTTTGATTTGCTCAAACGCTTCGTCCATCATCCACTTTGGTATCGCTTTGTTCGCCCTTAGTTGGCAGGGTATGCCCAGACGTGGGTCCCTTGCTCACTTTGCCACTGGATTCAAGATAGCCTGGCTGATGAGGGTTATGAACCTGAAACCGGTCCCAGGATGCTTGTTTCTGGTCCAGGGAAGACATGGCTTGGCAGTTCGGGCTGGACTGTTCCCATGAGGCACAGGGTCAGACTGATTTGCATATGTCCATGTCTGAACTGGGGTGGTAGAGTGAGCTAAAGAATGATGATGGATTAAACCCAGATCAGTTGACTGGGGGTGAGTGTTTGATTTGCTCAAACGCTTTGTCCATCATCCCCTTTGGTATCGCTTTGTTCGCCCTAAGTTGGCAGGGTATGCCCAGATGTGGGTCCCTTGCTCACTTTGTGACTGGATTCGAGATAGCCTGGCTGATGATGGTTATGAACCCGAAACCGGTCCCAGGATGCTTGTTTCCGGTCCAGGGAAGACATGGCTTGGCAGTACGGGCTGGACTGTTCCCATGAGGCAGAGGGTCATACTGATTTGCATATGGCCATGTCTGAACGGGGGTGGTGGAGTGAGCCAAAGAATGATGATGGATTAAACCCGGATCAGTTGACTGGGGGTGAGTGTTTGATTTGCTCAAACGCTTCATCCATCATCCCCTTTGGTATCGCTTTGTTCGCCCTAAGTTGGCAGGGTATGAGTAGACGTGGGTCCCTTGCTCACTTTGCCACTGGATTCGAGATTGCATGGCTGATGAGGGTTATGAACCTGAAACAGGTCCCAGGATGCTTGTTTCCGGTCCAGGGAAGACATGGCTTGGCAGTTCGGTCTGGACTGTTCCCATGAGGCACAGGGTCAGACTGATTTGCATATGGCCATGTCTGAACTGGGGTGGTGGAGTGACCTAAAGAATGATGATGGATTAAACCCAGATTAGTTGACTGGGGGTGAGTGTTTGATTTGCTCAAACGCTTCATCCATCATCCCCTTTGGTATCGCTTTGTTCGCCCTAAGTTGGCAGGGTATGGCCGGACGTGGGTCCCTTGCTCACTTTGCCACTGGATTCGAGATAGCATGGCTGATGAGGGTTATGAACCCGAAACTGGTCCCAGGATGCTTGTTTCCGGTCCAGGAAAGACATGGCTTGGCAGTTCGGGCTGGACTGTTCCCATGAGGCACAGGGTCAGACTGATTTGCATATGGCCATGTCTGAAGTGGGGTGGTGGAGTGAGCTAAAGAAAGATGATGGATTAAACCCAGATCAGTTGACTGGGGGTGAGTGTTTGATTTGCTCAAACGCTTCGTCCATCATCCCCTTTGGTATCGCTTTGTTCTCCCGAAGTTGGCAGGGTATGCCCAGACGTGGGTCTCTTGCTCACTTTGCCACTGGATTCAAGATAGCCTGGCTGATGAGTGTTATGAACCTGAAACCGGTCCCAGGATGCTTGTTTCTGGTTCAGGGAAGACATGGCTTGGCAGTTCCGGCTGGACTGTTCCCATGAGGCACAGGGTCAGACTGATTTGCATATGGCCATGTCTGAACAGGGGTGGTGGAGTGAGCTAAAAAATGATGATGGATTAAACCCAGATCAGTTGACTGGGGGTGAGTGTTTGATTTGCTCAAACGCTTCGTCCATCATCCCCTTTGGTATCGTTTTGTTCGCCCTTAATTGGCAGGGAATGCACAGACGTGGGTCCCTTGCTCACTTTGCCACTGGATTCAATATAGCCAGGCTGATGAGGGTTATGAAACCAAAACCGGTCCCAGGATGCTTGTTTCCGGTCCAGGAAAGACATGGCTTGGCAGTTCGGGCTGGACTGTTCCCATGAGACACAGGGTCAGACTGATTTGCATATGGCCATGTCTGAACTGGGGTGGTGGAGTGAGTTAAAGAATGATGATGGATTAAACCCAGATCAGTTGACTGGGGGTGAGTGTTTGATTTGCTCAAACGTCTCGTCCATCATCCCCTTTGGTATCACTTTGTTCGCCCTAAGTTGGCAGGGTATGAGTAGACGTGGGTCCCTTGCTCACTTTGCCACTGGATTCGAGATAGACTGGCTGATGAGGGTTATGAACACGAAAACGGTCCCAGGATGCCTGTTTTCGGTCCAGGGAAGACATGGCTTGGCAGTTCGGTCTGGACTGTTCCCATGAGGCACTGGGTCAGACTGATTTGCATATGGCCATGTCTGAACTGGGGTGGTGGAGTGACCTAAAGAATGATGATGGATTAAGCCCAGATTAGTTGACTGGGGGTGAGTGTTTGATTTGCTCAAACGCTTCATCCATCATCCCCTTTGGTATCGCTTTGTTTGCCCTAAGTTGGCAGGGTATGCCCAGACGTGGGTCCCTTGCTCACTTTGCCACTGGATTCGAGATAGCATGGCTGATGAGGGTTATGAACCCGAAACTGGTCCCAGGATGCTTGTTTCCGGTCCAGGAAAGACATGGCTTGGCAGTTCGGGCTGGAATGTTCCCATGAGGCACAGGGTCAGACTGATTTGCATATGGCCATGTCTGAACTGGGGTGGTGGAGTGAGCTAAAGAAAGATGATGGATTAAACCCAGATCAGTTGACTGGGGGTGAGTGTTTGATCTGCTCAAACGCTTCGTCCATCATCCCCTTTGGTATCGCTTTGTTCTCCCCAAGTTGGCAGGGTATGCCCAGACGTGGGTCTCTTGCTCACTTTGCCACTGGATTCAAGATAGCCTGGCTGATGAGGGTTATGAACCTGAAACGAGTCCCAGGATGCTTGTTTCTGGTTCAGGGAAGACATGGCTTGGCAGTTCGGGCTGGACTGTTCCCATGAGGAACAGGGTCAGACTGATTTGCATATGGCCATGTCTGAACTGGGGTGGTGGAGTGAGCTAAAGAATGATGATGGATTAAACCCAGATCAGTTGACTTGGGGTGAGTGTTTGATTTGCTCAAACGCTTCGTCCATCATCCCCTTTGGTATCGCTTTGTTTGCCCTAAGTTGGCAGGGTATGCCGAGACGTGGGTCCCTTGCTCACTTTGCGACTGTATTCGAGATAGCCTGGCTGATGATGGTGTGAACCCGAAACCGGTCCCAGGATGCTTGTTTCCGGTCCAGGGAAGACATGGCTTGGCAGTTCGGGCTGGACTGTTCCCATGAGGCACAGGGTCAGACTGATTTGCATATGGCCATGTCTGAACGGGGGTGGTGGAGTGAGCCAAAGAATGATGATGGATTAAACCCGGATCAGTTGACTGGGGTTGAGTGTTTGATTTGCTCAAATGCTTCGTCCATCATCCCCTTTGGTATCGCTTTGTTTGCCCTAAGTTGGCAGGGTATGCCCAAACATGGGTTCCTTGCTCACTTTGCCACTGGATTTGAGATAGCCAGGCTGATGAGGAGTATGAAACCAAAACCGAACCCAGGATGCTTGTTTCCGGTCCAGGGAAGACATGGCTTGGCAGTTCGGTCTGGACTGATCCCATGAGGCACAGGGTCAGACTGATTTGCATATGGCCATGTCTGAACTGGGGTGGTGGAGTGACCTAAAGAATGATGATGGATTAAACCCAGATTAGTTGACTGGGGGTGAGTGTTTGATTTGCTCAAACGCTTCATCCATCATCCCCTTTGGTATCGCTTTGTTCGCCCTAAATTGGCAGGGTATGCCCAGACGTGGGTTCCTTGCTCACTTTGCCACTGGATTTGAGATAGCCAGGCTGACGAGGATTATGAAACCAAAAACGAACCCAGGATGCTTGTTTCCGGTCCAGGGAAGACATGGCTTGGCAGTTCGGTCTGGACTGATCCCATGAGGCACAGGGTCAGACTGATTTGCAAATGGCCATGTCTGAACTGGGGTGGTGGAGTGACCTAAAGAATGATGATGGATTAAACCCAGATTAGTTGACTGGGGGTGAGTGTTTGATTTGCTCAAACGCTTCATCCATCATCCCCTTTGGTATCGCTTTGTTCGCCCTAAGTTGGCAGGGTATGCCCAGACGTGGGTCCCTTGCTCACTTTGCCACTGGATTCGAGATAGCATGGCTGATGAGGGTTATGAACCCGAAACTGGTCCCAGGATGCTTGTTTCCGGTCCAGGAAAGACATGGCTTGGCAGTTCGGGCTAAACTTTTCACATGAGGAAAAGGGTCAGACTGATTTGCATATGGCCATGTCTGAACTGGGGTGGTGGAGTGAGATAAAGAATGATGATGGATTAAACCCAGGTCAGTTGACTGGGGGTGAGTGAGTGATTTGCTCAAACGTTTCGGCCATCATCCCCTTTGGTATCGCTTTGTTCGCCCTAAGTTGGCAGGGTATGAGTAGACGTGGGTCCCTTGCTCACTTTGGCACTGGATTCGAGATAGCCTGGGTGATGAGGGTTATGAACAGGAAACCGGTACCAGGATGCTTGTTTCCGTTCCAGGGTAGACATGGCTTGGCATTTCTGTCTGGACTGTTCCCCTGAGGCACAGGGTCAGACTGATTTTCATGTCTGAACTGGGGTGGTGGAGTGACCCAAAGAATGATGATGGATTAAACCCGGATCAGTTGACTGGGGGTGAGTGTTTGATTTGCTCAAACACTTCATCCATCATCCCCTTTGGTATCGCTTTGTTCGCCCTAAGTTGGCAGGGTATGAGTAGACGTGGGTCCCTTGCTCACTTTGCCACTGGATTCGAGATAGCATGGCTGATGAGGGTTATGAACCTGAAACAGGTCCCAGGATGCTTGTTTCCGGTCCAGGGAAGACATGGCTTGGCAGTTCGGTCTGGACTGTTCCCATGAGGCACAGGGTCAGACTGATTTGCATATGGCCATGTCTGAACTGGGGTGGTGGAGTGACCTAAAGAATGATGATGGATTAAACCCAGATTAGTTGACTGGGGGTGAGTGTTTGATTTGCTCAAACGCTTCATCCATCATCCCCTTTGGTATCGCTTTGTTCGCCCTAAGTTGGCAGGGTATGGCCGGACGTGGGTCCCTTGCTCACTTTGCCACTGGATTCGAGATAGCATGGCTGATGAGGGTTATGAACCCGAAACTGGTCCCAGGATGCTTGTTTCCGGTCCAGGAAAGACATGGCTTGGCAGTTCGGGCTGGACTGTTCCCATGAGGCACAGGGTCAGACTGATTTGCATATGGCCATGTCTGAAGTGGGGTGGTGGAGTGAGCTAAAGAAAGATGATGGATTAAACCCAGATCAGTTGACTGGGGGTGAGTGTTTGATTTGCTCAAACGCTTCGTCCATCATCCCCTTTGGTATCGCTTTGTTCTCCCGAAGTTGGCAGGGTATGCCCAGACATGGGTCTCTTGCTCACTTTGCCACTGGATTCAAGATAGCCTGGCTGATGAGTGTTATGAACCTGAAACCGGTCCCAGGATGCTTGTTTCTGGTTCAGGGAAGACATGGCTTGGCAGTTCCGGCTGGACTGTTCCCATGAGGCACAGGGTCAGACTGATTTGCATATGGCCATGTCTGAACAGGGGTGGTGGAGTGAGCTAAAAAATGATGATGGATTAAACCCAGATCAGTTGACTGGGGGTGAGTGTTTGATTTGCTCAAACGCTTCGTCCATCATCCCCTTTGGTATCGTTTTGTTCGCCCTTAATTGGCAGGGAATGCACAGACGTGGGTCCCTTGCTCACTTTGCCACTGGATTCAATATAGCCAGGCTGATGAGGGTTATGAAACCAAAACCGGTCCCAGGATGCTTGTTTCCGGTCCAGGAAAGACATGGCTTGGCAGTTCGGGCTGGACTGTTCCCATGAGACACAGGGTCAGACTGATTTGCATATGGCCATGTCTGAACTGGGGTGGTGGAGTGAGTTAAAGAATGATGATGGATTAAACCCAGATCAGTTGACTGGGGGTGAGTGTTTGATTTGCTCAAACGTTTCGTCCATCATCCCCTTTGGTATCACTTTGTTCGCCCTAAGTTGGCAGGGTATGAGTAGACGTGGGTCCCTTGCTCACTTTGCCACTGGATCCGAGATAGACTGGCTGATGAGGGTTATGAACACGAAAACGGTCCCAGGATGCCTGTTTTCGGTCCAGGGAAGACATGGCTTGGCAGTTCGGTCTGGACTGTTCCCATGAGGCACTGGGTCAGACTGATTTGCATATGGCCATGTCTGAACTGGGGTGGTGGAGTGACCTAAAGAATGATGATGGATTAAGCCCAGATTAGTTGACTGGGGGTGAGTGTTTGATTTGCTCAAACGCTTCATCCATCATCCCCTTTGGTATCGCTTTGTTTGCCCTAAGTTGGCAGGGTATGCCCAGACGTGGGTCCCTTGCTCACTTTGCCACTGGATTCGAGATAGCATGGCTGATGAGGGTTATGAACCCGAAACTGGTCCCAGGATGCTTGTTTCCGGTCCAGGAAAGACATGGCTTGGCAGTTCGGGCTGGAATGTTCCCATGAGGCACAGGGTCAGACTGATTTGCATATGGCCATGTCTGAACTGGGGTGGTGGAGTGAGCTAAAGAAAGATGATGGATTAAACCCAGATCAGTTGACTGGGGGTGAGTGTTTGATTTGCTCAAACGCTTCGTCCATCATCCCCTTTGGTATCGCTTTGTTCTCCCCAAGTTGGCAGGGTATGCCCAGACGTGGGTCTCTTGCTCACTTTGCCACTGGATTCAAGATAGCCTGGCTGATGAGGGTTATGAACCTGAAACGAGTCCCAGGATGCTTGTTTCTGGTTCAGGGAAGACATGGCTTGGCAGTTCGGGCTGGACTGTTCCCATGAGGAACAGGGTCAGACTGATTTGCATATGGCCATGTCTGAACTGGGGTGGTGGAGTGAGCTAAAGAATGATGATGGATTAAACCCAGATCAGTTGACTTGGGGTGAGTGTTTGATTTGCTCAAACGCTTCGTCCATCATCCCCTTTGGTATCGCTTTGTTTGCCCTAAGTTGGCAGGGTATGCCGAGACGTGGGTCCCTTGCTCACTTTGCGACTGTATTCGAGATAGCCTGGCTGATGATGGTTATGAACCCGAAACCGGTCCCAGGATGCTTGTTTCCGGTCCAGGGAAGACATGGCTTGGCAGTTCGGGCTGGACTGTTCCCATGAGGCACAGGGTCAGACTGATTTGCATATGGCCATGTCTGAACGGGGTGGTGGAGTGAGCCAAAGAATGATGATGGATTAAACCCGGATCAGTTGACTGGGGTTGAGTGTTTGATTTGCTCAAATGCTTCGTCCATCATCCCCTTTGGTATCGCTTTGTTTGCCCTAAGTTGGCAGGGTATGCCCAAACATGGGTTCCTTGCTCACTTTGCCACTGGATTTGAGATAGCCAGGCTGATGAGGAGTATGAAACCAAAACCAAACCCAGGATGCTTGTTTCCGGTCCAGGGAAGACATGGCTTGGCAGTTCGGTCTGGACTGATCCCATGAGGCACAGGGTCAGACTGATTTGCATATGGCCATGTCTGAACTGGGGTGGTGGAGTGACCTAAAGAATGATGATGGATTAAACCCAGATTAGTTGACTGGGGGTGAGTGTTTGATTTGCTCAAACGCTTCATCCATCATCCCCTTTGGTATCGCTTTGTTCGCCCTAAATTGGCAGGGTATGCCCAGACGTGGGTTCCTTGCTCACTTTGCCACTGGATTTGAGATAGCCAGGCTGATGAGGATTATGAAACCAAAAACGAACCCAGGATGCTTGTTTCCGGTCCAGGGAAGACATGGCTTGGCAGTTCGGTCTGGACTGATCCCATGAGGCACAGGGTCAGACTGATTTGCATATGGCCATGTCTGAACTGGGGTGGTGGAGTGACCTAAAGAATGATGATGGATTAAACCCAGATTAGTTGACTGGGGGTGAGTGTTTGATTTGCTCAAACGCTTCATCCATCATCCCCTTTGGTATCGCTTTGTTCGCCCTAAGTTGGCAGGGTATGCCCAGACGTGGGTCCCTTGCTCACTTTGCCACTGGATTCGAGATAGCATGGCTGATGAGGGTTATGAACCCGAAACTGGTCCCAGGATGCTTGTTTCCGGTCCAGGAAAGACATGGCTTGGCAGTTCGGGCTGGACTGTTCCCATGAGACACAGGGTCAGACTGATTTGCATATGGCCATGTCTGAACTGGGGTGGTGGAGTGAGTTAAAGAATGATGATGGATTAAACCCAGATCAGTTGACTGGGGGTGAGTGTTTGATTTGCTCAAACGTTTCGTCCATCATCCCCTTTGGTATCACTTTGTTCGCCCTAAGTTGGCAGGGTATGAGTAGACGTGGGTCCCTTGCTCACTTTGCCACTGGATTCGAGATAGACTGGCTGATGAGGGTTATGAACACGAAAACGGTCCCAGGATGCCTGTTTTCGGTCCAGGGAAGACATGGCTTGGCAGTTCGGTCTGGACTGTTCCCATGAGGCACTGGGTCAGACTGATTTGCATATGGCCATGTCTGAACTGGGGTGGTGGAGTGACCTAAAGAATGATGATGGATTAAGCCCAGATTAGTTGACTGGGGGTGAGTGTTTGATTTGCTCAAACGCTTCATCCATCATCCCCTTTGGTATCGCTTTGTTTGCCCTAAGTTGGCAGGGTATGCCCAGACGTGGGTCCCTTGCTCACTTTGCCACTGGATTCGAGATAGCATGGCTGATGAGGGTTATGAACCCGAAACTGGTCCCAGGATGCTTGTTTCCGGTCCAGGAAAGACATGGCTTGGCAGTTCGGGCTGGAATGTTCCCATGAGGCACAGGGTCAGACTGATTTGCATATGGCCATGTCTGAACTGGGGTGGTGGAGTGAGCTAAAGAAAGATGATGGATTAAACCCAGATCAGTTGACTGGGGGTGAGTGTTTGATTTGCTCAAACGCTTCGTCCATCATCCCCTTTGGTATCGCTTTGTTCTCCCCAAGTTGGCAGGGTATGCCCAGACGTGGGTCTCTTGCTCACTTTGCCACTGGATTCAAGATAGCCTGGCTGATGAGGGTTATGAACCTGAAACGAGTCCCAGGATGCTTGTTTCTGGTTCAGGGAAGACATGGCTTGGCAGTTCGGGCTGGACTGTTCCCATGAGGAACAGGGTCAGACTGATTTGCATATGGCCATGTCTGAACTGGGGTGGTGGAGTGAGCTAAAGAATGATGATGGATTAAACCCAGATCAGTTGACTTGGGGTGAGTGTTTGATTTGCTCAAACGCTTCGTCCATCATCCCCTTTGGTATCGCTTTGTTTGCCCTAAGTTGGCAGGGTATGCCGAGACGTGGGTCCCTTGCTCACTTTGCGACTGTATTCGAGATAGCCTGGCTGATGATGGTTATGAACCCGAAACCGGTCCCAGGATGCTTGTTTCCGGTCCAGGGAAGACATGGCTTGGCAGTTCGGGCTGGACTGTTCCCATGAGGCACAGGGTCAGACTGATTTGCATATGGCCATGTCTGAACGGGGGTGGTGGAGTGAGCCAAAGAATGATGATGGATTAAACCCGGATCAGTTGACTGGGGTTGAGTGTTTGATTTGCTCAAATGCTTCGTCCATCATCCCCTTTGGTATCGCTTTGTTTGCCCTAAGTTGGCAGGGTATGCCCAAACATGGGTTCCTTGCTCACTTTGCCACTGGATTTGAGATAGCCAGGCTGATGAGGAGTATGAAACCAAAACCAAACCCAGGATGCTTGTTTCCGGTCCAGGGAAGACATGGCTTGGCAGTTCGGTCTGGACTGATCCCATGAGGCACAGGGTCAGACTGATTTGCATATGGCCATGTCTGAACTGGGGTGGTGGAGTGACCTAAAGAATGATGATGGATTAAACCCAGATTAGTTGACTGGGGGTGAGTGTTTGATTTGCTCAAACGCTTCATCCATCATCCCCTTTGGTATCGCTTTGTTCGCCCTAAATTGGCAGGGTATGCCCAGACGTGGGTTCCTTGCTCACTTTGCCACTGGATTTGAGATAGCCAGGCTGATGAGGATTATGAAACCAAAAACGAACCCAGGATGCTTGTTTCCGGTCCAGGGAAGACATGGCTTGGCAGTTCGGTCTGGACTGATCCCATGAGGCACAGGGTCAGACTGATTTGCATATGGCCATGTCTGAACTGGGGTGGTGGAGTGACCTAAAGAATGATGATGGATTAAACCCAGATTAGTTGACTGGGGGTGAGTGTTTAATTTGCTCAAACGCTTCATCCATCATCCCCTTTGGTATCGCTTTGTTCGCCCTAAGTTGGCAGGGTATGCCCAGACGTGGGTCCCTTGCTCACTTTGCCACTGGATTCGAGATAGCATGGCTGATGAGGGTTATGAACCCGAAACTGGTCCCAGGATGCTTGTTTCCGGTCCAGGAAAGACATGGCTTGGCAGTTCGGGCTAAACTTTTCACATGAGGAAAAGGGTCAGACTGATTTGCATATGGCCATGTCTGAACTGGGGTGGTGGAGTGAGCTAAAGAATGATGATGGATTAAACCCAGGTCAGTTGACTGGGGGTGAGTGAGTGATTTGCTCAAACGTTTCGGCCATCATCCCCTTTGGTATCGCTTTGTTCGCCCTAAGTTGGCAGGGTATGAGTAGACGTGGGTCCCTTGCTCACTTTGCCACTGGATTTGAGATAGCCAGGCTGATGAGGATTATGAAACCAAAACCGAACCCAGGATGCTTGTTTCCGGTCCAGGGAAGACATGGCTTGGCAGTTCGGTCTGGACTGATCCCATGAGGCACAGGGTCAGACTGATTTGCATATGGCCATGTCTGAACTGGGGTGGTGGAGTGACCTAAAGAATGATGATGGATTAAACCCAGATTAGTTGACTGGGGGTGAGTGTTTGATTTGCTCAAACGCTTCATCCATCATCCCCTTTGGTATCGCTTTGTTCGCCCTAAGTTGGCAGGGTATGCCCAGACTTGGGTCCCTTGCTCACTTTGCCACTGGATTCGAGATAGCATGGCTGATGAGGGTTATGAACCCGAAACTGGTCCCAGGATGCTTGTTTCAGGTCCAGGAAAGACATGGCTTGGCAGTTCGGGCTAAACTTTTCACATGAGGAAAAGGGTCAGACTGATTTGCATATGGCCATGTCTGAACTGGGGTGGTGGAGTGAGCTAAAGAATGATGATGGATTAAACCCAGATCAGTTGACTGGGGGTGAGTGAGTGATTTGCTCAAACGTTTCGGCCATCATCCCCTTTGGTATCGCTTTGTTCGCCCTAAGTTGGCAGGGTATGAGTAGACGTGGGTCCCTTGCTCACTTTGCCACTGGATTCGAGATAGCATGGCTGATGAGGGTTAGGAACCCGAAAAAGGTCCCAGGAAGCTTGTTTCGGGTCCAGGGAAGACATGGCTTGGCAGTTCGGGCTGGACTGTTCCCATGAGGCACAGGGTCAGATTGATTTGCATATGGCCATGTCTGAACTGGGTTGGTGGAGTGACCTATAAAATGATGATGGATTAAACCCAGGTCAGTTGACTGGGGGTGAGTGTTTGATTTGCTCAAACGCTTCGTCCATCATCCACTTTGGTATCGCTTTGTTCGCCCTTAGTTGGCAGGGTATGCCCAGACGTGGGTCCCTTGCTCACTTTGCCACTGGATTCAAGATAGCCTGGCTGATGAGGGCTATGAACCTGAAACCGGTCCCAGGATGCTTGTTTCTGGTCCAGGGAAGACATGGCTTGGCAGTTCGGGCTGGACTGTTCCCATGAGGCACAGGGTCAGACTGATTTGCATATGTCCATGTCTGAACTGGGGTGGTAGAGTGAGCTAAAGAATGATGATGGATTAAACCCAGATCAGTTGACTGGGGGTGAGTGTTTGATTTGCTCAAACGCTTCGTCCATCATCCCCTTTGGTATCGCTTTGTTCGCCCTAAGTTGGCAGGGTATGCCCAGATGTGGGTCCCTTGCTCACTTTGTGACTGGATTCGAGATAGCCTGGCTGATGATGGTTATGAACCCGAAACCGGTCCCAGGATGCTTGTTTCCGGTCCAGGGAAGACATGGCTTGGCAGTACGGGCTGGACTGTTCCCATGAGGCACAGGGTCATACTGATTTGCATATGGCCATGTCTGAACGGGGGTGGTGGAGTGAGCCAAAGAATGATGATGGATTAAACCCAGATTAGTTGACTGGGGGTGAGTGTTTGATTTGCTCAAACGCTTCATCCATCATCCCCTTTGGTATCGCTTTGTTCGCCCTAAGTTGGCAGGGTATGCCCAGACGTGGGTCCCTTGCTCACTTTGCCACTGGATTCGAGATAGCATGGCTGATGAGGGTTATGAACCCGAAACTGGTCCCAGGATGCTTGTTTCCGGTCCAGGAAAGACATGGCTTGGCAGTTCGGGCTGGACTGTTCCCATGAGGCACAGGGTCAGACTGATTTGCATATGGCCATGTCTGAAGTGGGGTGGTGGAGTGAGCTAAAGAAAGATGATGGATTAAACCCAGATCATTTGACTGGGGGTGAGTGTGTGATTTGCTCAAACGCTTCGTCCATCATCCCCTTTGGTATCGCTTTGTTCTCCCCAAGTTGGCAGGGTATGCCCAGACGTGGGTCTCTTGCTCACTTTGCCACTGGATTCAAGATAGCCTGGCTGATGAGTGTTATGAACCTGAAACCGGTCCCAGGATGCTTGTTTCTGGTTCAGGGAAGACATGGCTTGGCAGTTCCGGCTGGACTGTTCCCATGAGGCACAGGGTCAGACTGATTTGCATATGGCCATGTCTGAACAGGGGTGGTGGAGTGAGCTAAAGAATGATGATGGATTAAACCCAGATCAGTTGCCTGGGGGTGAGTGAGTGATTTGTTCAAACGTTTCGGCCATCATCCCCTTTGGTATCGCTTTGTTCGCCCTAAGTTGGCAGGGTATGAGTAGACGTGGGTCCCTTGCTCACTTTGGCACTGGATTCGAGATAGCCTGGGTGATGAGGGTTATGAACACGAAACCGGTACCAGGATGCTTGTTTCCATTCCAGGGTAGACATGGCTTGGCATTTCGGTCTGGACTGTTCCCATGAGGCACAGGGTCAGACTGATTTTCATGTCTGAACTGGGGTGGTGGAGTGACCTAAAGAAAGATGATGGATTAAATCCAGATTAGTTGACTGGGGTTGAGTGTTTGATTTGCTCAAACGCTTCGTCCATCATCCCCTTTGGTATCGCTTTGTTCGCCCTAAGTTGACAGGGTATGAGTAGACGTGGGTCCCTTGCTCACTTTGCCACTGGATTCGAGATAGCATGGCTGATGAGGGTTATGAACCCGAAACTGGTCCCAGGATGCTTGTTTCCGGTCCAGGAAAGACATGGCTTGGCAGTTCGGGCTGGACTGTTCCCATGAGGCACAGGGTCAGACTGATTTGCATATGGCCATGTCTGAAGTGGGGTGGTGGAGTGAGCTAAAGAAAGATGATGGATTAAACCCAGATCAGTTGACTGGGGGTGAGTGTTTGATTTGCTCAAACGCTTCGTCCATCATCCCCTTTGGTATCGCTTTGTTCTCCCCAAGTTGGCAGGGTATGCCCAGACATGGGTCCCTTGCTCACTTTGCCACTGGATTCAATATAGCCTCGCTGATGAGGGTTATGAAACCAAAACCGGACCCAGGATGCTTGTTTCCGGTCCAGGGAAGACATGGCTTGGCAGTTCGGGCTGAACTGTTCCCATGAGGCACAGGGTCAGACTGATTTGCATATGGCCATGTCTGAACTGGGGTGGTGCAGTGAGCTAAAGAATGATGATGGATTAAATCCAGATCAATTGACTGGGGGTGAGTGTTTGATTTGCTCTAACGCTTCGTCCATCATCCCCTTTGGTATCGCTTTGTTTGCCCTAAGTTGGCAGGGTATGCCGAGACGTGGGTCCCTTGCTCACTTTGCGACTGTATTTGAGATAGCCTGGCTGATGATGGTTATGAACCCGAAACCGGTCCCAGGATGCTTGTTTCCGGTCCAGGGAAGACATGGCTTGGCAGTTCGGGCTGGACTGTTCCCATGAGGCACAGGGTCAGACTGATTTGCATATGGCCATGTCTGAACGGGGGTGGTGGAGTGAGCCAAAGAATGATGATGGATTAAACCCGGATCAGTTGACTGGGGGTGAGTGTTTGATTTGCTCAAAGGCTTCGTCCATCATCCCCTTTGGTATCGCTTTGTTTGCCCTAAGTTGGCAGGGTATGCCCAGACATGGGTTCCTTGCTCACTTTGCCACTGAATTTGAGATAGCCAGGCTGATGAGGATTATGAAACCAAAACCGAACCCAGGATGCTTGTTTCCGGTCCAGGGAAGACATGGCTTGGCAGTTCGGTCTGGACTGATCCCATGAGGCACAGGGTCAGACTGATTTGCATATGGCCATGTCTGAACTGGGGTGGTGGAGTGACCTAAAGAATGATGATGGATTAAACCCAGATTAGTTGACTGGGGGTGAGTGTTTGATTTGCTCAAACGCTTCATCCATCATCCCCTTTGATATCGCTTTGTTCGCCCTAAATTGGCAGGTATGCCCAGACGTGGGTTCCTTGCTCACTTTGCCACTGGATTTGAGATAGCCAGGCTGATGAGGATTATGAAACCAAAACCGAACCCAGGATGCTTGTTTCCGGTCCAGGGAAGACATGGCTTGGCAGTTCGGTCTGGACTGATCCCATGAGGCACAGGGTCAGACTGATTTGCATATGGCCATGTCTGAACTGGGGTGGTGGAGTGACCTAAAGAATGATGATGGATTAAACCCAGATTAGTTGACTGGGGGTGAGTGTTTGATTTGCTCAAACGCTTCATCCATCATCCCCTTTGGTATCGCTTTGTTCGCCCTAAGTTGGCAGGGTATGCCCAGACGTGGGTCCCTTGCTCACTTTGCCACAGGATTCGAGATAGCATGGCTGATGATGGTTATGAACCCGAAACTGGTCCCAGGATGCTTGTTTCCGGTCCAGGAAAGACATGGCTTGGCAGTTCGGGCTAAACTTTTCACATGAGGAAAAGGGTCAGACTGATTTGCATATGGCCATGTCTGAACTGGGGTGGTGGAGTGAGCTAAAGAATGATGATGGATTAAACCCAGATCAGTTGACTGGGGGTGAGTGAGTGATTTGCTCAAACGTTTCGGCCATCATCCCCTTTGGTATCGCTTTGTTCGCCCTAAGTTGGCAGGGTATGAGTAGACGTGGGTCCCCTTGCTCACTTTGGCACTGGATTCGAGATAGCCTGGGTGATGAGGGTTATGAACACGAAACCGGTACCAGGATGCTTGTTTCCGTTCCAGGGTAGACATGGCTTGGCATTTCGGTCTGGACTGTTCCCATGAGGCACAGGGTCAGACTGATTTTCATGTCTGAACTGGGGTGGTGGAGTGACCTAAAGAAAGATGATGGATTAAATCCAGATTAGTTGACTGGGGTTGAGTGTTTGATTTGCTCAAACGCTTCGTCCATCATCCCCTTTGGTATCGCTTTGTTCGCCCTAAGTTGACAGGGTATGAGTAGACGTGGGTCCCTTGCTCACTTTGCCACTGGATTCGAGATAGCATGGCTGATGAGGGTTATGAACCCGAAAAAGGTCCCAGGAAGCTTGTTTCCGGTCCAGGGAAGACATGGCTTGGCAGTTCGGTCTGGACTGTTCCCATGAGGCACAGGGTCAGACTGATTTGCATATGGCCATGTCTGAACTGGGGTGGTAGAGTGACCTAAAGAATGATGATGGATTAAACCCAGATTAGTTGACTGGGGGTGAGTGTTTGATTTGCTCAAACGCTTCGTCCATCATCCCCTTTGGTATCGCTTTGTTCGCCCTAAGTTGGCAGGGTATGCCCAGACGTGGGTCCCTTGCTCACTTTGCCCCTGGATTCAAGATAGCCTGGCTGATGAGGGTTATGAACCAGAAACCGGTCCCATGATGCTTGTTTCGGGTCCAGGGAAGATATGGCTTGGCAGTCCGGGCTGGACTGTTCCCATGAGGCACAGGGTCAGATTGATTTGCATATGGCCAAGTCTGAACTGGGGTGGTGGAGTGACCTATAAAATGATGATGGATTAAACCCAGGTCAGTTGACTGGGGGTGAGTGTTTGATTTGCTCAAACGCTTCGTCCATCATCCACTTTGGTATCGCTTTGTTCGCCCTTAGTTGGCAGGGTATGCCCAGACGTGGGTCCCTTGCTCACTTTGCCACTGGATTCAAGATAGCCTGGCTGATGAGGGTTATAAACCTGAAACTGGTCCCAGGATGCTTGTTTCTGGTCCAGGGAAGACATGGCTTGGCAGTTCGGGCTGGACTGTTCCCATGAGGCACAGGGTCAGACTGATTTGCATATGTCCATGTCTGAACTGGGGTGGTAGAGTGAGCTAAAGAATGATGATGGATTAAACCCAGATCAGTTGACTGGGGGTGAGTGTTTGATTTGCTCAAACGCTTCGTTCCTCATCCCCTTTGGTATCGCTTTGTTCGCCCTAAGTTGGCAGGGTATGCCCAGATGTGGGTCCCTTGCTCACTTGGTGACTGGATTCGAGATAGCCTGGCTGATGATGGTTATGAACCCGAAACCGGTCCCAGGATGCTTGTTTCCGGTCCAGGGAAGACATGGCTTGGCAGTACAGGCTGGACTGTTCCCATGAGGCACAGGGTCATACTGATTTGCATATGGCCATGTCTGAACGGGGGTGGTGGAGTGAGCCAAAGAATGATGATGGATTAAACCCGGATCAGTTGACTGGGGGTGAGTGTTTGATTTGCTCAAACGCTTCATCCATCATCCCCTTTGGTATCGCTTTGTTCGCCCTAAGTTGGCAGGGTATGAGTAGACGTGGGTCCCTTGCTCACTTTGCCACTGGATTCGAGATAGCATGGTTGATGAGGGTTATGAACCCGAAACAGGTCCCAGGATGCTTGTTTCCGGTCCAGGGAAGACATGGCTTGGCAGTTCGGTCTGGACTGTTCCCATGAGGCACAGGGTCAGACTGATTTGCATATGGCCATGTCTGAACTGGGGTGGTGGAGTGACCTAAAGAATGATGATGGATTAAACCCAGATTAGTTGACTGGGGGTGAGTGTTTGATTTGCTCAAACGCTTCATCCATCATCCCCTTTGGTATCGCTTTGTTCGCCCTAAGTTGGCAGGGTATGCCCAGACGTGGGTCCCTTGCTCACTTTGCCACTGGATTCGAGATAGCATGGCTGATGAGGGTTATGAACCCGAAACTGGTCCCAGGATGCTTGTTTCCGGTCCAGGAAAGACATGGCTTGGCAGTTCGGGCTGGACTGTTCCCATGAGGCACAGGGTCAGACTGATTTGCATATGGCCATGTCTGAAGTGGGGTGGTGGAGTGAGCTAAAGAAAGATGATGGATTAAACCCAGATCAGTTGACTGGGGGTGAGTGTTTGATTTGCTCAAACGCTTCGTCCATCATCCCCTTTGGTATCGCTTTGTTCTCCCCAAGTTGGCAGGGTATGCCCAGACGTGGGTCTCTTGCTCACTTTGCCACTGGATTCGAGATAGCATGGCTGATGAGGGTTATGAACCCGAAACTGGTCCCAGGATGCTTGTTTCCGGTCCAGGAAAGACATGGCTTGGCAGTTCGGGCTAAACTTTTCACATGAGGAAAAGGGTCAGACTGATTTGCATATGGCCATGTCTGAACTGGGGTGGTGGAGTGAGCTAAAGAATGATGATGGATTAAACCCAGATCAGTTGACTGGGGGTGAGTGAGTGATTTGCTCAAACGTTTCGGCCATCATCCCATTTGGTATCGCTTTGTTCGCCCTAAGTTGGCAGGGTATGAGTAGACGTGGGTCCCTTGCTCACTTTGGCACTGGATTCGAGATAGCCTGGGTGATGAGGGTTATGAACACGAAACCGGTACCAGGATGCTTGTTTCCGTTCCAGGGTAGACATGGCTTGGCATTTCGGTCTGGACTGTTCCCATGAGGCACAGGGTCAGACTGATTTTCATGTCTGAACTGGGGTGGTGGAGTGACCTAAAGAAAGATGATGGATTAAATCCAGATTAGTTGACTGGGGTTGAGTGTTTGATTTGCTCAAACGCTTCGTCCATCATCCCCTTTGGTATCGCTTTGTTCGCCCTAAGTTGACAGGGTATGAGTAGACATGGGTCCCTTGCTCACTTTGCCACTGGATTCGAGATAGCATGGCTGATGAGGGTTATGAACCCGAAAAAGGTCCCAGGAAGCTTGTTTCCGGTCCAGGGAAGACATGGCTTGGCAGTTCGGTCTGGACTGTTCCCATGAGGCACAGGGTCAGACTGATTTGCATATGGCCATGTCTGAACTGGGGTGGTGGAGTGACCTAAAGAATGATAATGGATTAAACCCAGATTAGTTGACTGGGGGTGAGTGTTTGATTTGCTCAAACGCTTCGTCCATCATCCCCTTTGGTATCGCTTTGTTCGCCCTAAGTTGGCAGGGTATGCCCAGATGTGGGTCCCTTGCTCACTTTGCCACTGGATTCAAGATAGCCTGGCTGATGAGGGTTATGAACCAGAAACCGGTCCCAGGATGCTTGTTTCGGGTCCAGGGAAGACATGGCTTGGCAGTCCGGGCTGGACTGTTCCCATGAGGCACAGGGTCAGATTGATTTGCATATGGCCATGTCTGAACTGGGGTGGTGGAGTGACCTATAAAATGATGATGGATTAAACCCAGGTCAGTTGACTGGGGGTGAGTGTTTGATTTGCTCAAACGCTTCGTCCATCATCCACTTTGGTATCGCTTTGTTCGCCCTTAGTTGGCGGGTTATGCCCAGACGTGGGTCCCTTGCTCACTTTGCCACTGGATTCAAGATAGCCTGGCTGATGAGGGTTATGAACCTGAAACCGGTCCCAGGATGCTTGTTTCTGGTCCAGGGAAGACATGGCTTGGCAGTTCGGGCTGGACTGTTCCCATGAGGCACAGGGTCAGACTGATTTGCATATGTCCATGTCTGAACTGGGGTGGTAGAGTGAGCTAAAGAATGATGATGGATTAAACCCAGATCAGTTGACTGGGGGTGAGTGTTTGATTTGCTCAAACGCTTTGTCCATCATCCCCTTTGGTATCGCTTTGTTCGCCCTAAGTTGGCAGGGTATGCCCAGATGTGGGTCCCTTGCTCACTTTGTGACTGGATTCGAGATAGCCTGGCTGATGATGGTTATGAACCCGAAACCGGTCCCAGGATGCTTGTTTCCGGTCCAGGGAAGACATGGCTTGGCAGTACGGGCTGGACTGTTCCCATGAGGCAGAGGGTCATACTGATTTGCATATGGCCATGTCTGATCGGGGGTGGTGGAGTGAGCCAAAGAATGATGATGGATTAAAACCGGATCAGTTGACTGGGGGTGAGTGTTTGATTTGCTCAAACGCTTCATCCATCATCCCCTTTGGTATCGCTTTGTTCGCCCTAAGTTGGCAGGGTATGAGTAGACGTGGGTCCCTTGCTCACTTTGCCACTGGATTCGAGATAGCATGGCTGATGAGGGTTATGAACCTGAAACAGGTCCCAGGATGCTTGTTTCCGGTCCAGGGAAGACATGGCTTGGCAGTTCGGTCTGGACTGTTCCCATGAGGCACAGGGTCAGACTGATTTGCATATGGCCATGTCTGAACTGGGGTGGTGGAGTGACCTAAAGAATGATGATGGATTAAACCCAGATTAGTTGACTGGGGGTGAGTGTTTGATTTGCTCAAACGCTTCATCCATCATCCCCTTTGGTATCGCTTTGTTCGCCCTAAGTTGGCAGGGTATGCCCAGACGTGGGTCCCTTGCTCACTTTGCCACTGGATTCGAGATAGCATGGCTGATGAGGGTTATGAACCCGAAACTGGTCCCAGGATGCTTGTTTCCGGTCCAGGAAAGACATGGCTTGGCAGTTCGGGCTGGACTGTTCCCATGAGGCACAGGGTCAGACTGATTTGCATATGGCCATGTCTGAAGTGGGGTGGTGGAGTGAGCTAAAGAAAGATGATGGATTAAACCCAGATCAGTTGACTGGGGGTGAGTGTTTGATTTGCTCAAACGCTTCGTCCATCATCCCCTTTGGTATCGCTTTGTTCTCCCGAAGTTGGCAGGGTATGCCCAGACGTGGGTCTCTTGCTCACTTTGCCACTGGATTCAAGATAGCCTGGCTGATGAGTGTTATGAACCTGAAACCGGTCCCAGGATGCTTGTTTCTGGTTCAGGGAAGACATGGCTTGGCAGTTCCGGCTGGACTGTTCCCATGAGGCACAGGGTCAGACTGATTTGCATATGGCCATGTCTGAACAGGGGTGGTGGAGTGAGCTAAAGAATGATGATGGATTAAACCCAGATCAGTTGACTGGGGGTGAGTGTTTGATTTGCTCAAACGCTTCGTCCATCATCCCCTTTAATATCGTTTTGTTAGCCCTTAATTGGCAGGGAATGCACAGACGTGGGTCCCTTGCTCACTTTGCCACTGGATTCAATATAGCCAGGCTGATGAGGGTTTTGAAACCAAAACCGGTCCCAGGATGCTTGTTTCCGGTCCAGGAAAGACATGGCTTGGCAGTTCGGGCTGGACTGTTCCCATGAGACACAGGGTCAGGCTGATTTGCATATGGCCATGTCTGAACTGGGGTGGTGGAGTGAGTTAAAGAATGATGATGGATTAAACCCAGATCAGTTGACTGGGGGTGAGTGTTTGATTTGCTCAAGCGTTTCGTCAATCATCCCCTTTGGTATCACTTTGTTCGCCCTAAGTTGGCAGGGTATGAGTAGACATGGGTCCCTTGCTCACTTTGCCACTGGATTCAAGATAGCCTGGCTGATGAGTGTTATGAACCTGAAACCGGTCCCAGGATGCTTGTTTCTGGTTCAGGGAAGACATGGCTTGGCAGTTCCGGCTGGACTGTTCCCATGAGGCACAGGGTCAGACTGATTTGCATATGGCCATGTCTGAACAGGGGTGGTGGAGTGAGCTAAAGAATGATGATGGATTAAACCCAGATCAGTTGACTGGGGGTGAGTGTTTGATTTGCTCAAACGCTTCGTCCATCATCCCCTTTAATATCGTTTTGTTCGCCCTTAATTGGCAGGGAATGCACAGACGTGGGTCCCTTGCTCACTTTGCCACTGGATTCAATATAGCCAGGCTGATGAGGGTTTTGAAACCAAAACCGGTCCCAGGATGCTTGTTTCCGGTCCAGGAAAGACATGGCTTGGCAGTTCGGGCTGGACTGTTCCCATGAGACACAGGGTCAGGCTGATTTGCATATGGCCATGTCTGAACTGGGGTGGTGGAGTGAGTTAAAGAATGATGATGGATTAAACCCAGATCAGTTGACTGGGGGTGAGTGTTTGATTTGCTCAAGCGTTTCGTCAATCATCCCCTTTGGTATCACTTTGTTCGCCCTAAGTTGGCAGGGTATGAGTAGACGTGGGTCCCTTGCTCACTTTGCCACTGGATTCGAGATAGACTGGCTGATGAGGGTTATGAACACGAAAACGGTCCCAGGATGCCTGTTTTCGGTCCAGGGAAGACATGGCTTGGCAGTTCGGTCTGGACTGTTCCCATGAGGCACAGGGTCAGACTGATTTGCATATGGCCATGTCTGAACTGGGGTGGTGGAGTGACCTAAAGAATGATGATGGATTAAGCCCAGATTAGTTGACTGGGGGTGAGTGTTTGATTTGCTCAAACGCTTCATCCATCATCCCCTTTGGTATCGCTTTGTTTGCCCTAAGTTGGCAGGGTATGCCCAGACGTGGGTCCCTTGCTCACTTTGCCACTGGATTCGAGATAGCATGGCTGATGAGGGTTATGAACCCGAAACTGGTCCCAGGATGCTTGTTTCCGGTCCAGGAAAGACATGGCTTGGCAGTTCGGGCTGGACTGTTCCCATGAGGCACAGGGTCAGACTGATTTGCATATGGCCATGTCTGAAGTGGGGTGGTGGAGTGAGCTAAAGAAAGATGATGGATTAAACCCAGATCAGTTGACTGGGGGTGAGTGTTTGATTTGCTCAAACGCTTCGTCCATCATCCCCTTTGGTATCGCTTTGTTCTCCCCAAGTTGGCAGGGTATGTCCAGACGTGGGTCTCTTGCTCACTTTGCCACTGGATTCAAGATAGCCTGGCTGATGAGGGTTATGAACCTGAAACGAGTCCCAGGATGCTTGTTTCTGGTTCAGGGAAGACATGGCTTGGCAGTTCGGGCTGGACTGTTCCCATGAGGAACAGGGTCAGACTGATTTGCATATGGCCATGTCTGAACTGGGGTGGTGGAGTGAGCTAAAGAATGATGATGGATTAAACCCAGATCAGTTGACTTGGAGTTAGTGTTTGATTTGCTCAAACGCTTCGTCCATCATCCCCTTTGGTATCGCTTTGTTCGCCCTAAGTTGGCAGGGTATGCCCAGACATGGGTCCCTTGCTCACTTTGCCACTGGATTCAATATAGCCTCGCTGATGAGGGTTATGAAACCAAAACCGGACCCAGGATGCTTGTTTCCGGTCCAGGGAAGACATGGCTTGGCAGTTCGGGCTGAACTGTTCCCATGAGGCACAGGGTCAGACTGATTTGCATATGGCCATGTCTGAACTGGGGTGGTGCAGTGAGCTAAAGAATGATGATGGATTAAATCCAGATCAATTGACTGGGGGTGAGTGTTTGATTTGCTCTAACGCTTCGTCCATCATCCCCTTTGGTATCGCTTTGTTTGCCCTAAGTTGGCAGGGTATGCCGAGACGTGGGTCCCTTGCTCACTTTGCGACTGTATTCGAGATAGCCTGGCTGATGATGGTTATGAACCCGAAACCGGTCCCAGGATGCTTGTTTCCGGTCCAGGGAAGACATGGCTTGGCAGTTCGGGCTGGACTGTTCCCATGAGGCACAGGGTCAGACTGATTTGCATATGGCCATGTCTGAACGGGGGTGGTGGAGTGAGCCAAAGAATGATGATGGATTAAACCCGGATCAGTTGACTGGGGTTGAGTGTTTGATTTGCTCAAATGCTTCGTCCATCATCCCCTTTGGTATCGCTTTGTTTGCCCTAAGTTGGCAGGGTATGCCCAAACATGGGTTCCTTGCTCACTTTGGCACTGGATTTGAGATAGCCAGGCTGATGAGGTTTATGAAACCAAAACCGAACCCAGGATGCTTGTTTCCGGTCCAGGGAAGACATGGCTTGGCAGTTCGGTCTGGACTGATCCCATGAGGCACAGGGTCAGACTGATTTGCATATGGCCATGTCTGAACTGGGGTGGTGGAGTGACCTAAAGAATGATGATGGATTAAACCCAGATTAGTTGACTGGGGGTGAGTGTTTGATTTGCTCAAACGCTTCATCCATCATCCCCTTTGGTATCGCTTTGTTCGCCCTAAATTGGCAGGGTATGCCCAGACGTGGGTTCCTTGCTCACTTTGCCACTGGATTTGAGATAGCCAGGCTGATGAGGATTATGAAACCAAAACCGAACCCAGGATGCTTGTTTCCGGACCAGGGAAGACATGGCTTGGCAGTTCGGTCTGGACTGATCCCATGAGGCACAGGGTCAGACTGATTTGCATATGGCCATGTCTGAACTGGGGTGGTGGAGTGACCTAAAGAATGATGATGGATTAAACCCTGATTAGTTGACTGGGGGTGAGTGTTTGATTTGCTCAAACGCTTCATCCATCATCCCCTTTGGTATCGCTTTGTTCGCCCTAAGTTGGCAGGGTATGCCCAGACGTGGGTCCCTTGCTCACTTTGCCACTGGATAAGAGATAGCATGGCTGATGAGGGTTATGAACCCGAAACTGGTCCCAGGATGCTTGTTTCCGGTCCAGGAAAGACATGGCTTGGCAGTTCGGGCTAAACTTTTCACATGAGGAAAAGGGTCAGACTGATTTGCATATGGCCATGTCTGAACTGGGGTGGTGGAGTGAGCTAAAGAATGATGATGGATTAAACCCAGGTCAGTTGACTGGGGGTGAGTGAGTGATTTGCTCAAACGTTTCGGCCATCATCCCCTTTGGTATCGCTTTGTTCGCCCTAAGTTGGCAGGGTATGAGTAGACGTGGGTCCCTTGCTCACTTTGGCACTGGATTTGAGATAGCCTGGGTGATGAGGGTTATGAACAGGAAACCGGTACCAGGATGCTTGTTTCCGTTCCAAGGTAGACATGGCTTGGCATTTCTGTCTGGACTGTTCCCATGAGGCACAGGGTCAGACTGATTTTCATGTCTGAACTGGGGTGGTGGAGTGACCTAAAGAAAGATGATGGATTAAATCCAGATTAGTTGACTGGGATTGAGTGTTTGATTTGCTCAAAAGCTTCGTCCATCATCTCCTTTGGTATCGCTTTGTTCGCCCTAAGTTGACAGGGTATGAGTAGACGTGGGTCCCTTGCTCACTTTGCCACTGGATTCGAGATAGCATGGCTGATGAGGGTTATGAACCCGAAAAAGTTCCCAGGAAGCTTGTTTCCGGTCCAGGAAAGACATGGCTTGGCAGTTCGGGCTGGACTGTTCCCATGAGACACAGGGTCAGGCTGATTTGCATATGGCCATGTCTGAACTGGGGTGGTGGAGTGAGTTAAAGAATGATGATAGATTAAACCCAGATCAGTTGACTGGGGGTGAGTGTTTGATTTGCTCAAGCGTTTCGTCAATCATCCCCTTTGGTATCACTTTGTTCGCTCTAAGTTGGCAGGGTATGAGTAGACGTGGGTCCCTTGCTCACTTTGCCACTGGATTCAAGATAGCCTGGCTGATGAGTGTTATGAACCTGAAACCGGTCCCAGGATGCTTGTTTCTGGTTCAGGGAAGACATGGCTTGGCAGTTCCGGCTGGACTGTTCCCATGAGGCACAGGGTCAGACTGATTTGCATATGGCCATGTCTGAACAGGGGTGGTGGAGTGAGCTAAAGAATGATGATGGATTAAACCCAGATCAGTTGACTGGGGGTGAGTGTTTGATTTGCTCAAACGCTTCGTCCATCATCCCCTTTAATATCGTTTTGTTCGCCCTTAATTGGCAGGGAATGCACAGACGTGGGTCCCTTGCTCACTTTGCCACTGGATTCAATATAGCCAGGCTGATGAGGGTTTTGAAACCAAAACCGGTCCCAGGATGCTTGTTTCCGGTCCAGGAAAGACATGGCTTGGCAGTTCGGGCTGGACTGTTCCCATGAGACACAGGGTCAGGCTGATTTGCATATGGCCATGTCTGAACTGGGGTGGTGGAGTGAGTTAAAGAATGATGATGGATTAAACCCAGATCAGTTGACTGGGGGTGAGTGTTTGATTTGCTCAAGCGTTTCGTCAATCATCCCCTTTGGTATCACTTTGTTCGCCCTAAGTTGGCAGGGTATGAGTAGACGTGGGTCCCTTGCTCACTTTGCCACTGGATTCGAGATAGACTGGCTGATGAGGGTTATGAACACGAAAACGGTCCCAGGATGCCTGTTTTCGGTCCAGGGAAGACATGGCTTGGCAGTTCGGTCTGGACTGTTCCCATGAGGCACAGGGTCAGACTGATTTGCATATGGCCATGTCTGAACTGGGGTGGTGGAGTGACCTAAAGAATGATGATGGATTAAGCCCAGATTAGTTGACTGGGGGTGAGTGTTTGATTTGCTCAAACGCTTCATCCATCATCCCCTTTGGTATCGCTTTGTTTGCCCTAAGTTGGCAGGGTATGCCCAGACATGGGTCCCTTGCTCACTTTGCCACTGGATTCGAGATAGCATGGCTGATGAGGGTTATGAACCCGAAACTGGTCCCAGGATGCTTGTTTCCGGTCCAGGAAAGACATGGCTTGGCAGTTCGGGCTGGACTGTTCCCATGAGGCACAGGGTCAGACTGATTTGCATATGGCCATGTCTGAAGTGGGGTGGTGGAGTGAGCTAAAGAAAGATGATGGATTAAACCCAGATCAGTTGACTGGGGGTGAGTGTTTGATTTGCTCAAACGCTTCGTCCATCATCCCCTTTGGTATCGCTTTGTTCTCCCCAAGTTGGCAGGGTATGCCCAGACGTGGGTCTCTTGCTCACTTTGCCACTGGATTCAAGATAGCCTGGCTGATGAGGGTTATGAACCTGAAACGAGTCCCAGGATGCTTGTTTCTGGTTCAGGGAAGACATGGCTTGGCAGTTCGGGCTGGACTGTTCCCATGAGGAACAGGGTCAGACTGATTTGCATATGGCCATGTCTGAACTGGGGTGGTGGAGTGAGCTAAAGAATGATGATGGATTAAACCCAGATCAGTTGACTTGGAGTTAGTGTTTGATTTGCTCAAACGCTTCGTCCATCATCCCCTTTGGTATCGCTTTGTTCGCCCTAAGTTGGCAGGGTATGCCCAGACATGGGTCCCTTGCTCACTTTGCCACTGGATTCAATATAGCCTCGCTGATGAGGGTTATGAAACCAAAACCGGACCCAGGATGCTTGTTTCCGGTCCAGGGAAGACATGGCTTGGCAGTTCGGGCTGAACTGTTCCCATGAGGCACAGGGTCAGACTGATTTGCATATGGCCATGTCTGAACTGGGGTGGTGCAGTGAGCTAAAGAATGATGATGGATTAAATCCAGATCAATTGACTGGGGGTGAGTGTTTGATTTGCTCTAACGCTTCGTCCATCATCCCCTTTGGTATCGCTTTGTTTGCCCTAAGTTGGCAGGGTATGCCGAGACGTGGGTCCCTTGCTCACTTTGCGACTGTATTCGAGATAGCCTGGCTGATGATGGTTATGAACCCGAAACCGGTCCCAGGATGCTTGTTTCCGGTCCAGGGAAGACATGGCTTGGCAGTTCGGGCTGGACTGTTCCCATGAGGCACAGGGTCAGACTGATTTGCATATGGCCATGTCTGAACGGGGGTGGTGGAGTGAGCCAAAGAATGATGATGGATTAAACCCGGATCAGTTGACTGGGGTTGAGTGTTTGATTTGCTCAAATGCTTCGTCCATCATCCCCTTTGGTATCGCTTTGTTTGCCCTAAGTTGGCAGGGTATGCCCAAACATGGGTTCCTTGCTCACTTTGGCACTGGATTTGAGATAGCCAGGCTGATGAGGTTTATGAAACCAAAACCGAACCCAGGATGCTTGTTTCCGGTCCAGGGAAGACATGGCTTGGCAGTTCGGTCTGGACTGATCCCATGAGGCACAGGGTCAGACTGATTTGCATATGGCCATGTCTGAACTGGGGTGGTGGAGTGACCTAAAGAATGATGATGGATTAAACCCAGATTAGTTGACTGGGGGTGAGTGTTTGATTTGCTCAAACGCTTCATCCATCATCCCCTTTGGTATCGCTTTGTTCGCCCTAAATTGGCAGGGTATGCCCAGACGTGGGTTCCTTGCTCACTTTGCCACTGGATTTGAGATAGCCAGGCTGATGAGGATTATGAAACCAAAACCGAACCCAGGATGCTTGTTTCCGGACCAGGGAAGACATGGCTTGGCAGTTCGGTCTGGACTGATCCCATGAGGCACAGGGTCAGACTGATTTGCATATGGCCATGTCTGAACTGGGGTGGTGGAGTGACCTAAAGAATGATGATGGATTAAACCCTGATTAGTTGACTGGGGGTGAGTGTTTGATTTGCTCAAACGCTTCATCCATCATCCCCTTTGGTATCGCTTTGTTCGCCCTAAGTTGGCAGGGTATGCCCAGACGTGGGTCCCTTGCTCACTTTGCCACTGGATAAGAGATAGCATGGCTGATGAGGGTTATGAACCCGAAACTGGTCCCAGGATGCTTGTTTCCGGTCCAGGAAAGACATGGCTTGGCAGTTCGGGCTAAACTTTTCACATGAGGAAAAGGGTCAGACTGATTTGCATATGGCCATGTCTGAACTGGGGTGGTGGAGTGAGCTAAAGAATGATGATGGATTAAACCCAGGTCAGTTGACTGGGGGTGAGTGAGTGATTTGCTCAAACGTTTCGGCCATCATCCCCTTTGGTATCGCTTTGTTCGCCCTAAGTTGGCAGGGTATGAGTAGACGTGGGTCCCTTGCTCACTTTGGCACTGGATTCGAGATAGCCTGGGTGATGAGGGTTATGAACAGGAAACCGGTACCAGGATGCTTGTTTCCGTTCCAAGGTAGACATGGCTTGGCATTTCTGTCTGGACTGTTCCCATGAGGCACAGGGTCAGACTGATTTTCATGTCTGAACTGGGGTGGTGGAGTGACCTAAAGAAAGATGATGGATTAAATCCAGATTAGTTGACTGGGATTGAGTGTTTGATTTGCTCAAAAGCTTCGTCCATCATCCCCTTTGGTATCGCTTTGTTCGCCCTAAGTTGACAGGGTATGAGTAGACGTGGGTCCCTTGCTCACTTTGCCACTGGATTCGAGATAGCATGGCTGATGAGGGTTATGAACCCGAAAAAGTTCCCAGGAAGCTTGTTTCCGGTCCAGGGAAGACATGGCTTGGCAGTTCGGTCTGGACTGTTCCCATGAGGCACAGGGTCAGACTGATTTGCATATGGCCATGTCTGAACTGGGGTGGTGGAGTGACCTAAAGAATGATGATGGATTAAACCCAGATTAGTTGACTGGGGGTGAGTGTTTGATTTGCTCAAACGCTTTGTCCATCATCCCCTTTGGTATCGCTTTGTTCGCCCTAAGTTGGCAGGGTATGCCCAGACGTGGGTCCCTTGCTCACTTTGCCACTGGATTCAAGATAGCCTGGCTGATGAGGGTTATGAACCAGAAACCGGTCCCAGGATGCTTGTTTCGGGTCCAGGGAAGACATGGCTTGGCAGTCCGGGCTGGACTGTTCCCATGAGGCACAGGGTCAGATTGATTTGCATATGGCCAAGTCTGAACTGGGGTGGTGGAGTGACCTATAAAATGATGATGGATTAAACCCAGGTCAGTTGACTGGGGGTGAGTGTTTGATTTGCTCAAACGCTTCGTCCATCATCCCCTTTGGTATCGCTTTGTTCGCCCTAAGTTGGCAGGGTATGCCCAGATGTGGGTACCTTGCTCACTTGGTGACTGGATTCGAGATAGCCTGGCTGATGATGGTTATGAACCCGAAACCGGTCCCAGGATGCTTGTTTCCGGTCCAGGGAAGACATGGCTTGGCAGTACGGGCTGGACTGTTCCCATGAGGCACAGGGTCATACTGATTTGCATATGGCCATGTCTGAACGGGGGTGGTGGAGTGAGCCAAAGAATGATGATGGATTAAACCCGGATCAGTTGACTGGGGGTGAGTGTTTGATTTGCTCAAACGCTTTATCCATCATCCCCTTTGGTATCGCTTTGTTCGCCCTAAGTTGGCAGGGTATGAGTAGACGTGGGTCCCTTGCTCACTTTGCCACTGGATTCGAGATAGCATGGCTGATGAGGGTTATGAACCTGAAACAGGTCCCAGGATGCTTGTTTCCGGTCCAGGGAAGACATGGTTTGGCAGTTCGGTCTGGACTGTTCCCATGAGGCACAGGGTCAGACTGATTTGCATATGGCCATGTCTGAACTGGGGTGGTGGAGTGACCTAAAGAATGATGATGGATTAAACCCAGATTAGTTGACTGGGGGTGAGTGTTTGATTTGCTCAAACGCTTCATCCATCATCCCCTTTGGTATCGCTTTGTTCGCCCTAAGTTGGCAGGGTATGCCCAGACGTGGGTCCCTTGCTCACTTTGCCACTGGATTCGAGATAGCATGGCTGATGAGGGTTATGAACCCGAAACTGGTCCCAGGATGCTTGTTTCCAGTCCAGGAAAGACATGGCTTGGCAGTTCGGGCTGGACTGTTCCCATGAGGCACAGGGTCAGACTGATTTGCATATGGCCATGTCTGAAGTGGGGTGGTGGAGTGAGCTAAAGAAAGATGATGGATTAAACCCAGATCAGTTGACTGGGGGTGAGTGTTTGATTTGCTCAAACGCTTCGTCCATCATCCCCTTTGGTATCGCTTTCTTCTCCCCAAGTTGGCAGGGTATGCCCAGACGTGGGTCTCTTGCTCACTTTGCCACTGGATTCGAGATAGCCTGGCTGATGAGTGTTATGAACCTGAAACCGGTCCCAGGATGCTTGTTTCTGGTTCAGGGAAGACATGGCTTGGCAGTTCCGGCTGGACTGTTCCCATGAGGCACAGGGTCAGACTGATTTGCATATGGCCATGTCTGAACAGGGGTGGTGGAGTGAGCTAAAGAATGATGATGGATTAAACCCAGATCAGTTGACTGGGGGTGAGTGTTTGATTTGCTCAAACGCTTCGTCCATCATCCCCTTTGGTATCGTTTTGTTCGCCCTTAATTGGCAGGGAATGCACAGACGTGGGTCCCTTGCTCACTTTGCCACTGGATTCAATATAGCCAGGCTGATGAGGGTTATGAAACCAAAACCGGTCCCAGGATGCTTGTTTCCGGTCCAGGAAAGACATGGCTTGGCAGTTCGGGCTGGACTGTTCCCATGAGACACAGGGTCAGACTGATTTGCATATGGCCATGTCTGAACTGGGGTGGTGGAGTGAGTTAAAGAATGATGATGGATTAAACCCAGATCAGTTGACTGGGGGTGAGTGTTTGATTTGCTCAAACGTTTCGTCCATCATCCCCTTTGGTATCACTTTGTTCGCCCTAAATTGGCAGGGTATGAGTAGACGTGGGTCCCTTGCTCACTTTGCCACTGGATTCGAGATAGACTGGCTGATGAGGGTTATGAACACGAAAACGGTCCCAGGATGCCTGTTTTCGGTCAAGGGAAGACATGGCTTGGCAGTTCGGTCTGGACTGTTCCCATGAGGCACAGGGTCAGACTGATTTGCATATGGCCATGTCTGAACTGGGGTGGTGGAGTGACCTAAAGAATGATGATGGATTAAGCCCAGATTAGTTGACTGGGGGTGAGTGTTTGATTTGCTCAAACGCTTCATCCATCATCCCCTTTGGTATCGCTTTGTTTGCCCTAAGTTGGCAGGGTATGCCCAGACGTGGGTCCCTTGCTCACTTTGCCACTGGATTCGAGATAGCATGGCTGATGAGGGTTATGAACCCGAAACTGGTCCCAGGATGCTTGTTTCCGGTCCAGGAAAGACATGGCTTGGCAGTTCGGGCTGGACTGTTCCCATGAGGCACAGGGTCAGACTGATTTGCATATGGCCATGTCTGAAGTGGGGTGGTGGTGTGAGCTAAAGAAAGATGATGGATTAAACCCAGATCAGTTGACTGGGGGTGAGTGTTTGATTTGCTCAAACGCTTCGTCCATCATCCCCTTTGGTATCGCTTTGTTCTCCCCAAGTTGGCAGGGTATGCCCAGACGTGGGTCTCTTGCTCACTTTGCCACTGGATTCAAGATAGCCTGGCTGATGAGGGTTATGAACCTGAAACGAGTCCCAGGATGCTTGTTTCTGGTTCAGGGAAGACATGGCTTGTCAGTTCGGGCTGGACTGTTCCCATGAGGAACAGGGTCAGACTGATTTGCATATGGCCATGTCTGAACTGGGGTGGTGGAGTGAGCTAAAGAATGATGATGGATTAAACCCAGATCAGTTGACTTGGGGTGAGTGTTTGATTTGCTCAAACGCTTCGTCCATCATCCCCTTTGGTATCGCTTTGTTCGCCCTAAGTTGGCAGGGTATGCCCAGACATGGGTCCCTTGCTCACTTTGCCACTGGATTCAATATAGCCTCGCTGATGAGGGTTATGAAACCAAAACCGGACCCAGGATGCTTGTTTCCGGTCCAGGGAAGACATGGCTTGGCAGTTCGGGCTGAACTGTTCCCATGAGGCACAGGGTCAGACTGATTTGCATATGGCCATGTCTGAACTGGGGTGGTGCAGTGAGCTAAAGAATGATGATGGATTAAATCCAGATCAATTGACTGGGGGTGAGTGTTTGATTTGCTCTAACGCTTCGTCCATCATCCCCTTTGGTATCGCTTTGTTTGCCCTAAGTTGGCAGGGTATGCCGAGACGTGGGTCCCTTGCTCACTTTTCGACTGTATTCGAGATAGCCTGGCTGATGATGGTTATGAACCCGAAACCGGTCCCAGGATGCTTGTTTCCGGTCCAGGGAAGACATGGCTTGGCAGTTCGGGCTGGACTGTTCCCATGAGGCACAGGGTCAGACTGATTTGCATATGGCCATGTCTGAACGGGGGTGGTGGAGTGAGCCAAAGAATGATGATGGATTAAACCCGGATCAGTTGACTGGGGTTGAGTGTTTGATTTGCTCAAATGCTTCATCCATCATCCCCTTTGGTATCACTTTGTTTGCCCTAAGTTGGCAGGGTATGCCCAAACATGGGTTCCTTGCTCACTTTGCCACTGGATTTGAGATAGCCAGGCTGATGAGGATTATGAAACCAAAACCGAACCCAGGATGCTTGTTTCCGGTCCAGGGAAGACATG
Organism: Triturus cristatus; assembly: GCF_964204655.1. NCBI lineage: Eukaryota > Metazoa > Chordata > Amphibia > Caudata > Salamandridae > Triturus > Triturus cristatus. The sequence goes on along the minus strand of NW_028187932.1, from coordinate 25,765 downwards.
GCTTGGCAGTTCGGTCTGGACTGATCCCATGAGGCACAGGGTCAGACTGATTTGCATATGGCCATGTCTGAACTGGGGTGGTGGAGTGACCTAAAGAATGATGATGGATTAAACCCAGATTAGTTGACTGGGGGTGAGTGTTTGATTTGCTCAAACGCTTCATCCATCATCCCCTTTGGTATCGCTTTGTTCGCCCTAAATTGGCAGGGTATGCCCAGACGTGGGTTCCTTGCTCACTTTGCCACTGGATTTGAGATAGCCAGGCTGATGAGGATTATTAAACCAAAACCGAACCCAGGATGCTTGTTTCCGGTCCAGGGAAGACATGGCTTGGCAGTTCGGTCTGGACTGATCCCATGAGGCACAGGGTCAGACTGATTTGCATATGGCCATGTCTGAACTGGGGTGGTGTAGTGACCTAAAGAATGATGATGGATTAAACCCAGATTAGTTGACTGGGGGTGAGTGTTTGATTTGCTCAAACGCTTCATCCATCATCCCCTTTGGTATCGCTTTGTTCGCCCTAAGTTGGCAGGGTATGCCCAGACGTGGGTCCCTTGCTCACTTTGCCACTGGATTCGAGATAGCATGGCTGATGAGGGTTATGAACCCGAAACTGGTCCCAGGATGCTTGTTTCCGGTCCAGGAAAGACATGGCTTGGCAGTTCGGGCTAAACTTTTCACATGAGGAAAAGGGTCAGACTGATTTGCATATGGCCATGTCTGAACTGGGGTGGTGGAGTGAGCTAAAGAATGATGATGGATTAAACCCAGGTCAGTTGACTGGGGGTGAGTGAGTGATTTGCTCAAACGTTTCGGCCATCATCCCCTTTGGTATCGCTTTGTTCGCCCTAAGTTGGCAGGGTATGAGTAGACGTGGGTCCCTTGCTCACTTTGGCACTGGATTCGAGATAGCCTGGGTGATGAGGGTTATGAACAGGAAACCGGTACCAGGATGCTTGTTTCCGTTCCAGGGTAGACATGGCTTGGCATTTCTGTCTGGACTGTTCCCATGAGGCACAGGGTCAGACTGATTTTCATGTCTGAACTGGGGTGGTGGAGTGACCTAAAGAAAGATGATGGATTAAATCCAGATTAGTTGACTGGGGTTGAGTGTTTGATTTGCTCAAAAGCTTCGTCCATCATCCCCTTTGGTATCGCTTTGTTCGCCCTAAGTTGACAGGGTATGAGTAGACGTGGGTCCTTTGCTCACTTTGCCACTGGATTCGAGATAGCATGGCTGATGAGGGTTATGAACCCGAAAAAGGTCCCAGGAAGCTTGTTTCCGGTCCAGGGAAGACATGGCTTGGCAGTTCGGTCTGGACTGTTCCCATGAGGCACAGGGTCAGACTGATTTGCATATGGCCATGTCTGAACTGGGGTGGTGGAGTGACCTAAAGAATGATGATGGATTAAACCCAGATTAGTTGACTGGGGGTGAGTGTTTGATTTGCTCAAACGCTTTGTCCATCATCCCCTTTGGTATCGCTTTGTTCGCCCTAAGTTGGCAGGGTATGCCCAGACGTGGGTCCCTTGCTCACTTTGCCACTGGATTCAAGATAGCCTGGCTGATGAGGGTTATGAACCAGAAACCGGTCCCAGGATGCTTGTTTCGGGTCCAGGGAGGACATGGCTTGGCAGTCCGGGCTGGACTGTTCCCATGAGGCACAGGGTCAGATTGATTTGCATATGGCCAAGTCTGAACTGGGGTGGTGGAGTGACCTATAAAATGATGATGGATTAAACCCAGGTCAGTTGACTGGGGGTGAGTGTTTGATTTGCTCAAACGCTTCGTCCATCATCCACTTTGGTATCGCTTTGTTTGCCCTTAGTTGGCAGGGTATGCCCAGACGTGGGTCCTTTGCTCACTTTGCCACTGGATTCAAGATAGCCTGGCTGATGAGGGTTATAAACCTGAAACCGGTCCCAGGATGCTTGTTTCTGGTCCAGGGAAGACATGGCTTGGCAGTTCGGGCTGGACTGTTCCCATGAGGCACAGGGTCAGACTGATTTGCATATGGCCATGTCTGAAGTGGGGTGGTGGAGTGAGCTAAAGAAAGATGATGGATTAAACCCAGATCAGTTGACTGGGGGTGAGTGTTTGATTTGCTCAAACGCTTCGTCCATCATCCCCTTTGGTATCGCTTTGTTCTCCCCAAGTTGGCAGGGTATGCCCAGACGTGGGTCTCTTGCTCACTTTGCCACTGGATTCGAGATAGCATGGCTGATGAGGGTTATGAACCCGAAACTGGTCCCAGGATGCTTGTTTCCGGTCCAGGAAAGACATGGCTTGGCAGTTCGGGCTAAACTTTTCACATGAGGAAAAGGGTCAGACTGATTTGCATATGGCCATGTCTGAACTGGGGTGGTGGAGTGAGCTAAAGAATGATGATGGATTAAACCCAGATCAGTTGACTGGGGGTGAGTGAGTGATTTGCTCAAACGTTTCGGCCATCATCCCATTTGGTATCGCTTTGTTCGCCCTAAGTTGGCAGGGTATGAGTAGACGTGGGTCCCTTGCTCACTTTGGCACTGGATTCGAGATAGCCTGGGTGATGAGGGTTATGAACACGAAACCGGTACCAGGATGCTTGTTTCCGTTCCAGGGTAGACATGGCTTGGCATTTCGGTCTGGACTGTTCCCATGAGGCACAGGGTCAGACTGATTTTCATGTCTGAACTGGGGTGGTGGAGTGACCTAAAGAAAGATGATGGATTAAATCCAGATTAGTTGACTGGGGTTGAGTGTTTGATTTGCTCAAACGCTTCGTCTATCATCCCCTTTGGTATCGCTTTGTTCGCCCTAAGTTGACAGGGTATGAGTAGACATGGGTCCCTTGCTCACTTTGCCACTGGATTCGAGATAGCATGGCTGATGAGGGTTATGAACCCGAAAAAGGTCCCAGGAAGCTTGTTTCCGGTCCAGGGAAGACATGGCTTGGCAGTTCGGTCTGGACTGTTCCCATGAGGCACAGGGTCAGACTGATTTGCATATGGCCATGTCTGAACTGGGGTGGTGGAGTGACCTAAAGAATGATAATGGATTAAACCCAGATTAGTTGACTGGGGGTGAGTGTTTGATTTGCTCAAACGCTTCGTCCATCATCCCCTTTGGTATCGCTTTGTTCGCCCTAAGTTGGCAGGGTATGCCCAGACGTGGGTCCCTTGCTCACTTTGCCACTGGATTCAAGATAGCCTGGCTGATGAGGGTTATGAACCAGAAACCGGTCCCAGGATGCTTGTTTCGGGTCCAGGGAAGACATGGCTTGGCAGTCCGGGCTGGACTGTTCCCATGAGGCACAGGGTCAGATTGATTTGCATATGGCCATGTCTGAACTGGGGTGGTGGAGTGACCTATAAAATGATGATGGATTAAACCCAGGTCAGTTGACTGGGGGTGAGTGTTTGATTTGCTCAAACGCTTCGTCCATCATCCACTTTGGTATCGCTTTGTTCGCCCTTAGTTGGCGGGTTATGCCCAGACGTGGGTCCCTTGCTCACTTTGCCACTGGATTCAAGATAGCCTGGCTGATGAGGGTTATGAACCTGAAACCGGTCCCAGGATGCTTGTTTCTGGTCCAGGGAAGACATGGCTTGGCAGTTCGGGCTGGACTGTTCCCATGAGGCACAGGGTCAGACTGATTTGCATATGTCCATGTCTGAACTGGGGTGGTAGAGTGAGCTAAAGAATGATGATGGATTAAACCCAGATCAGTTGACTGGGGGTGAGTGTTTGATTTGCTCAAACGCTTTGTCCATCATCCCCTTTGGTATCGCTTTGTTCGCCCTAAGTTGGCAGGGTATGCCCAGATGTGGGTCCCTTGCTCACTTTGTGACTGGATTCGAGATAGCCTGGCTGATGATGGTTATGAACCCGAAACCGGTCCCAGGATGCTTGTTTCCGGTCCAGGGAAGACATGGCTTGGCAGTACGGGCTGGACTGTTCCCATGAGGCAGAGGGTCATACTGATTTGCATATGGCCATGTCTGATCGGGGGTGGTGGAGTGAGCCAAAGAATGATGATGGATTAAACCCGGATCAGTTGACTGGGGGTGAGTGTTTGATTTGCTCAAACGCTTCATCCATCATCCCCTTTGGTATCGCTTTGTTCGCCCTAAGTTGGCAGGGTATGAGTAGACGTGGGTCCCTTGCTCACTTTGCCACTGGATTCGAGATAGCATGGCTGATGAGGGTTATGAACCTGAAACAGGTCCCAGGATGCTTGTTTCCGGTCCAGGGAAGACATGGCTTGGCAGTTCGGTCTGGACTGTTCCCATGAGGCACAGGGTCAGACTGATTTGCATATGGCCATGTCTGAACTGGGGTGGTGGAGTGACCTAAAGAATGATGATGGATTAAACCCAGATTAGTTGACTGGGGGTGAGTGTTTGATTTGCTCAAACGCTTCATCCATCATCCCCTTTGGTATCGCTTTGTTCGCCCTAAGTTGGCAGGGTATGCCCAGACGTGGGTCCCTTGCTCACTTTGCCACTGGATTCGAGATAGCATGGCTGATGAGGGTTATGACCCCGAAACTGGTCCCAGGATGCTTGTTTCCGGTCCAGGAAAGACATGGCTTGGCAGTTCGGGCTGGACTGTTCCCATGAGGCACAGGGTCAGACTGATTTGCATATGGCCATGTCTGAAGTGGGGTGGTGGAGTGAGCTAAAGAAAGATGATGGATTAAACCCAGATCAGTTGACTGGGGGTGAGTGTTTGATTTGCTCAAACGCTTCGTCCATCATCCCCTTTGGTATCGCTTTGTTCTCCCGAAGTTGGCAGGGTATGCCCAGACGTGGGTCTCTTGCTCACTTTGCCACTGGATTCAAGATAGCCTGGCTGATGAGTGTTATGAACCTGAAACCGGTCCCAGGATGCTTGTTTCTGGTTCAGGGAAGACATGGCTTGGCAGTTCCGGCTGGACTGTTCCCATGAGGCACAGGGTCAGACTGATTTGCATATGGCCATGTCTGAACAGGGGTGGTGGAGTGAGCTAAAGAATGATGATGGATTAAACCCAGATCAGTTGACTGGGGGTGAGTGTTTGATTTGCTCAAACGCTTCGTCCATCATCCCCTTTAATATCATTTTGTTCGCCCTTAATTGGCAGGAAATGCACAGACGTGGGTCCCTTGCTCACTTTGCCACTGGATTCAATATAGCCAGGCTGATGAGGGTTTTGAAACCAAAACCGGTCCCAGGATGCTTGTTTCCGGTCCAGGAAAGACATGGCTTGGCAGTTCGGGCTGGACTGTTCCCATGAGACACAGGGTCAGGCTGATTTGCATATGGCCATGTCTGAACTGGGGTGGTGGAGTGAGTTAAAGAATGATGATGGATTAAACCCAGATCAGTTGACTGGGGGTGAGTGTTTGATTTGCTCAAACGTTTCGTCTATCATCCCCTTTGGTATCACTTTGTTCGCCCTAAGTTGGCAGGGTATGAGTAGACGTGGGTCCCTTGCTCACTTTGCCACTGGATTCGAGATAGACTGGCTGATGAGGGTTATGAACACGAAAACGGTCCCAGGATGCCTGTTTTCGGTCCAGGGAAGACATGGCTTGGCAGTTCGGTCTGGACTGTTCCCATGAGGCACAGGGTCAGACTGATTTGCATATGGCCATGTCTGAACTGGGGTGGTGGAGTGACCTAAAGAATGATGATGGATTAAGTCCAGATTAGTTGACTGGGGGTGAGTGTTTGATTTGCTCAAACGCTTCATCCATCATCCCCTTTGGTATCGCTTTGTTTGCCCTAAGTTGGCAGGGTATGCCCAGACGTGGGTCCCTTGCTCACTTTGCCACTGGATTCGAGATAGCATGGCTGATGAGGGTTATGAACCCGAAACTGGTCCCAGGATGCTTGTTTCCGGTCCAGGAAAGACATGGCTTGGCAGTTCGGGCTGGACTGTTCCCATGAGGCACAGGGTCAGACTGATTTGCATATGGCCATGTCTGAAGTGGGGTGGTGGAGTGAGCTAAAGAAAGATGATGGATTAATCCCAGATCAGTTGACTGGGGGTGAGTGTTTGATTTGCTCAAACGCTTCGTCCATCATCCCCTTTGGTATCGCTTTGTTCTCCCCAAGTTGGCAGGGTATGCCCAGACGTGGGTCTCTTGCTCACTTTGCCACTGGATTCAAGATAGCCTGGCTGATGAGGGTTATGAACCTGAAACGAGTCCCAGGATGCTTGTTTCTGGTTCAGGGAAGACATGGCTTGGCAGTTCGGGCTGGACTGTTCCCATGAGGAACAGGGTCAGACTGATTTGCATATGGCCATGTCTGAACTGGGGTGGTGGAGTGAGCTAAAGAATGATGATGGATTAAACCCAGATCAGTTGACTTGGAGTTAGTGTTTGATTTGCTCAAACGCTTCGTCCATCATCCCCTTTGGTATCGCTTTGTTCGCCCTAAGTTGGCAGGGTATGCCCAGACATGGGTCCCTTGCTCACTTTGCCACTGGATTCAATATAGCCTCGCTGATGAGGGTTATGAAACCAAAACCGGACCCAGGATGCTTGTTTCCGGTCCAGGGAAGACATGGCTTGGCAGTTCGGGCTGAACTGTTCCCATGAGGCACAGGGTCAGACTGATTTGCATATGGCCATGTCTGAACTGGGGTGGTGCAGTGAGCTAAAGAATGATGATGGATTAAATCCAGATCAATTGACTGGGGGTGAGTGTTTGATTTGCTCTAACGCTTCGTCCATCATCCCCTTTGGTATCGCTTTGTTTGCCCTAAGTTGGCAGGGTATGCCGAGACGTGGGTCCCTTGCTCACTTTGCGACTGTATTCGAGATAGCCTGGCTGATGATGGTTATGAACCCGAAACCGGTCCCAGGATGCTTGTTTCCGGTCCAGGGAAGACATGGCTTGGCAGTTCGGGCTGGACTGTTCCCATGAGGCACAGGGTCAGACTGATTTGCATATGGCCATGTCTGAACGGGGGTGGTGGAGTGAGCCAAAGAATGATGATGGATTAAACCCGGATCAGTTGACTGGGGTTGAGTGTTTGATTTGCTCAAATGCTTCGTCCATCATCCCCTTTGGTATCGCTTTGTTTGCCCTAAGTTGGCAGGGTATGCTCAAACATGGGTTCCTTGCTCACTTTGCAACTGGATTTGAGATAGCCAGGCTGATGAGGTTTATGAAACCAAAACCGAACCCAGGATGCTTGTTTCCGGTCCAGGGAAGACATGGCTTGGCAGTTCGGTCTGGACTGATCCCATGAGGCACAGGGTCAGACTGATTTGCATATGGCCATGTCTGAACTGGGGTGGTGGAGTGACCTAAAGAATGATGATGGATTAAACCCAGATTAGTTGACTGGGGTTGAGTGTTTGATTTGCTCAAACGCTTCATCCATCATCCCCTTTGGTATCGCTTTGTTCGCCCTAAATTGGCAGGGTATGCCCAGACGTGGGTTCCTTGCTCACTTTGCCACTGGATTTGAGATAGCCAGGCTGATGAGGATTATGAAACCAAAACCGAACCCAGGATGCTTGTTTCCGGACCAGGGAAGACATGGCTTGGCAGTTCGGTCTGGACTGATCCCATGAGGCACAGGGTCAGACTGATTTGCATATGGCCATGTCTGAACTGGGGTGGTGGAGTGACCTAAAGAATGATGATGGATTAAACCCTGATTAGTTGACTGGGGGTGAGTGTTTGATTTGCTCAAACGCTTCATCCATCATCCCCTTTGGTATCGCTTTGTTCGCCCTAAGTTGGCAGGGTATGCCCAGACGTGGGTCCCTTGCTCACTTTGCCACTGGATAAGAGATAGCATGGCTGATGAGGGTTATGAACCCGAAACTGGTCCCAGGATGCTTGTTTCCGGTCCAGGAAAGACATGGCTTGGCAGTTCGGGCTAAACTTTTCACATGAGGAAAAGGGTCAGACTGATTTGCATATGGCCATGTCTGAACTGGGGTGGTGGAGTGAGCTAAAGAATGATGATGGATTAAACCCAGGTCAGTTGACTGGGGGTGAGTGAGTGATTTGCTCAAACGTTTCGGCCATCATCCCCTTTGGTATCGCTTTGTTCGCCCTAAGTTGGCAGGGTATGAGTAGACGTGGGTCCCTTGCTCACTTTGGCACTGGATTCGAGATAGCCTGGGTGATGAGGGTTATGAACAGGAAACCGGTACCAGGATGCTTGTTTCCGTTCCAAGGTAGACATGGCTTGGCATTTCTGTCTGGACTGTTCCCATGAGGCACAGGGTCAGACTGATTTTCATGTCTGAACTGGGGTGGTGGAGTGACCTAAAGAAAGATGATGGATTAAATCCAGATTAGTTGACTGGGATTGAGTGTTTGATTTGCTCAAAAGCTTCGTCCATCATCCCCTTTGGTATCGCTTTGTTCGCCCTAAGTTGACAGGGTATGAGTAGACGTGGGTCCCTTGCTCACTTTGCCACTGGATTCGAGATAGCATGGCTGATGAGGGTTATGAACCCGAAAAAGTTCCCAGGAAGCTTGTTTCCGGTCCAGGGAAGACATGGCTTGGCAGTTCGGTCTGGACTGTTCCCATGAGGCACAGGGTCAGACTGATTTGCATATGGCCATGTCTGAACTGGGGTGGTGGAGTGACCTAAAGAATGATGATGGATTAAACCCAGATTAGTTGACTGGGGGTGAGTGTTTGATTTGCTCAAACGCTTTGTCCATCATCCCCTTTGGTATCGCTTTGTTCGCCCTAAGTTGGCAGGGTATGCCCAGACGTGGGTCCCTTGCTCACTTTGCCACTGGATTCAAGATAGCCTGGCTGATGAGGGTTATGAACCAGAAACCGGTCCCAGGATGCTTGTTTCGGGTCCAGGGAAGACATGGCTTGGCAGTCCGGGCTGGACTGTTCCCATGAGGCACAGGGTCAGATTGATTTGCATATGGCCAAGTCTGAACTGGGGTGGTGGAGTGACCTATAAAATGATGATGGATTAAACCCAGGTCAGTTGACTGGGGGTGAGTGTTTGATTTGCTCAAACGCTTCGTCCATCATCCACTTTGGTATCGCTTTGTTCGCCCTTAGTTGGCAGGGTATGCCCAGACGTGGGTCCTTTGCTCACTTTGCCACTGGATTCAAGATAGCCTGGCTGATGAGGGTTATAAACCTGAAACCGGTCCCAGGATGCTTGTTTCTGGTCCAGGGAAGACATGGCTTGGCAGTTCGGGCTGGACTGTTCCCATGAGGCACAGGGTCAGACTGATTTGCATATGTCCATGTCTGAACTGGGGTGGTAGAGTGAGCTAAAGAATGATGATGGATTAAACCCAGATCAGTTGACTGGGGGTGAGTGTTTGATTTGCTCAAACGCTTCGTCCATCATCCCCTTTGGTATCGCTTTGTTCGCCCTAAGTTGGCAGGGTATGCCCAGATGTGGGTCCCTTGCTCACTTGGTGACTGGATTCGAGATAGCCTGGCTGATGATGGTTATGAACCCGAAACCGGTCCCAGGATGCTTGTTTCCGGTCCAGGGAAGACATGGCTTGGCAGTACGGGCTGGACTGTTCCCATGAGGCACAGGGTCATACTGATTTGCATATGGCCATGTCTGAACGGGGGTGGTGGAGTGAGCCAAAGAATGATGATGGATTAAACCCGGATCAGTTGACTGGGGGTGAGTGTTTGATTTGCTCAAACGCTTTATCCATCATCCCCTTTGGTATCGCTTTGTTCGCCCTAAGTTGGCAGGGTATGAGTAGACGTGGGTCCCTTGCTCACTTTGCCACTGGATTCGAGATAGCATGGCTGATGAGGGTTATGAACCTGAAACAGGTCCCAGGATGCTTGTTTCCGGTCCAGGGAAGACATGGCTTGGCAGTTCGGTCTGGACTGTTCCCATGAGGCACAGGGTCAGACTGATTTGCATATGGCCATGTCTGAACTGGGGTGGTGGAGTGACCTAAAGAATGATGATGGATTAAACCCAGATTAGTTGACTGGGGGTGAGTGTTTGATTTGCTCAAACGCTTCATCCATCATCCCCTTTGGTATCGCTTTGTTCGCCCTAAGTTGGCAGGGTATGCCCAGACGTGGGTCCCTTGCTCACTTTGCCACTGGATTCGAGATAGCATGGCTGATGAGGGTTATGAACCCGAAACTGGTCCCAGGATGCTTGTTTCCAGTCCAGGAAAGACATGGCTTGGCAGTTCGGGCTGGACTGTTCCCATGAGGCACAGGGTCAGACTGATTTGCATATGGCCATGTCTGAAGTGGGGTGGTGGAGTGAGCTAAAGAAAGATGATGGATTAAACCCAGATCAGTTGACTGGGGGTGAGTGTTTGATTTGCTCAAACGCTTCGTCCATCATCCCCTTTGGTATCGCTTTCTTCTCCCCAAGTTGGCAGGGTATGCCCAGACGTGGGTCTCTTGCTCACTTTGCCACTGGATTCGAGATAGCCTGGCTGATGAGTGTTATGAACCTGAAACCGGTCCCAGGATGCTTGTTTCTGGTTCAGGGAAGACATGGCTTGGCAGTTCCGGCTGGACTGTTCCCATGAGGCACAGGGTCAGACTGATTTGCATATGGCCATGTCTGAACAGGGGTGGTGGAGTGAGCTAAAGAATGATGATGGATTAAACCCAGATCAGTTGACTGGGGGTGAGTGTTTGATTTGCTCAAACGCTTCGTCCATCATCCCCTTTGGTATCGTTTTGTTCGCCCTTAATTGGCAGGGAATGCACAGACGTGGGTCCCTTGCTCACTTTGCCACTGGATTCAATATAGCCAGGCTGATGAGGGTTATGAAACCAAAACCGGTCCCAGGATGCTTGTTTCCGGTCCAGGAAAGACATGGCTTGGCAGTTCGGGCTGGACTGTTCCCATGAGACACAGGGTCAGACTGATTTGCATATGGCCATGTCTGAACTGGGGTGGTGGTGTGAGTTAAAGAATGATGATGGATTAAACCCAGATCAGTTGACTGGGGGTGAGTGTTTGATTTGCTCAAACGTTTCGTCCATCATCCCCTTTGGTATCACTTTGTTCGCCCTAAATTGGCAGGGTATGAGTAGACGTGGGTCCCTTGCTCACTTTGCCACTGGATTCGAGATAGACTGGCTGATGAGGGTTATGAACACGAAAACGGTCCCAGGATGCCTGTTTTCGGTCCAGGGAAGACATGGCTTGGCAGTTCGGTCTGGACTGTTCCCATGAGGCACAGGGTCAGACTGATTTGCATATGGCCATGTCTGAACTGGGGTGGTGGAGTGACCTAAAGAAAGATGATGGATTAAGCCCAGATTAGTTGACTGGGGGTGAGTGTTTGATTTGCTCAAACGCTTCATCCATCATCCCCTTTGGTATCGCTTTGTTTGCCCTAAGTTGGCAGGGTATGCCCAGACGTGGGTCCCTTGCTCACTTTGCCACTGGATTCGAGATAGCATGGCTGATGAGGGTTATGAACCCGAAACTGGTCCCAGGATGCTTGTTTCCGGTCCAGGAAAGACATGGCTTGGCAGTTCGGGCTGGACTGTTCCCATGAGGCACAGGGTCAGACTGATTTGCATATGGCCATGTCTGAAGTGGGGTGGTGGTGTGAGCTAAAGAAAGATGATGGATTAAACCCAGATCAGTTGACTGGGGGTGAGTGTTTGATTTGCTCAAACGCTTCGTCCATCATCCCCTTTGGTATCGCTTTGTTCTCCCCAAGTTGGCAGGGTATGCCCAGACGTGGGTCTCTTGCTCACTTTGCCACTGGATTCAAGATAGCCTGGCTGATGAGGGTTATGAACCTGAAACGAGTCCCAGGATGCTTGTTTCTGGTTCAGGGAAGACATGGCTTGTCAGTTCGGGCTGGACTGTTCCCATGAGGAACAGGGTCAGACTGATTTGCATATGGCCATGTCTGAACTGGGGTGGTGGAGTGAGCTAAAGAATGATGATGGATTAAACCCAGATCAGTTGACTTGGGGTGAGTGTTTGATTTGCTCAAACGCTTCGTCCATCATCCCCTTTGGTATCGCTTTGTTCGCCCTAAGTTGGCAGGGTATGCCCAGACATGGGTCCCTTGCTCACTTTGCCACTGGATTCAATATAGCCTCGCTGATGAGGGTTATGAAACCAAAACCGGACCCAGGATGCTTGTTTCCGGTCCAGGGAAGACATGGCTTGGCAGTTCGGGCTGAACTGTTCCCATGAGGCACAGGGTCAGACTGATTTGCATATGGCCATGTCTGAACTGGGGTGGTGCAGTGAGCTAAAGAATGATGATGGATTAAATCCAGATCAATTGACTGGGGGTGAGTGTTTGATTTGCTCTAACGCTTCGTCCATCATCCCCTTTGGTATCGCTTTGTTTGCCCTAAGTTGGCAGGGTATGCCGAGACGTGGGTCCCTTGCTCACTTTTCGACTGTATTCGAGATAGCCTGGCTGATGATGGTTATGAACCCGAAACCGGTCCCAGGATGCTTGTTTCCGGTCCAGGGAAGACATGGCTTGGCAGTTCGGGCTGGACTGTTCCCATGAGGCACAGGGTCAGACTGATTTGCATATGGCCATGTCTGAACGGGGGTGGTGGAGTGAGCCAAAGAATGATGATGGATTAAACCCGGATCAGTTGACTGGGGTTGAGTGTTTGATTTGCTCAAATGCTTCGTCCATCATCCCCTTTGGTATCGCTTTGTTTGCCCTAAGTTGGCAGGGTATGCCCAAACATGGGTTCCTTGCTCACTTTGCCACTGGATTTGAGATAGCCAGGCTGATGAGGATTATGAAACCAAAACCGAACCCAGGATGCTTGTTTCCGGTCCAGGGAAAACATGGCTTGGCAGTTCGGTCTGGACTGATCCCATGAGGCACAGGGTCAGACTGATTTGCATATGGCCATGTCTGAACTGGGGTGGTGGAGTGACCTAAAGAATGATGATGGATTAAACCCAGATTAGTTGACTGGGGGTGAGTGTTTGATTTGCTCAAACGCTTCATCCATCATCCCCTTTGGTATCGCTTTGTTCGCCCTAAATTGGCAGGGTATGCCCAGACGTGGGTTCCTTGCTCACTTTGCCACTGGATTTGAGATAGCCAGGCTGATGAGGATTATGAAACCAAAACCGAACCCAGGATGCTTGTTTCCGGTCCAGGGAAGACATGGCTTGGCAGTTCGGTCTGGACTGATCCCATGAGGCACAGGGTCAGACTGATTTGCATATGGCCATGTCTGAACTGGGGTGGTGTAGTGACCTAAAGAATGATGATGGATTAAACCCAGATTAGTTGACTGGGGGTGAGTGTTTGATTTGCTCAAACGCTTCATCCATCATCCCCTTTGGTATCGCTTTGTTCGCCCTAAGTTGGCAGGGTATGCCCAGACGTGGGTCCCTTGCTCACTTTGCCACTGGATTCGAGATAGCATGGCTGATGAGGGTTATGAACCCGAAACTGGTCCCAGGATGCTTGTTTCCGGTCCAGGAAAGACATGGCTTGGCAGTTCGGGCTAAACTTTTCACATGAGGAAAAGGGTCAGACTGATTTGCATATGGCCATGTCTGAACTGGGGTGGTGGAGTGAGCTAAAGAATGATGATGGATTAAACCCAGGTCAGTTGACTGGGGGTGAGTGAGTGATTTGCTCAAACGTTTCGGCCATCATCCCCTTTGGTATCGCTTTGTTCGCCCTAAGTTGGCAGGGTATGAGTAGACGTGGGTCCCTTGCTCACTTTGGCACTGGATTCGAGATAGCCTGGGTGATGAGGGTTATGAACAGGAAACCGGTACCAGGATGCTTGTTTCCGTTCCAGGGTAGACATGGCTTGGCATTTCTGTCTGGACTGTTCCCATGAGGCACAGGGTCAGACTGATTTTCATGTCTGAACTGGGGTGGTGGAGTGACCTAAAGAAAGATGATGGATTAAATCCAGATTAGTTGACTGGGGTTGAGTGTTTGATTTGCTCAAAAGCTTCGTCCATCATCCCCTTTGGTATCGCTTTGTTCGCCCTAAGTTGACAGGGTATGAGTAGACGTGGGTCCTTTGCTCACTTTGCCACTGGATTCGAGATAGCATGGCTGATGAGGGTTATGAACCCGAAAAAGGTCCCAGGAAGCTTGTTTCCGGTCCAGGGAAGACATGGCTTGGCAGTTCGGTCTGGACTGTTCCCATGAGGCACAGGGTCAGACTGATTTGCATATGGCCATGTCTGAACTGGGGTGGTGGAGTGACCTAAAGAATGATGATGGATTAAACCCAGATTAGTTGACTGGGGGTGAGTGTTTGATTTGCTCAAACGCTTTGTCCATCATCCCCTTTGGTATCGCTTTGTTCGCCCTAAGTTGGCAGGGTATGCCCAGACGTGGGTCCCTTGCTCACTTTGCCACTGGATTCAAGATAGCCTGGCTGATGAGGGTTATGAACCAGAAACCGGTCCCAGGATGCTTGTTTCGGGTCCAGGGAGGACATGGCTTGGCAGTCCGGGCTGGACTGTTCCCATGAGGCACAGGGTCAGATTGATTTGCATATGGCCAAGTCTGAACTGGGGTGGTGGAGTGACCTATAAAATGATGATGGATTAAACCCAGGTCAGTTGACTGGGGGTGAGTGTTTGATTTGCTCAAACGCTTCGTCCATCATCCACTTTGGTATCGCTTTGTTCGCCCTTAGTTGGCAGGGTATGCCCAGACGTGGGTCCTTTGCTCACTTTGCCACTGGATTCAAGATAGCCTGGCTGATGAGGGTTATAAACCTGAAACCGGTCCCAGGATGCTTGTTTCTGGTCCAGGGAAGACATGGCTTGGCAGTTCGGGCTGGACTGTTCCCATGAGGCACAGGGTCAGACTGATTTGCATATGTCCATGTCTGAACTGGGGTGGTAGAGTGAGCTAAAGAATGATGATGGATTAAACCCAGATCAGTTGACTGGGGGTGAGTGTTTGATTTGCTCAAACGCTTCGTCCATCATCCCCTTTGGTATCGCTTTGTTCGCCCTAAGTTGGCAGGGTATGCCCAGATGTGGGTCCCTTGCTCACTTGGTGACTGGATTCGAGATAGCCTGGCTGATGATGGTTATGAACCCGAAACCGGTCCCAGGATGCTTGTTTCCGGTCCAGGGAAGACATGGCTTGGCAGTACGGGCTGGACTGTTCCCATGAGGCACAGGGTCATACTGATTTGCATATGGCCATGTCTGAACGGGGGTGGTGGAGTGAGCCAAAGAATGATGATGGATTAAACCCGGATCAGTTGACTGGGGGTGAGTGTTTGATTTGCTCAAACGCTTTATCCATCATCCCCTTTGGTATCGCTTTGTTCGCCCTAAGTTGGCAGGGTATGAGTAGACGTGGGTCCCTTTCTCACTTTGCCACTGGATTCGAGATAGCATGGCTGATGAGGGTTATGAACCTGAAACAGGTCCCAGGATGCTTGTTTCCGGTCCAGGGAAGACATGGCTTGGCAGTTCGGTCTGGACTGTTCCCATGAGGCACAGGGTCAGACTGATTTGCATATGGCCATGTCTGAACTGGGGTGGTGGAGTGACCTAAAGAATGATGATGGATTAAACCCAGATTAGTTGACTGGGGGTGAGTGTTTGATTTGCTCAAACGCTTCATCCATCATCCCCTTTGGTATCGCTTTGTTCGCCCTAAGTTGGCAGGGTATGCCCAGACGTGGGTCCCTTGCTCACTTTGCCACTGGATTCGAGATAGCATGGCTGATGAGGGTTATGAACCCAAAACTGGTCCCAGGATGCTTGTTTCCAGTCCAGGAAAGACATGGCTTGGCAGTTCGGGCTGGACTGTTCCCATGAGGCACAGGGTCAGACTGATTTGCATATGGCCAGGTCTGAAGTGGGGTGGTGGAGTGAGCTAAAGAAAGATGATGGATTAAACCCAGATCAGTTGACTGGGGGTGAGTGTTTGATTTGCTCAAACGCTTCGTCCATCATCCCCTTTGGTATCGCTTTGTTCTCCCCAAGTTGGCAGGGTATGCCCAGACGTGGGTCTCTTGCTCACTTTGCCACTGGATTCGAGATAGCATGGCTGATGAGGGTTATGAACCCAAAACTGGTCCCAGGATGCTTGTTTCCGGTCCAGGAAAGACATGGCTTGGCAGTTCGGGCTAAACTTTTCACATGAGGAAAAGGGTCAGACTGATTTGCATATGGCCATGTCTGAACTGGGGTGGTGGAGTGAGCTAAAGAATGATGATGGATTAAACCCAGATCAGTTGACTGGGGGTGAGTGATTGATTTGCTCAAACGTTTCGGCCATCATCCCCTTTGGTATCGCTTTGTTCGCCCTAAGTTGGCAGGGTATGAGTAGACGTGGGTCCCTTGCTCACTTTGGCACTGGATTCGAGATAGCCTGGGTGATGAGGGTTATGAACACGAAACCGGTACCAGGATGCTTGTTTCCGTTCCAGGGTAGACATGGCTTGGCATTTCGGTCTGGACTGTTCCCATGAGGCACAGGGTCAGACTGATTTGCATATGGCCATGTCTGAACTGGGGTGGTGGAGTGACCTAAAGAATGATGATGGATTAAACCCAGATTAGTTGACTGGGGGTGAGTGTTTGATTTGCTCAAACGCTTCGTCCATCATCCCCTTTGGTATCGCTTTGTTCGCCCTAAGTTGGCAGGGTATGCCCAGACGTGGGTCCCTTGCTCACTTTGCCACTGGATTCAAGATAGCCTGGCTGATGAGGGTTATGAACCAGAAACCGGTCCCAGGATGCTTGTTTCGGGTCCAGGGAAGACATGGCTTGGCAGTCCGGGCTGGACTGTTCCCATGAGGCACAGGGTCAGATTGATTTGCATATGGCCATGTCTGAACTGGGGTGGTGGAGTGACCTATAAAATGATGATGGATTAAACCCAGGTCAGTTGACTGGGGGTGAGTGTTTGATTTGCTCAAACGCTTCGTCCATCATCCACTTTGGTATCGCTTTGTTTGCCCTTAGTTGGCAGGGTATGCCCAGACGTGGGTCCCTTGCTCACTTTGCCACTGGATTCAAGATAGCCTGGCTGATGAGGGTTATTAACCTGAAACCGGTCCCAGGATGCTTGTTTCTGGTCCAGGGAAGACATGGCTTGGCAGTTCGGGCTGGACTGTTCCCATGAGGCACAGGGTCAGACTGATTTGCACATGTCCATGTCTGAACTGGGGTGGTAGAGTGAGCTAAAGAATGATGATGGATTAAACCCAGATCAGTTGACTGGGGGTGAGTGTTTGATTTGCTCAAACGCTTTGTCCATCATCCCCTTTGGTATAGCTTTGTTCGCCCTAAGTTGGCAGGGTATGCCCAGATGTGGGTCCCTTAATCACTTTGTGACTGGATTCGAGATGGCCTGGCTGATGATGGTTATGAACCCGAAACCGGTCCCAGGATGCTTGTTTCCGGTCCAGGGAAGACATGGCTTGGCAGTACGGGCTGGACTGTTCCCATGAGGCACAGGGTCATACTGATTTGCATATGGCCATGTCGGAACGGGGGTGGTGGAATGAGCCAAAGAATGATGATGGATTAAACCCGGATCAGTTGACTGGGGGTGAGTGTTTGATTTGCTCAAACGCTTCATCCATCATCCCCTTTGGTATCGCTTTGTTCGCCCTAAGTTGGCAGGGTATGAGTAGACGTGGGTCCCTTGCTCACTTTGCCACTGGATTCGAGATAGCATGGCTGATGAGGGTTATGAACCCGAAACAGGTCCCAGGACGCTTGTTTCCGGTCCAGGGAAGACATGGCTTGGCAGTTCGGTCTGGACTGTTCCCATGAGGCACAGGGTCAGACTGATTTGCATATGGCCATGTCTGAACTGGGGTGGTGGAGTGACCTAAAGAATGATGATGGATTAAACCCAGATTAGTTGACTGGGGGTGAGTGTTTGATTTGCTCAAACGCTTCATCCATCATCCCCTTTGGTATCGCTTTGTTCACCCTAAGTTGGCAGGGTATGCCCAGACGTGGGTCCCTTGCTCACTTTGCCACTGGATTCAAGATAGCATGGCTGATGAGGGTTATGAACCAGAAACCGGTCCCAGGATGCTTGTTTCCGGTCCAGGAAAGACATGGCTTGGCAGTTCGGGCTGGACTGTTCCCATGAGGCACAGGGTCAGATTGATTTGCATATGGCCAAGTCTGAACTGGGGTGGTGGAGTGACCTATAAAATGATGATGGATTAAACCCAGGTCAGTTGACTGGGGGTGAGTGTTTGATTTGCTCAAACGCTTCGTCCATCATCCACTTTGGTATCGCTTTGTTCGCCCTTAGTTGGCAGGGTATGCCCAGACGTGGGTCCCTTGCTCACTTTGCCACTGGATTCAAGATAGCCTGGCTGATGAGGGTTATAAACCTGAAACCGGTCCCAGGATGCTTGTTTCTGGTCCAGGGAAGACATGGCTTAGCAGTTCGGGCTGGACTGTTCCCATGAGGCACAGGGTCAGACTGATTTGCATATGTCCATGTCTGAACTATGGTGGTAGAGTGAGCTAAAGAATGATGATGGATTAAACCCAGATCAGTTGACTGGGGGTGAGTGTTTGATTTGCTCAAACGCTTCGTCCATCATCCCCTTTGGTATCGCTTTGTTCGCCCTAAGTTGGCAGGGTATGCCCAGATGTGGGTCCCTTGCTCACTTGGTGACTGGATTCGAGATAGCCTGGCTGATGATGGTTATGAACCCGAAACCGGTCCCAGGATGCTTGTTTCCGGTCCAGGGAAGACATGGCTTGGCAGTACGGGCTGGACTGTTCCCATGAGGCACAGGGTCATACTGATTTGCATATGGCCATGTCTGAACGGGGGTGGTGGAGTGAGCCAAAGAATGATGATGGATTAAACCCGGATCAGTTGACTGGGGGTGAGTGTTTGATTTGCTCAAACGCTTCATCCATCATCCCCTTTGGTATCGCTTTGTTCGCCCTAAGTTGGCAGGGTATGAGTAGACGTGGGTCCCTTGCTCACTTTGCCACTGGATTCGAGATAGCATGGCTGATGAGGGTTATGAACCTGAAACAGGTCCCAGGATGCTTGTTTCCGGTCCAGGGAAGACATGGCTTGGCAGTTCGGTCTGGACTGTTCCCATGAGGCACAGGGTCAGACTGATTTGCATATGGCCATGTCTGAACTGGGGTGGTGGAGTGACCTAAAGAATGATGATGGATTAAACCCAGATTAGTTGACTGGGGGTGAGTGTTTGATTTGCTCAAACGCTTCATCCATCATCCCCTTTGGTATCGCTTTGTTCGCCCTAAGTTGGCAGGGTATGCCCAGACGTGGGTCCCTTGCTCACTTTGCCACTGGATTCGAGATAGCATGGCTGATGAGGGTTATGAACCCGAAACTGGTCCCAGGATGCTTGTTTCCGGTCCAGGAAAGACATGGCTTGGCAGTTCGGGCTGGACTGTTCCCATGAGGCACAGGGTCAGACTGATTTGCATATGGCCATGTCTGAAGTGGGGTGGTGGAGTGAGCTAAAGAAAGATGATGGATTAAACCCAGATCAGTTGACTGGGGGTGAGTGTTTGATTTGCTCAAACGCTTCGTCCATCATCCCCTTTGGTATCGCTTTGTTCTCCCCAAGTTGGCAGGGTATGCCCAGACGTGGGTCTCTTGCTCACTTTGCCACTGGATTCGAGATAGCATGGCTGATGAGGGTTATGAACCCGAAACTGGTCCCAGGATGCTTGTTTCCGGTCCAGGAAAGACATGGCTTGGCAGTTCGGGCTAAACTTTTCACATGAGGAAAAGGGTCAGACTTATTTGCATATGGCCATGTCTGAACTGGGGTGGTGGAGTGAGCTAAAGAATGATGATGGATTAAACCCAGATCAGTTGACTGGGGGTGAGTGAGTGATTTGCTCAAATGTTTCGGCCATCATCCCCTTTGGTATCGCTTTGTTCGCCCTAAGTTGGCAGGGTATGAGTAGACGTGGGTCCCTTGCTCACTTTGGCACTGGATTCGAGATAGCCTGGGTGATGAGGGTTATGAACACGAAACCGGTACCAGGATGCTTGTTTCCGTTCCAGGGTAGACATGGCTTGGCATTTCGGTCTGGACTGTTCCCATGAGGCACAGGGTCAGACTGATTTTCATGTCTGAACTGGGGTGGTGGAGTGACCTAAAGAAAGATGATGGATTAAATCCAGATTAGTTGACTGGGGTTGAGTGTTTGATTTGCTCAAACGCTTCGTCCATCATCCCCTTTGGTATCGCTTTGTTCGCCCTAAGTTGACAGGGTATGAGTAGACGTGGGTCCCTTGCTCACTTTGCCACTGGATTCGAGATAGCATGGCTGATGAGGGTTATTAACCCGAAAAAGGTCCCAGGAAGCTTGTTTCCGGTCCAGGGAAGACATGGCTTGGCAGTTCGGTCTGGACTGTTCCCATGAGGCACAGGGTCAGACTGATTTGCATATGGCCATGTCTGAACTGGGGTGGTGGAGTGACCTAAAGAATGATGATGGATTAAACCCAGATTAGTTGACTGGGGGTGAGTGTTTGATTTGCTCAAACGCTTCGTCCATCATCCCCTTTGGTATCGCTTTGTTCGCCCTAAGTTGGCAGGGTATGCCCAGACGTGGGTCCCTTGCTCACTTTGCCACTGGATTCAAGATAGCCTGGCTGATGAGGGTTATGAACCAGAAACCGGTCCCAGGATGCTTGTTTCGGGTCCAGGGAAGACATGGCTTGGCAGTCCGGGCTGGACTGTTCCCATGAGGCACAGGGTCAGATTGATTTGCATATGGCCATGTCTGAACTGGGGTGGTGGAGTGACCTATAAAATGATGATGGATTAAACCCAGGTCAGTTGACTGGGGGTGAGTGTTTGATTTGCTCAAACGCTTCGTACATCATCCACTTTGGTATCGCTTTGTTCGCCCTTAGTTGGCAGGGTATGCCCAGACGTGGGTCCCTTGCTCACTTTGCCACTGGATTCAAGATAGCCTGGCTGATGAGGGTTATGAACCTGAAACCGGTCCCAGGATGCTTGTTTCTGGTCCAGGGAAGACATGGCTTGGCAGTTCGGGCTGGACTGTTCCCATGAGGCACAGGGTCAGACTGATTTGCATATGTCCATGTCTGAACTGGGGTGGTAGAGTGAGCTAAAGAATGATGATGGATTAAACCCAGATCAGTTGACTGGGGGTGAGTGTTTGATTTGCTCAAACGCTTTGTCCATCATCCCCTTTGGTATCGCTTTGTTCGCCCTAAGTTGGCATGGTATGCCCAGATGTGGGTCCCTTGCTCACTTTGTGACTGGATTCGAGATAGCCTGGCTGATGATGGTTATGAACCCGAAACCGGTCCCAGGATGCTTGTTTCCGGTCCAGGGAAGACATGGCTTGGCAGTACGGGCTGGACTGTTCCCATGAGGCACAGGGTCATACTGATTTGCATATGGCCATGTCGGAACGGGGGTGGTGGAGTGAGCCAAAGAATGATGATGGATTAAACCCGGATCAGTTGACTGGGGGTGAGTGTTTGATTTGCTCAAACGCTTCATCCATCATCCCCTTTGGTATCGCTTTGTTCGCCCTAAGTTGGCAGGGTATGAGTAGACGTGGGTCCCTTGCTCACTTTGCCACTGGATTCGAGATAGCATGGCTGATGAGGGTTATGAACCCGAAAGAGGTCCCAGGATGCTTGTTTCCGGTCCAGGAAAGACATGGCTTGGCAGTTCGGTCTGGACGGTTCCCATGAGGCACAGGGTCAGACTGATTTGCATATGGCCATGTCTGAACTGGGGTGGTGGAGTGACCTAAAGAATGATGATGGATTAAACCCAGATTAGTTGACTGGGGGTGAGTGTTTGATTTGCTCAAACGCTTCATCCATCATCCCCTTTGGTATCGCTTTGTTCGCCCTAAGTTGGCAGGGTATGCCCAGACGTGGGTCCCTTGCTCACTTTGCCACTGGATTCGAGATAGCATGGCTGATGAGGGTTATGAACCCGACACTGGTCCCAGGATGCTTGTTTCCGGTCCAGGAAAGACATGGCTTGGCAGTTCGGGCTGGACTGTTCCCATGAGGTACAGGGTCAGACTGATTTGCATATGGCCATGTCTGAAGTGGGGTGGTGGAGTGAGCTAAAGAAAGATGATGGATTAAACCCAGATCAGTTGACTGGGGGTGAGTGTTTGATTTGCTCAAACGCTTTGTCCATCATCCCCTTTGGTATCGCTTTGTTCTCCCCAAGTTGGCAGGGTATGCCCAGACGTGGGTCTCTTGCTCACTTTGCCACTGGATTCAAGATAGCCTGGCTGATGAGTGTTATGAACCTGAAACCGGTCCCAGGATGCTTGTTTCTGGTTCAGGGAAGACATGGCTTGGCAGTTCCGGCTGGACTGTTCCCATGAGGCACAGGGTCAGACTGATTTGCATATGGCCATGTCTGAACAGGGGTGGGGGAGTGAGCTAAAGAATGATGATGGATTAAACCCAGATCAGTTGACTGGGGGTGAGTGTTTGATTTGCTCAAACGCTTCGTCCATCATCCCCTTTGGTATCGTTTTGTTCGCCCTTAATTGGCAGGGAATGCCCAGACGTGGGTCCCTTGCTCACTTTGCCACTGGATTCAATATAGCCAGGCTGATGAGGGTTATGAAACCAAAACCAGTCCCAGGATGCTTGTTTCCGGTCCAGGGAAGACATGGCTGGCAATTCGGGCTAAACTTTTCACATGAGGAACAGGGTCAGACTGATTTGCATATGGCCATTTCTGAACTGGGTGGTGGAGTGAGCTAAAGAATGATGATGGATTAAACCGAGATTAGTTGACTGGGGGCGAGTGTTTGATTTGCTCAAACGCTTCGTCCATCATCCCCTTTGGTATCGCTTTGTTCGCCCTAAGTTGGCAGGGTATGAGTAGACGTGGGTCCCTTGCTCACTTTGCCACTGGATTTGAGATAGCATGGCTGATGAGGGTTATGAACCCGAAACTGGTCCCAGGATGCTTGTTTCCGGTCCAGGAAAGACATGGCTTGGCAGTTCGGGCTGGACTGTTCCCATGAGACACAGGGTCAGACTGATTTGCATATGGCCATGTCTGAACTGGGGTGGTGGAGTGAGCTAAAGAATGTTGATGGATTAAACCCAGATCAGTTGACTGGGGGTGAGTGTTTGATTTGCTCAAACGCTTCGTCCATCATCCCCATTGGTATCGGTTTGTTCTCCCCAAGTTGGCAGGGTATGCCCAGACGTGGGTCTCTTGCTCACTTTGCCACTGGATTCAAGATAGCCTGGCTGATGAGGGTTATGAACCTGAAACGAGTCCCAGGATGCTTGTTTCTGGTTCAGGGAAGACATGGCTTGGCAGTTCGGGCTGGACTGTTCCCATGAGGCACAGAGTCAGACTGATTTGCATATAGCCATGTCTGAACTGGGGTGGTGGAGTGAGCTAAAGAATGTTGATGGATTAAACCCAGATCAGTTGACTGGGCATGAGTGTTTGATTTGCTCAAACGCTTCGTCCATCATCCCCTTTGGTATCGCTTTGTTCGCCCTAAGTTGGCAGGGTATGCCCAGACATGGGTCCCTTGCTCACTTTGCCACTGGATTCAATATAGCCTGGCTGATGAGGGTTGTGAAACCAAAACCGGACCCAGGATGCTTGTTTCCGGGCCAGGGAAGACATGGCTTGGCAGTTCGGGCTGAACTGTTCCCATGAGGCACAGGGTCAGACTGATTTGCATATGGCCATGTCTGAACTGGGGTGGTGCAGTGAGCTAAAGAATGATGATGGATTAAATCCAGATCAATTGACTGGGGGTGAGTGTTTGATTTGCTCAAACGCTTCGTCCATCATCCCCTTTGGTATCGCTTTGTTTGCCCTAAGTTGGCAGGGTATGCCCAGACATGGGTTCCTTGCTCACTTTGCCACTGGATTTGAGATAGCCAGGCTGATGAGGATTATGAAACCAAAACCGATCCCAGGATGCTTGTTTCCGGTCCAGGGAAGACATGGCTTGGCAGTTCGGTCTGGACTGATCCCATGAGGCACAGGGTCAGACTGATTTGCATATGGCCATGTCTGAACTGGGGTGGTGGAGTGACCTAAAGAATGATGATGGATTAAACCCAGATTAGTTGACTGGGGGTGAGTGTTTGATTTGCTCAAACGCTTCATCCATCATCCCCTTTGGTATCGCTTTGTTCGCCCTAAGTTGGCAGGGTATGCCCAGACTTGGGTCCCTTGCTCACTTTGCCACTGGATTCGAGATAGCATGGCTGATGAGGGTTATGAACCCGAAACTGGTCCCAGGATGCTTGTTTCCGGTCCAGGAAAGACATGGCTTGTCAGTTCGGGCTAAACTTTTCACATGAGGAAAAGGGTCAGACTGATTTGCATATGGCCATGTCTGAACTGGGGTGGTGGAGTGAGCTAAAGAATGATGATGGATTAAACCCAGATCAGTTGACTGGGGGTGAGTGAGTGATTTGCTCAAACGTTTCGTCCATCATCCCCTTTGGTATCGCTTTGTTCGCCCTAAATTGGCAGGGTATGCGTAGACGTGGGTCCCTTGCTCACTTTGCCACTAGATTCGAGATAGCCTGGGTGATGAGGGTTATGAACACGAAACCGGTCCCAGGATGCTTGTTTCCGGTCCAGGGAAGACATGGCTTGGCATTTCGGTCTGGACTGTTCCCATGAGGCACAGGGTCAGACTGATTTGCATGTCTGAACTGGGGTGGTGGAGTGACCTAAAGAATGATGATGGATTAAACCCAGATTAGTTGACTGGGGGTGAGTGTTTGATTTGCTCAAACGCTTCATCCATCATCCCCTTTGGTATCGCTTTGTTCGCCCTAAGTTGGCAGGGTATGCCCAGACGTGGGTCCCTTGCTCACTTTGCCACTGGATTCAAGATAGCCTGGCTGGTGAGGGTTATGAACCAGAAACCGGTCCCAGGATGCTTGTTTCGGGTCCAGGGAAGACATGGCTTGGCAGTTCGGGCTGGACTGTTCCCATGAGGCACAGGGTCAGATTGATTTGCATATGGCCATGTCTGAACTGGGGTGGTGGAGTGACCTATAAAATGATGATGGATTAAACCCAGGTCAGTTGACTGGGGGTGAGTGTTTGATCTGCTCAAACGCTTCGTCCATCATCCACTTTGGTATCGCTTTGTTCGCCCTTAGTTGGCAGGGTATGCCCAGACGTGGGTCCCTTGCTCACTTTGTGACTGGATTCGAGATAGCCTGGCTGATGATGGTTATGAACCCGAAACTGGTCCCAGGATGCTTGTTTCCGGTCCAGGGAAGACATGGCTTGGCAGTACGGGCTGGACTGTTCCCATGAGGCACAGGGTCATACTGATTTGCATATGGCCATGTCTGAACGGGGGTGGTGGAGTGAGCCAAAGAATGATGATGGATTAAACCTGGATCAGTTGACTGGGGGTGAGTGTTTGATTTGCTCAAACGCTTCGTCCATCATCTCCTTTGGTATCGCTTTGTTGGCCCTAAATTGGCAGGGTATGCCCAGACATGGGTTCCTTGCTCACTTTGCCACTGGATTCAATATAGCCAGGCTGATGAGGGTTATGAAACCAAAACCGGTCCCAGGATGCTTGTTTCCGGTCCAGGGAAGACATGGCTTGGCAATTCGGGCTAAACTTTTCACATGAGGCACAGGGTCAGACTGATTTGCTTATGGCCATGTCTGAACTGGGGTGGTGGAGTGACCTAAAGAATGATGATGGATTAAACCCAGATTAGTTGACTGGGGGTGAGTGTTTGATTTGCTCAAACGCTTCATCCATCATCCTGTTGTAAATATTTCGTTACCGGTACTATTTTTTATGCGGTAAAATCTATCAAGAATAA